>NW_026040054.1:314547-629094 GCF_023375975.1 Astyanax mexicanus
TTTGAGTCATTTTTCATGGAAAAAACAAGGTTTCATGAATGGTCAAAATTTTCACCAAAATGACATACCGCGGGTCTACGTTTTTTACTGATTTGGGTCAAAAATTGAAAAGTGCCTTTTGTCACATTTCTGAGCAAAATTTGTCCCAATTTACCATGCCCGTGCATTTTCCCACTCATTTGAGTCATTTTTCATGAAAAAAACAAGGTTTCATGAATGGTCAAAATTTTCACCAAAATGACATACTGCGGGTCTACGTGTTTTTCTGATTTGGGTCAAAAATTGAAAAGTGCTTTTTGTCACATTTCTGAGCAAAATTTGTTCCAATTTACCATGCCCATGCATTTTCCCACTCATTTGAGTCATTTTTCATGGAAAAAACAAGGTTTCATGAATGGTCAAAATTTTCACCAAAATTACATACCGCGGGTCTACGTTTTTTTCTGATTTGGGTCAAAAATTGAAAAGTGCTTTTTTTCACATTTCTGAGCAAAATTTGGTCCAATTTTCCATGCCCATGCATTTTCCCACTCATTTGAGTCATTTTATATGAAAAAAACAAGTTATCATGAATGGTCAAAATTTTTGCCAAAATGACATACCGCGGGTCTACGTTTTTTTCTGATTTGTGTCAAAAATTTAAAAGAGCTTTTTTCACATTTCTGAGCAAAATTTGGTCCAATTTACCATGCCCATGCATTTTCCCACTCATTTCAGTCATTTTTCATGGAAAAAAACAAGGTTATATGAATGGTCAAAACTTTCACCAAAATGACATACCGCGGGTCTACATGTTTTTCTGATTTGGGTCAAAAATTTAAAAGTGCTTTTTGTCACATTTCTGAGCAAAATTTGTTCCAATTTACCATGCCCATGCATTTTCCCACTCATTTCAGTCATTTTTCATGGAAAAAAAACAAGGTTTTATGAATGGTCAAAACTTTCACCAAAATGACATACCGCGGGTCTACGTGTTTTTCTGATTTGGTTCAAAAATTGAAAAGTGCTTTTTTCACATTTCTGAGCAAAATTTGGTCCAATTTACCATGCCCATGCATTTTCCCACTCATTTGAGTCATTTTTCATGAAAAAAACAAGTTATCATGAATGGTCAAAATTTTTGCCAAAATGACATACCGCGGGTCTACGTTTTTTTCTGATTTGGGTCAAAAATTGAAAAGTGCCTTTTGACACATTTCTGAGCAAAATTTGTCCCAATTTACCATGCCCATGCATTTTCCCACTCATTTGAGTCATTTTTCATGAAAAAAACAAGGTTTCATGAATGGTCAAAATTTTCACCAAAATGACATGCGGGTCTACGTTTTTTTCTGATTTGGGTCAAAAATTGAAAAGTGCTTTTTTTCACATTTCTGAGCATAATTTGGTCCAATTTTCCATGCCCATGCATTTTCCCACTCATTTCAGTCATTTTTCATGGAAAAAAACAAGGTTTTATGAATGGTCAAAATTTTCACCAAAATGACATACTGCGGGTCTACGTTTTTTTTCTGATTTGGGTCAAAAATTGAAAAGTGCTTTTTTCACATTTCTGAGCAAATTTTGGTCCAATTTACCATGCCCGTGCATTTTCCCACTCATTTGAGTCATTTTTCATGAAAAAAACAAGGTTTCATGAATGGTCAAAATTTTCACCAAAATGACATACTGCGGGTCTACGTGTTTTTCTGATTTGGGTCAAAAATTGAAAAGTGCTTTTTGTCACATTTCTGAGCAAAATTTGTTCCAATTTACCATGCCCATGCATTTTCCCACTCATTTGAGTCATTTTTCATGGAAAAAACAAGGTTTCATGAATGGTCAAAATTTTCACCAAAATTACATACCGCGGGTCTACGTTTTTTTCTGATTTGGGTCAAAAATTGAAAAGTGCTTTTTTTCACATTTCTGAGCAAAATTTGGTCCAATTTTCCATGCCCATGCATTTTCCCACTCATTTGAGTCATTTTATATGAAAAAAACAAGTTATCATGAATGGTCAAAATTTTTGCCAAAATGACATACCGCGGGTCTACGTTTTTTTCTGATTTGTGTCAAAAATTTAAAAGAGCTTTTTTCACATTTCTGAGCAAAATTTGGTCCAATTTACCATGCCCATGCATTTTCCCACTCATTTCAGTCATTTTTCATGGAAAAAAACAAGGTTATATGAATGGTCAAAACTTTCACCAAAATGACATACCGCGGGTCTACATGTTTTTCTGATTTGGGTCAAAAATTTAAAAGTGCTTTTTGTCACATTTCTGAGCAAAATTTGTTCCAATTTACCATGCCCATGCATTTTCCCACTCATTTCAGTCATTTTTCATGGAAAAAAACAAGGTTTTATGAATGGTCAAAACTTTCACCAAAATGACATACCGCGGGTCTACGTGTTTTTCTGATTTGGTTCAAAAATTGAAAAGTGCTTTTTTCACATTTCTGAGCAAAATTTGGTCCAATTTACCATGCCCATGCATTTTCCCACTCATTTGAGTCATTTTTCATGAAAAAAACAAGTTATCATGAATGGTCAAAATTTTTGCCAAAATGACATACCGCGGGTCTACGTTTTTTTCTGATTTGGGTCAAAAATTGAAAAGTGCCTTTTGACACATTTCTGAGCAAAATTTGTCCCAATTTACCATGCCCATGCATTTTCCCACTCATTTGAGTCATTTTTCATGAAAAAAACAAGGTTTCATGAATGGTCAAAATTTTCACCAAAATGACATGCGGGTCTACGTTTTTTTCTGATTTGGGTCAAAAATTGAAAAGTGCTTTTTTTCACATTTCTGAGCATAATTTGGTCCAATTTTCCATGCCCATGCATTTTCCCACTCATTTCAGTCATTTTTCATGGAAAAAAACAAGGTTTTATGAATGGTCAAAATTTTCACCAAAATGACATACTGCGGGTCTACGTTTCTTTCTGATTTGTGTCAAAAATTTAAAAGAGCTTTTTTCACATTTCTGAGCAAAATTTGGTCCAATTTACCATGCCCATGCATTTTCCCACTCATTTGAGTCATTTTTCATGAAAAAAACAAGTTATCATGAATGGTCAAAATTTTTGCCAAAATGACATACCGCGGGTCTACGTTTTTTTCTGATTTGGGTCAAAAATTGAAAAGTGCCTTTTGACACATTTCTGAGCAAAATTTGTCCCAATTTACCATGCCCATGCATTTTCCCACTCATTTGAGTAATTTTTCATGGAAAAAATAAGGTTTCATGAATGGTCAAAATTTTCACCAAAATGACATACCGCGGGTCTACGTGTTTTTCTGATTTGGTTCAAAAATTGAAAAGTGCTTTTTTTCACATTTCTGAGCAAAATTTGGTCCAATTTACCATGCCCATGCATTTTCCCACTCATTTGAGTCATTTTTCATGGAAAAAACAAGGTTTCATGAATGGTCAAAATTTTCACCAAAATGACATACCGCGGGTCTACGTTTTTTTCTGATTTGGGTCAAAAATTGAAAAGTGCTTTTTTTCACATTTCTGAGCAAAATTTGGTCCAATTTACCATGCCCATGCATTTTCCCACTCATTTCAGTCATTTTTCATGGAAAAAAAACAAGGTTTTATGAATGGTCAAAATTTTCACCAAAATGACATACTACGTGTTTTTCTGATTTGGGTCAAAAATTGAAAAGTGCTTTTTTCACATTTCTGAGCAAAATTTGGTCCAATTTACCATGCCCATGCATTTTCCCACTAATTTGAGTCATTTTTCATGAAAAAAACAAGTTTTCATGAATGGTCAAAATTTTCGCCAAAATGACATACCGCGGGTCTACGTGTTTTTCTGATTTGGTTCAAAAATTGAAAAGTGCTTTTTTTCACATTTCTGAGCAAAATTTGGTCCAATTTTCCATGCCCATGCATTTTCCCACTCATTTCAGTCATTTTTCATGGAAAAAAACAAGGTTTTATGAATGGTCAAAATTTTCACCAAAATGACATACCGCGGGTCTACGTGTTTTTCTGATTTGGGTCAAAAATTGAAAAGTGCTTTTTTCACATTTTTGAGCAAAATTTGGTCCAATTTACCATGCCCATGCATTTTCCCACTAATTTGAGTCATTTTTCATGAAAAAAACAAGTTTTCATGAATGGTCAAAATTTTCGCCAAAATGACATACCGCGGGTCTACGTTTTTTTCTGATTTGGGTCAAAAATTGAAAAGTGCTTTTTTTCACATTTCTGAGCAAAATTTGGTCCAATTTTCCATGCCCATGCATTTTCCCACTCATTTCAGTCATTTTTCATGGAAAAAAACAAGGTTTTATGAATGGTCAAAATTTTCACCAAAATGACATACCGCGGGTCTACGTGTTTTTCTGATTTGGGTCAAAAATTGAAAAGTGCTTTTTTCACATTTCTGAGCAAAATTTGGTCCAATTTACCATGCCCATGCATTTTCCCACTAATTTGAGTCATTTTTCATGAAAAAAACAAGTTTTCATGAATGGTCAAAATTTTCACCAAAATGACATACCGCGGGTCTACGTGTTTTTCTGATTTGGGTCAAAAATTGAAAAGTGCTTTTTTCACATTTCTGAGCAAAATTTGGTCCAATTTACCATGCCCATGCATTTTCCCACTAATTTGAGTCATTTTTCATGAAAAAAACAAGTTTTCATGAATGGTCAAAATTTTCGCCAAAATGACATACCGCGGGTCTACGTTTTTTTCTGATTTGTGTCAAAAATTTAAAAGTGCTTTTTTCACATTTCTGGGCAAAATTTGGTCCAATTTACCATGCCCATGCATTTTCCCACTCATTTTAGTCATTTTTCATGGAAAAAACAAGGTTTCATGAATGGTCAAAATTTTCACCAAAATGACATACCGCGGGTCTATGTTTTTATCTGATTTGGGTCAAAAATTGAAAAGTGCCTTTGACACATTTCTGAGCAAAATTTGGTCCAATTTACCATGCCCATGCGTTTTCCCACTCATTTGAGTCATTTTTCATGAAAAAAACAAGTTATCATGAATGGTCAAAATTTTTGCCAAAATGACATACCGCGGGTCTACGTTTTTTTCTGATTTGGGTCAAAAATTGAAAAGTGCCTTTTGACACATTTCTGAGCAAAATTTGTCCCAATTTACCATGCCCATGCATTTTCCCACTCATTTGAGTAATTTTTCATGAAAAAAACAAGGTTTCATGAATGGTCAAAATTTTCACCAAAATGACATGCGGGTCTACGTTTTTTTCTGATTTGGGTCAAAAATTGAAAAGTGCTTTTTTTCACATTTCTGAGCATAATTTGGTCCAATTTTCCATGCCCATGCATTTTCCCACTCATTTCAGTCATTTTTCATGGAAAAAAACAAGGTTTTATGAATGGTCAAAATTTTCACCAAAATGACATACTGCGGGTCTACGTTTTTTTCTGATTTGGGTCAAAAATTGAAAAGTGCTTTTTTCACATTTCTGAGCAAATTTTGGTCCAATTTACCATGCCCATGCATTTTCCCACTCATTTGAGTCATTTTTCATGAAAAAAACAAGTTATCATGAATGGTCAAAATTTTTGCCAAAATGACATACCGCGGGTCTACGTTTCTTTCTGATTTGTGTCAAAAATTTAAAAGAGCTTTTTTCACATTTCTGAGCAAAATTTGGTCCAATTTACCATGCCCATGCATTTTCCCACTCATTTGAGTCATTTTTCATGAAAAAAACAAGTTATCATGAATGGTCAAAATTTTTGCCAAAATGACATACCGCGGGTCTACGTTTTTTTCTGATTTGGGTCAAAAATTGAAAAGTGCCTTTTGACACATTTCTGAGCAAATTTTGGTCCAATTTACCATGCCCATGCATTTTCCCACTCATTTGAGTCATTTTTCATGAAAAAAACAAGGTTTCATGAATGGTCAAAATTTTTGCCAAAATGACATACCGCGGGGTCTACGTTTTTTTCTGATTTGGGTCAAAAATTGAAAAGTGCTTTTTTTCACATTTCTGAGCAAATTTTGGTCCAATTTACCATGCCCATGCATTATCCCACTCATTTGAGTCATTTTTCATGAAAAAAACAAGTTATCATGAATGGTCAAAATTTTTGCCAAAATGACATACCGCGGGTCTACGTTTTTTTCTGATTTGGGTCAAAAATTGAAAAGTGCCTTTTGACACATTTCTGAGCAAAATTTGTCCCAATTTACCATGCCCATGCATTTTCCCACTCATTTGAGTCATTTTTCATGAAAAAATCAAGGTTTCATGAATGGTCAAAATTTTCACCAAAATGACATACCGCGGGTCTACGTTTTTTTCTGATTTGGGTCAAAAATTGAAAAGTGCCTTTTGACACATTTCTGAGCAAATTTTGGTCCAATTTACCATGCCCATGCATTTTCCCACTCATTTGAGTCATTTTTCATGAAAAAAACAAGTTATCATGAATGGTCAAAATTTTTGCCAAAATGACATACCGCGGGTCTACGTTTCTTTCTGATTGGTGTCAAAAATTTAAAAGAGCTTTTTTCACATTTCTGAGCAAAATTTGGTCCAATTTACCATGCCCATGCATTTTCCCACTCATTTGAGTCATTTTTCATGGAAAAAACAAGGTTTCATGAATGGTCAAAATTTTCACCAAAATGACATACCGCGGGTCTACGTTTTTTTCTGATTTGGGTCAAAAATTGAAAAGTGCTTTTTTCACATTTCTGAGCAAATTTTGGTCCAATTTACCATGCCCATGCATTTTCCCACTCATTTGAGTCATTTTTCATGAAAAAAACAAGTTATCATGAATGGTCAAAATTTTTGCCAAAATGACATACCGCGCGCGGGTCTACGTTTTTTTCTGATTTGTGTCAAAAATTTAAAAGAGCTTTTTTCACATTTATGAGCAAAATTTGGTCCAATTTACCATGCCCATGCATTTTCCCACTCATTTGAGTCATTTTTCATGGAAAAAACAAGGTTTCATGAATGGTCAAAATTTTCACCAAAATGACATACCGCGGGTCTACGTTTTTTACTGATTTGGGTCAAAAATTGAAAAGTGCCTTTTGTCACATTTCTGAGCAAAATTTGTCCCAATTTACCATGCCCGTGCATTTTCCCACTCATTTGAGTCATTTTTCATGAAAAAAACAAGGTTTCATGAATGGTCAAAATTTTCACCAAAATGACATACTGCGGGTCTACGTGTTTTTCTGATTTGGGTCAAAAATTGAAAAGTGCTTTTTGTCACATTTCTGAGCAAAATTTGTTCCAATTTACCATGCCCATGCATTTTCCCACTCATTTGAGTCATTTTTCATGGAAAAAACAAGGTTTCATGAATGGTCAAAATTTTCACCAAAATTACATACCGCGGGTCTACGTTTTTTTCTGATTTGGGTCAAAAATTGAAAAGTGCTTTTTTTCACATTTCTGAGCAAAATTTGGTCCAATTTTCCATGCCCATGCATTTTCCCACTCATTTGAGTCATTTTATATGAAAAAAACAAGTTATCATGAATGGTCAAAATTTTTGCCAAAATGACATACCGCGGGTCTAAGTTTTTTTCTGATTTGTGTCAAAAATTTAAAAGAGCTTTTTTCACATTTCTGAGCAAAATTTGGTCCAATTTACCATGCCCATGCATTTTCCCACTCATTTCAGTCATTTTTCATGGAAAAAAACAAGGTTATATGAATGGTCAAAACTTTCACCAAAATGACATACCGCGGGTCTACGTGTTTTTCTGATTTGGGTCAAAAATTGAAAAGTGCCATTTCACACATTTCTGAGCAAAATTTGTCCCAATTTACCATGCCCATGCATTTTCCCACTCATTTGAGTCATTTTTCATGGAAAAAACAAGGTTTCATGAATGGTCAAAATTTTCACCAAAATGACATACCACGGGTCTACATGTTTTTCTGATTTGGGTCAAAAATTGAAAAGTGCTTTTTGTCATATTTCTGAGCAAAATTTGTTCCAATTTACCATGCCCATGCATTTTCCCACTCATTTCAGTCATTTTTCATGGAAAAAACAAGGTTTTATGAATGGTCAAAACTTTCACCAAAATGACATACCGCGGGTCTACGTGTTTTTCTGATTTGGGTCAAAAATTGAAAAGTGCTTTTTTCACATTTCTGAGCAAAATTTGTTCCAATTTACCATGCCCATGCATTTTCCCACTAATTTGAGTCATTTTTCATGAAAAAAAAGAGGTTTCATGAATGGTCAAAAATTTTCACCAAAATGACATACCGCGGGTCTAAGTGTTTTTCTGATTTGGGTCAAAAATTGAAAAGTGCTTTTTGTCACATTTCTGAGCAAAATTTGTTCCAATTTACCATGCCCATGCATTTTCCCCCTCATTTCAGTCATTTTTCATGGAAAAAAACAAGGTTTTATGAATGGTCAAAATTTTCACCAAAATGACATACCGCGCGGGTCTACGTGTTTTTCTGATTTGGGTCAAAAATTGAAAAGTGCTTTTTTCACATTTCTGAGCAAAATTTGGTCCAATTTGCCATGCCAATGCATTTTCCCACTCATTTGAGTCATTTTTCATGAAAAAAACAAGTTTTCATGAATGGTCAAAATTTTCGCCAAAATGACATACCGCGGGTCTACGTTTTTTTCTGATTTGTGTCAAAAATTTAAAAGCGCTTTTTTCACATTTCTGAGCAAAATTTGGTCCAATTTACCATGCCCATGCATTTTCCCACTCATTTGAGTCATTTTTCATTGAAAAAACAAGGTTTTATGAATGGTCAAAATTTTCACCAAAATGACATACCGCGGGTCTACGTTTTTTTCTGAATTGTGTCAAAAATTTAAAAGTGCTTTTTTCACATTTCTGAGCAAAATTTGGTCCAATTTACCATGCCCATGCATTTTCCCACTCATTTGAGTAATTTTTCATGGAAAAAACAAGTTTTCATGAATGGTCAAAATTTTCACCAAAATGACATACCGCGGGTCTTTTTCTGATTTGGGTCAAAAAATTGAAAAGTGCTTTTTTTCACATTTCTGAGCAAAATTTGGTCCAATTTACCATGCCCATGCATTTTCCCACTCTTTTGAGTCATTTTTCATGGAAAAAACAAGGTTTCATGAATGGTCAAAATTTTCGCCAAAATGACATACCGCGGGTCTACGTTTTTTTTCTGATTTGTGTCAAAAATTTAAAAGTGCTTTTTTCACATTTCTGAGCAAAATTTGGTCCAATTTACCATGCCCATGCATTTCCCCACTCATTTGAGTTATTTTTCATGGAAAAAACAAGGTTTCATGAATGGTCAAAATTTTCACCAAAATGACATACCGCGGGGTCTACAAGTTTTTCTGATTTGGGTCAAAAATTGAAAAGTGCTTTTTGTCACATTTCTGAGCAAAATTTGTTCCAATTTACCATGCCCATGCATTTTCCCACTCATTTGAGTCATTTTTCATGAAAAAAACAAGTTATCATGAATGGTCAAAATTTTTGCCAAAATGACATACCGCGGGTCTACGTTTTTTTCTGATTTGGATCAAAAATTGAAAAGTGCCTTTTGACACATTTCTGAGCAAAATTTGTCCCAATTTACCATGCCCATGCATTTCCCCACTCATTTGAGTCATTTTTCATGGAAAAAACAAGGTTTCATGAATGGTCAAAATATTCACCAAAATGACATACCGCGGGTCTACGTTTTTTTCTGATTTGGGTCAAAAATTGGAAAGTGCTTTTTTCACATTTCTGAGCAAAATTTGGTCCAATTTACCATACCCATGCATTTTCCCACTCATTTGAGTCATTTTTCATGGAAAAAAACATGTTTTCATGAATGGTCAAAATTCTCGCCAAAATGACATACCGCGGGTCTACGTTTTTTTCTGATTTTTGTCAAAAATTTAAAAGTGCTTTTTTCACATTTCTGAGCAAAATTTGGTCCAATTTACCATGCCCATGCATTTTTCCACTCATTTGAGTCACTTTTCATGGAAAAAACAAGGTTTCATGAATGGTCAAAATTTTCGCCAAAATGACATACCGCGGGTCTACGTTTTTTTCTGATTTGTGTCAAAAATTTAAAAGTGCTTTTTTCACATTTCTGAGCAAAATTTGGTCCAATTTACCATGCCCATGCATTTTCCCACTCATTTGAGTCATTTTTCATGGAAAAAACAAGGTTTCATGAATGGTCAAAATTTTCGCCAAAATGACATACCGCGGGTCTACGTTTTTTTCTGATTTGTGTCAAAAATTTAAAAGTGCTTTTTTCACATTTCTGAGCAAAATTTGGTCCAATTTACCATGCCCATGCATTTTCCCACTCATTTGAGTCATTTTTCATGGAAAAAAAAAGGTTTCATGAATAGTCAAAATTTTCACCAAAATGACATACCGCGGGTCTACGTTTTTTTCTGATTTGGGTCAAAAATTGAAAAGTGCTTTTTTTCACATTTCTGAGCAAAATTTGTCCCAATTTACCATGCCCGTGCATTTTCCCACTCGTTTAAGTCATTTTTCATGAAAAAAACAATGTTTCATGAATGGTCAAAATTTTCACCAAAATGACATACCGCGGGTCTATGTTTGTTTCTGATTTGGGTCAAAAATTGAAAAGTGCCTTTTGACACATTTCTGAGCAAAATTTGTCCCAATTTACCATGCCCATGCATTTTCCCACTCATTTGAGTCATTTTTCATGGAAAAAACAAGGTTTCATGAATGGTCAAAATTTTCACCAAAATGACATACCGTGGGTCTACGTTTTTTTCTGATTTGGGTCAAAAATTGAAAAGTGCTTTTTGTCACATTTCTGAGCAAAATTTGTCCCAATTTACCATGCCCATGCATTTTCCCACTCATTTGAGTCATTTTTCATGGAAAAAACAAGTTTTCATGAATGGTCAAAATTTTCACCAAAATGACATACCGCGGGTCTACGTTTTTTTCTGATTTGGGTCAAAAATTTAAAAGTGCTTTTTTCACATTTCTGAGCAAAATTTGGTTCAATTTACCATGCCCATGCATTTTCCCACTCATTTGAGTAATTTTTCATGGAAAAAACAAGGTTTCATGAATGGTCAAAATTTTCACCAAAATGACATACCGCGGGTCTATGTTTGTTTCTGATTTGGGTCAAAAATTGAAAAGTGCCTTTTGACACATTTCTGAGCAAAATTTGTCCCAATTTACCATGCCCATGCATTTTCCCACTCATTTGAGTCATTTTTCATGGAAAAAACAAGGTTTCATGAATGGTCAAAATTTTCGCCAAAATGACATACCGCGGGTCTACGTTTTTTTTCTGATTTGGGTCAAAAATTTAAAAGTGCTTTTTTCACATTTCTGAGCAAAATTTGGTCCAATTTACCATGCCCATGCATTTTCCCACTCATTTGAGTCATTTTTCATGGAAAAAAACAAGTTTTCATGAATGGTCAAAATTTTCGCCAAAATGACATAACGCGGGTCTACGTTTGTTTCTGATTTGTGTCAAAAATTTAAAAGTGCTTTTTTCACATTTCTGAGCAAAATTTGGTCCAATTTTCCATGATCATGCATTTTCCCACTCGTTTGAGTCATTTTTCATGGAAAAAACAAGGTTTCATGAATGGTCAAAATTTTCACCAAAATTACATACCGCGGGTCTACAAGTTTTTCTGATTTGGGTCAAAAATTGAAAAGTGCTTTTTGTCACATTTCTGAGCAAAATTTGTTCCAATTTACCATGCCCATGCATTTTCCCACTCATTTGAGTCATTTTTCATTGAAAAAACAAGCTTTCATGAATGGTCAAAATTTTCACCAAAATGACATACCGCGGGTCTACGTTTTTTTCTGAATTGTGTCAAAAATTTAAAAGTGCTTTTTTCACATTTCTGAGCAAAATTTGGTCCAATTTACCATGCCCATGCATTTTCCCACTCATTTGAGTCATTTTTCATTGAAAAAACAAGGTTTCATGAATGGTCAAAATTTTCACCAAAATGACATACCGCGGGTCTACGTTTTTTTCTGAATTGTGTCAAAAATTTAAAAGTGCTTTTTTCACATTTCTGAGCAAAATTTGGTCCAATTTACCATGCCCATGCATTTTCCCACTCATTTGAGTAATTTTTCATGGAAAAAACAAGTTTTCATTAATGGTCAAAATTTTCACCAAAATGACATACCGCGGGTCTTTTTCTGATTTGGGTCAAAAAATTGAAAAGTGCTTTTTTTCACATTTCTGAGCAAAATTTGGTCCAATTTACCATGCCCATGCATTTTCCCACTCTTTTGAGTCATTTTTCATGGAAAAAACAAGGTTTCATGAATGGTCAAAATTTTCGCCAAAATGACATACCGCGGGTCTACGTTTTTTTTCTGATTTGTGTCAAAAATTTAAAAGTGCTTTTTTCACATTTCTGAGCAAAATTTGGTCCAATTTACCATGCCCATGCATTTCCCCACTCATTTGAGTTATTTTTCATGGAAAAAACAAGGTTTCATGAATGGTCAAAATTTTCACCAAAATGACATACCGCGGGGTCTACAAGTTTTTCTGATTTGGGTCAAAAATTGAAAAGTGCTTTTTGTCACATTTCTGAGCAAAATTTGTTCCAATTTACCATGCCCATGCATTTTCCCACTCATTTGAGTCATTTTTCATGAAAAAAACAAGTTATCATGAATGGTCAAAATTTTTGCCAAAATGACATACCGCGGGTCTACGTTTTTTTCTGATTTGGATCAAAAATTGAAAAGTGCCTTTTGACACATTTCTGAGCAAAATTTGTCCCAATTTACCATGCCCATGCATTTCCCCACTCATTTGAGTCATTTTTCATGGAAAAAACAAGGTTTCATGAATGGTCAAAATATTCACCAAAATGACATACCGCGGGTCTACGTTTTTTTCTGATTTGGGTCAAAAATTGGAAAGTGCTTTTTTCACATTTCTGAGCAAAATTTGGTCCAATTTACCATACCCATGCATTTTCCCACTCATTTGAGTCATTTTTCATGGAAAAAAACATGTTTTCATGAATGGTCAAAATTCTCGCCAAAATGACATACCGCGGGTCTACGTTTTTTTCTGATTTTTGTCAAAAATTTAAAAGTGCTTTTTTCACATTTCTGAGCAAAATTTGGTCCAATTTACCATGCCCATGCATTTTTCCACTCATTTGAGTCATTTTTCATGGAAAAAACAAGGTTTCATGAATGGTCAAAATTTTCGCCAAAATGACATACCGCGGGTCTACGTTTTTTTCTGATTTGTGTCAAAAATTTAAAAGTGCTTTTTTCACATTTCTGAGCAAAATTTGGTCCAATTTACCATGCCCATGCATTTTCCCACTCATTTGAGTCATTTTTCATGGAAAAAACAAGGTTTCATGAATGGTCAAAATTTTCGCCAAAATGACATACCGCGGGTCTACGTTTTTTTCTGATTTGTGTCAAAAATTTAAAAGTGCTTTTTTCACATTTCTGAGCAAAATTTGGTCCAATTTACCATGCCCATGCATTTTCCCACTCATTTGAGTCATTTTTCATGGAAAAAACAAGGTTTCATGAATAGTCAAAATTTTCACCAAAATGACATACCGCGGGTCTACGTTTTTTTCTGATTTGGGTCAAAAATTGAAAAGTGCTTTTTTTCACATTTCTGAGCAAAATTTGTCCCAATTTACCATGCCCGTGCATTTTCCCACTCATTTAAGTCATTTTTCATGGAAAAAACAATGTTTCATGAATGGTCAAAATTTTCACCAAAATGACATACCGCGGGTCTACGTTTTTTTCTGATTTGGGTCAAAAATTGAAAAGTGCCTTTTGACACATTTCTGAGCAAACTTTGTCCCAATTTACCATGCCCATGCATTTTCCCACTCATTTGAGTCATTTTTCATGGAAAAAACAAGGTTTCATGAATGGTCAAAATTTTCACCAAAATGACATACCGCGGGTCTTTTTCTGATTTGGGTCAACAAATTGAAAAGTGCTTTTTTTCACATTTCTGAGCAAAATTTGGTCCAATTTACCATGCCCATGCATTTTCCCACTCATTTGAGTCATTTTTCATTGAAAAAACAAGCTTTCATGAATGGTCAAAATTTTCACCAAAATGACATACCGCGGGTCTACGTTTTTTTCTGAATTGTGTCAAAAATTTAAAAGTGCTTTTTTCACATTTCTGAGCAAAATTTGGTCCAATTTACCATGCCCATGCATTTTCCCACTCATTTGAGTCATTTTTCATTGAAAAAACAAGGTTTCATGAATGGTCAAAATTTTCACCAAAATGACATACCGCGGGGTCTACAAGTTTTTCTGATTTGGGTCAAAAATTGAAAAGTGCTTTTTGTCACATTTCTGAGCAAAATTTGTTCCAATTTACCATGCCCATGCATTTTCCCACTCATTTGAGTCATTTTTCATGAAAAAAACAAGTTATCATGAATGGTCAAAATTTTTGCCAAAATGACATACCGCGGGTCTACGTTTTTTTCTGATTTGGATCAAAAATTGAAAAGTGCCTTTTGACACATTTCTGAGCAAAATTTGTCCCAATTTACCATGCCCATGCATTTCCCCACTCATTTGAGTCATTTTTCATGGAAAAAACAAGGTTTCATGAATGGTCAAAATATTCACCAAAATGACATACCGCGGGTCTACGTTTTTTTCTGATTTGGGTCAAAAATTGGAAAATGCTTTTTTCACATTTCTGAGCAAAATTTGGTCCAATTTACCATACCCATGCATTTTCCCACTCATTTGAGTCATTTTTCATGGAAAAAAACATGTTTTCATGAATGGTCAAAATTCTCGCCAAAATGACATACCGCGGGTCTACGTTTTTTTCTGATTTTTGTCAAAAATTTAAAAGTGCTTTTTTCACATTTCTGAGAAAATTTGGTCCAATTTACCATGCCCATGCATTTTTCCACTCATTTGAGTCATTTTTCATGGAAAAAACAAGGTTTCATGAATGGTCAAAATTTTCGCCAAAATGACATACCGCGGGTCTACGTTTTTTTCTGATTTGTGTCAAAAATTTAAAAGTGCTTTTTTCACATTTCTGAGCAAAATTTGGTCCAATTTACCATGCCCATGCATTTTCCCACTCATTTGAGTCATTTTTCATGGAAAAAACAAGGTTTCATGAATGGTCAAAATTTTCGCCAAAATGACATACCGCGGGTCTACGTTTTTTTCTGATTTGTGTCAAAAATTTAAAAGTGCTTTTTTCACATTTCTGAGCAAAATTTGGTCCAATTTACCATGCCCATGCATTTTCCCACTCATTTGAGTCATTTTTCATGGAAAAAACAAGGTTTCATGAATAGTCAAAATTTTCACCAAAATGACATACCGCGGGTCTACGTTTTTTTCTGATTTGGGTCAAAAATTGAAAAGTGCTTTTTTTCACATTTCTGAGCAAAATTTGTCCCAATTTACCATGCCCATGCATTTTCCCACTCGTTTAAGTCATTTTTCATGGAAAAAACAATGTTTCATGAATGGTCAAAATTTTCACCAAAATGACATACCGCGGGTCTACGTTTTTTTCTGATTTGGTTCAAAAATTGAAAGGTGCCTTTTGACACATTTCTGAGCAAAATTTGTCCCAATTTACCATGCCCATGCATTTTCCCACTCATTTGAGTCATTTTTCATGGAAAAAACAAGGTTTCATGAATGGTCAAAATTTTCACCAAAATGACATACCGTGGGTCTACGTTTTTTTCTGATTTGGGTCAAAAATTGAAAAGTGCTTTTTGTCACATTTCTGAGCAAAATTTGTCCCAATTTACCATGCCCATGCATTTTCCCACTCATTTGAGTCATTTTTCATGGAAAAAACAAGTTTTCATGAATGGTCAAAATTTTCACCAAAATGACATACCGCGGGTCTATGTTTGTTTCTGATTTGGGTCAAAAATTGAAAAGTGCCTTTTGACACATTTCTGAGCAAAATTTGTCCCAATTTACCATGCCCATGCATTTTCCCACTCATTTGAGTCATTTTTCATGGAAAAAACAAGGTTTCATGAATGGTCAAAATTTTCGCCAAAATGACATACCGCGGGTCTACGTTTTTTTTCTGATTTGGGTCCAAAATTTAAAAGTGCTTTTTTCACATTTCTGAGCAAAATTTGGTCCAATTTACCATGCCCATGCATTTTCCCACTCATTTGAGTCATTTTTCATGGAAAAAAACAAGTTTTCATGAATGGTCAAAATTTTCGCCAAAATGACATAACGCGGGTCTACGTTTGTTTCTGATTTGTGTCAAAAATTTAAAAGTGCTTTTTTCACATTTCTGAGCAAAATTTGGTCCAATTTTCCATGATCATGCATTTTCCCACTCGTTTGAGTCATTTTTCATGGAAAAAACAAGGTTTCATGAATGGTCAAAATTTTCACCAAAATGACATACTGCGGGTCTACGTGTTTTTCTGATTTTTGTCAAAAATTGAAAAGTGCTTTTTGTCACATTTCTGAGCAAAATTTGTTCCAATTTACCATGCCCGTGCATTTTCCCACTCATTTGAGTCATTTTTCATGGAAAAAACAAGGTTTCATGAATGGTCAAAATTTTCACCAAAATGACATACCGCGGGTCTATGTTTGTTTCTGATTTGGGTCAAAAATTGAAAAGTGCCTTTTGACACATTTCTGAGCAAAATTTGTCCCAATTTACCATGCCCATGCATTTTCCCACTCATTTGAGTCATTTTTCATGGAAAAAACAAGGTTTCATGAATGGTCAAAATTTTCGCCAAAATGACATACCGCGGGTCTACGTTTTTTTTC
Source organism: Astyanax mexicanus (assembly GCF_023375975.1). Taxonomy (NCBI): domain Eukaryota; kingdom Metazoa; phylum Chordata; class Actinopteri; order Characiformes; family Acestrorhamphidae; genus Astyanax; species Astyanax mexicanus. The sequence goes on from NW_026040054.1 coordinate 331,327, forward strand.
TGATTTGGGTCCAAAATTTAAAAGTGCTTTTTTCACATTTCTGAGCAAAATTTGGTCCAATTTACCATGCCCATGCATTTTCCCACTCATTTGAGTCATTTTTCATGGAAAAAAACAAGTTTTCATGAATGGTCAAAATTTTCGCCAAAATGACATAACGCGGGTCTACGTTTGTTTCTGATTTGTGTCAAAAATTTAAAAGTGCTTTTTTCACATTTCTGAGCAAAATTTGGTCCAATTTTCCATAATCATGCATTTTCCCAGTCGTTTGAGTCATTTTTCATGGAAAAAACAAGGTTTCATGAATGGTCAAAATTTTCACCAAAATGACATACTGCGGGTCTACGTGTTTTTCTGATTTGGGTCAAAAATTGAAAAGTGCTTTTTGTCACATTTCTGAGCAAAATTTGTTCCAATTTACCATGCCCGTGCATTTTCCCACTCATTTGAGTCATTTTTCATGGAAAAAACAAGGTTTCATGAATGGTCAAAATTTTCACCAAAATGACATACCGCGGGTCTACGTTTTTTTCTGATTTGGGTCAAAAATTGAAAAGTGCTTTTTTCACATTTCTGAGCAAAATTTGGTCCAATTTACCATGCCCATGCATTTTCCCACTCATTTGAGTCATTTTTCATGAAAAAAACAAGTTATCATGAATGGTCAAAATTTTCGCCAAAATGACATACCGCGGGTCTATGTTTTTTTCTGATTTGGGTCAAAAATTGAAAAGTGCTTTTTTTCACATTTCTGAGCAAAATTTGGTCCAATTTACCATGCCCATGCATTTTCCCACTCATTTGAGTCATTTTATATGAAAAAAACAAGTTATCATGAATGGTCAAAATTTTTGCCAAAATGACATACTACGTTTACGTTTACGTCTACGTTTTTTTCTGATTTGTGTCAAAAATTTAAAAGAGCTTTTTTCACATTTCTGAGCAAAATTTGGTCCAATTTACCATGCCCATGCATTTTCCCACTCATTTGAGTCATTTTTCATGGAAAAAAACAAGGTTTCATGAATGGACAAAATTTTCACCAAAATGACATACCGCGGGTCTACGTTTTTTTCTGATTTGGGTCAAAAATTGAAAAGTGCTTTTTTCACATTTCTGAGCAAAATTTGGTCCAATTTACCATGCCCATGCATTTTCCCACTCATTTCAGTCATTTTTCATGGAAAAAACAAGTTTTCATGAATGGTCAAAATTTTCGCCAAAATGACATACCGCGGGTCTACGTGTTTTTCTGATTTGGTTCAAAAATTGAAAAGTGCTTTTTTTTACATTTCTGAGCCAAATTTGGTCCAATTTTCCATGCCAATGCATTTTCCCACTCATTTCAGTCATTTTTCATGGAAAAAAACAAGGTTTTATGAATGGTCAAAATTTTCACCAAAATGACATACCGCGGGTCTACGTGTTTTTCTGATTTGGGTCAAAAATTGAAAAGTGCTTTTTTCACATTTCTGAGCAAAATTTAGTCCAATTTACCATGCCCATGCATTTTCCCACTAATTTGAGTCATTTTTCATGAAAAAAACAAGTTTTCATGAATGGTCAAAATTTTCGCCAAAATGACATACCGCGGGTCTACGTTTTTTTCTGATTTGTGTCAAAAATTTAAAAGTGCTTTTTTCACATTTCTGAGCAAAATTTGGTCCAATTTACCATGCCCATGCATTTTCCCACTCATTTGAGTCATTTTTCATGGAAAAAACAAGGTTTCATGAATGGTCAAAATTTTCACCAAAATGACATACCGCGGGTCTACGTTTTTTTCTGATTTGGGTCAAAAATTGAAAAGTGCCTTTTGACACATTTCTGAGCAAACTTTGTCCCAATTTACCATGCCCATGCATTTTCCCACTCATTTGAGTCATTTTTCATGGAAAAAACAAGGTTTCATGAATGGTCAAAATTTTCACCAAAATGACATACCGCAGGTCTTTTTCTGATTTGGGTCAACAAATTGAAAAGTGCTTTTTTTCACATTTCTGAGCAAAATTTGGTCCAATTTACCATGCCCATGCATTTTCCCACTCATTTGAGTCATTTTTCATTGAAAAAACAAGCTTTCATGAATGGTCAAAATTTTCACCAAAATGACATACCGCGGGTCTACGTTTTTTTCTGAATTGTGTCAAAAATTTAAAAGTGCTTTTTTCACATTTCTGAGCAAAATTTGGTCCAATTTACCATGCCCATGCATTTTCCCACTCATTTGAGTCATTTTTCATTGAAAAAACAAGGTTTCATGAATGGTCAAAATTTTCACCAAAATGACATACCGCGGGTCTACGTTTTTTTCTGAATTGTGTCAAAAATTTAAAAGTGCTTTTTTCACATTTCTGAGCAAAATTTGGTCCAATTTACCATGCCCATGCATTTTCCCACTCATTTGAGTAATTTTTCATGGAAAAAACAAGTTTTCATGAATGGTCAAAATTTTCACCAAAATGACATACCGCGGGTCTTTTTCTGATTTGGGTCAAAAAATTGAAAAGTGCTTTTTTTCACATTTCTGAGCAAAATTTGGTCCAATTTACCATGCCCATGCATTTTCCCACTCTTTTGAGTCATTTTTCATGGAAAAAACAAGGTTTCATGAATGGTCAAAATTTTCGCCAAAATGACATACCGCGGGTCTACGTTTTTTTTCTGATTTGTGTCAAAAATTTAAAAGTGCTTTTTTCACATTTCTGAGCAAAATTTGGTCCAATTTACCATGCCCATGCATTTCCCCACTCATTTGAGTTATTTTTCATGGAAAAAACAAGGTTTCATGAATGGTCAAAATTTTCACCAAAATGACATACCGCGGGGTCTACAAGTTTTTCTGATTTGGGTCAAAAATTGAAAAGTGCTTTTTGTCACATTTCTGAGCAAAATTTGTTCCAATTTACCATGCCCATGCATTTTCCCACTCATTTGAGTCATTTTTCATGAAAAAAACAAGTTATCATGAATGGTCAAAATTTTTGCCAAAATGACATACCGCGGGTCTACGTTTTTTTCTGATTTGGATCAAAAATTGAAAAGTGCCTTTTGACACATTTCTGAGCAAAATTTGTCCCAATTTACCATGCCCATGCATTTCCCCACTCATTTGAGTCATTTTTCATGGAAAAAACAAGGTTTCATGAATGGTCAAAATATTCACCAAAATGACATACCGCGGGTCTACGTTTTTTTCTGATTTGGGTCAAAAATTGGAAAGTGCTTTTTTCACATTTCTGAGCAAAATTTGGTCCAATTTACCATACCCATGCATTTTCCCACTCATTTGAGTCATTTTTCATGGAAAAAAACATGTTTTCATGAATGGTCAAAATTCTCGCCAAAATGACATACCGCGGGTCTACGTTTTTTTCTGATTTTTGTCAAAAATTTAAAAGTGCTTTTTTCACATTTCTGAGCAAAATTTGGTCCAATTTACCATGCCCATGCATTTTTCCACTCATTTGAGTCATTTTTCATGGAAAAAACAAGGTTTCATGAATGGTCAAAATTTTCGCCAAAATGACATACCGCGGGTCTACGTTTTTTTCTGATTTGTGTCAAAAATTTAAAAGTGCTTTTTTCACATTTCTGAGCAAAATTTGGTCCAATTTACCATGCCCATGCATTTTCCCACTCATTTGAGTCATTTTTCATGGAAAAAACAAGGTTTCATGAATGGTCAAAATTTTCGCCAAAATGACATACCGCGGGTCTACGTTTTTTCTGATTTGTGTCAAAAATTTAAAAGTGCTTTTTTCACATTTCTGAGCAAAATTTGGTCCAATTTACCATGCCCATGCATTTTCCCACTCATTTGAGTCATTTTTCATGGAAAAAACAAGGTTTCATGAATAGTCAAAATTTTCACCAAAATGACATACCGCGGGTCTACGTTTTTTTCTGATTTGGGTCAAAAATTGAAAAGTGCTTTTTTTCACATTTCTGAGCAAAATTTGTCCCAATTTACCATGCCCGTGCATTTTCCCACTCATTTAAGTCATTTTTCATGGAAAAAACAATGTTTCATGAATGGTCAAAATTTTCACCAAAATGACATACCGCGGGTCTACGTTTTTTTCTGATTTGGTTCAAAAATTGAAAGGTGCCTTTTGACACATTTCTGAGCAAAATTTGTCCCAATTTACCATGCCCATGCATTTTCCCACTCATTTGAGTCATTTTTCATGGAAAAAACAAGGTTTCATGAATGGTCAAAATTTTCACCAAAATGACATACCGTGGGTCTACGTTTTTTTCTGATTTGGGTCAAAAATTGAAAAGTGCTTTTTGTCACATTTCTGAGCAAAATTTGTCCCAATTTACCATGCCCATGCATTTTCCCACTCATTTGAGTCATTTTTCATGGAAAAAACAAGGTTTCATGAATGGTCAAAATTTTCGCCAAAATGACATACCGCGGGTCTACGTTTTTTTTCTGATTTGGGTCCAAAATTTAAAAGTGCTTTTTTCACATTTCTGAGCAAAATTTGGTCCAATTTACCATGCCCATGCATTTTCCCACTCATTTGAGTCATTTTTCATGGAAAAAAACAAGTTTTCATGAATGGTCAAAATTTTCGCCAAAATGACATAACGCGGGTCTACGTTTGTTTCTGATTTGTGTCAAAAATTTAAAAGTGCTTTTTTCACATTTCTGAGCAAAATTTGGTCCAATTTTCCATGATCATGCATTTTCCCACTCGTTTGAGTCATTTTTCATGGAAAAAACAAGGTTTCATGAATGGTCAAAATTTTCACCAAAATGACATACTGCGGGTCTACGTGTTTTTCTGATTTGGGTCAAAAATTGAAAAGTGCTTTTTGTCACATTTCTGAGCAAAATTTGTTCCAATTTACCATGCCCGTGCATTTTCCCACTCATTTGAGTCATTTTTCATGGAAAAAACAAGGTTTCATGAATGGTCAAAATTTTCACCAAAATGACATACCGCGGGTCTATGTTTGTTTCTGATTTGGGTCAAAAATTGAAAAGTGCCTTTTGACACATTTCTGAGCAAAATTTGTCCCAATTTACCATGCCCATGCATTTTCCCACTCATTTGAGTCATTTTTCATGGAAAAAACAAGGTTTCATGAATGGTCAAAATTTTCGCCAAAATGACATACCGCGGGTCTACGTTTTTTTTCTGATTTGGGTCCAAAATTTAAAAGTGCTTTTTTCACATTTCTGAGCAAAATTTGGTCCAATTTACCATGCCCATGCATTTTCCCACTCATTTGAGTCATTTTTCATGGAAAAAAACAAGTTTTCATGAATGGTCAAAATTTTCGCCAAAATGACATAACGCGGGTCTACGTTTGTTTCTGATTTGTGTCAAAAATTTAAAAGTGCTTTTTTCACATTTCTGAGCAAAATTTGGTCCAATTTTCCATGATCATGCATTTTCCCACTCGTTTGAGTCATTTTTCATGGAAAAAACAAGGTTTCATGAATGGTCAAAATTTTCACCAAAATGACATACTGCGGGTCTACGTGTTTTTCTGATTTGGGTCAAAAATTGAAAAGTGCTTTTTGTCACATTTCTGAGCAAAATTTGTTCCAATTTACCATGCCCGTGCATTTTCCCACTCATTTGAGTCATTTTTCATGGAAAAAACAAGGTTTCATGAATGGTCAAAATTTTCACCAAAATGACATACCGCGGGTCTACGTTTTTTTCTGATTTGGGTCAAAAATTGAAAAGTGCTTTTTTCACATTTCTGAGCAAAATTTGGTCCAATTTACCATGCCCATGCATTTTCCCACTCATTTGAGTCATTTTTCATGAAAAAAACAAGTTATCATGAATGGTCAAAATTTTCGCCAAAATGACATACCGCGGGTCTATGTTTTTTTCTGATTTGGGTCAAAAATTGAAAAGTGCTTTTTTTCACATTTCTGAGCAAAATTTGGTCCAATTTACCATGCCCATGCATTTTCCCACTCATTTGAGTCATTTTATATGAAAAAAACAAGTTATCATGAATGGTCAAAATTTTTGCCAAAATGACATACTACGTTTACGTTTACGTCTACGTTTTTTTCTGATTTGTGTCAAAAATTTAAAAGAGCTTTTTTCACATTTCTGAGCAAAATTTGGTCCAATTTACCATGCCCATGCATTTTCCCACTCATTTGAGTCATTTTTCATGGAAAAAAACAAGGTTTCATGAATGGACAAAATTTTCACCAAAATGACATACCGCGGGTCTACGTTTTTTTCTGATTTGGGTCAAAAATTGAAAAGTGCTTTTTTCACATTTCTGAGCAAAATTTGGTCCAATTTACCATGCCCATGCATTTTCCCACTCATTTCAGTCATTTTTCATGGAAAAAACAAGTTTTCATGAATGGTCAAAATTTTCGCCAAAATGACATACCGCGGGTCTACGTGTTTTTCTGATTTGGTTCAAAAATTGAAAAGTGCTTTTTTTCACATTTCTGAGCCAAATTTGGTCCAATTTTCCATGCCAATGCATTTTCCCACTCATTTCAGTCATTTTTCATGGAAAAAAACAAGGTTTTATGAATGGTCAAAATTTTCACCAAAATGACATACCGCGGGTCTACGTGTTTTTCTGATTTGGGTCAAAAATTGAAAAGTGCTTTTTTCACATTTCTGAGCAAAATTTAGTCCAATTTACCATGCCCATGCATTTTCCCACTAATTTGAGTCATTTTTCATGAAAAAAACAAGTTTTCATGAATGGTCAAAATTTTCGCCAAAATGACATACCGCGGGTCTACGTTTTTTTCTGATTTGTGTCAAAAATTTAAAAGTGCTTTTTTCACATTTCTGAGCAAAATTTGGTCCAATTTACCATGCCCATGCATTTTCCCACTCATTTTAGTCATTTTTCATGGAAAAAACAAGGTTTCATGAATGGTCAAAATTTTCACCAAAATGACATACCGCGGGTCGACGTTTTTATCTGATTTGGGTCAAAAATTGAAAAGTGCCTTTTGACACATTTCTGAGCAAAATTTGTCCCAATTTACCATGCCCATGCATTTTCCCACTCATTTGAGTAATTTTTCATGGAAAAAATAAGGTTTCATGAATGGTCAAAATTTTCACCAAAACGACATACCGCGGGTCTACGTTTTTTTCTGATTTGGGTCAAAAATTGAAAAGTGCCTTTTGTCACATTTCTGAGCAAAATTTGTCCCAATTTACCATGCCAATGCATTTTCCCACTCATTTGAGTCGTTTTTCATGGAAAAAACAAGGTTTCATGAATGGTCAAAATTTTCACCAAAATGACATACCGCGGGTCTACGTTTTTTTCTGATTTGGGTCAAAAATTGAAAAGTGCTTTTTTCACATTTCTGAGCAAAATTTGGTCCAATTTACCATGCCCATGCATTTTCCCACTCATTTGAGTCATTTTTCATGAAAAAAACAAGTTATCATGAATGGTCAAAATTTTTGCCAAAATGACATACCGCGGGTCTACGTTTTTTTCTGATTTGGGTCAAAAATTGAAAAGTGCCTTTTGACACATTTCTGAGCAAAATTTGTCCCAATTTACCATGCCCATGCATTTTCCCACTCATTTGAGTCATTTTTCATGAAAAAAACAAGGTTTCATGAATGGTCAAAATTTTCACCAAAATGACATACCGCGGGGTCTACGTTTTTTTCTGATTTGGGTCAAAAATTGAAAAGTGCTTTTTTTCACATTTTTGAGCATAATTTGGTCCAATTTTCCATGCCCATGCATTTTCCCACTCATTTCAGTCATTTTTCATGGAAAAAAACAAGGTTTTATGAATGGTCAAAATTTTCACCAAAATGACATACTGCGGGTCTACGTTTTTTTCTGATTTGGGTCAAAAATTGAAAAGTGCTTTTTTCACATTTCTGAGCAAATTTTGGTCCAATTTACCATGCCCATGCATTTTCCCACTCATTTGAGTCATTTTTCATGAAAAAAACAAGTTATCATGAATGGTCAAAATTTTTGCCAAAATGACATATCGCGGGTCTACGTTTCTTTCTGATTTGTGTCAAAAATTTAAAAGAGCTTTTTTCACATTTCTGAGCAAAATTTGGTCCAATTTACCATGCCCATGCATTTTCCCACTCATTTGAGTCATTTTTCATGAAAAAAACAAGTTATCATGAATGGTCAAAATTTTTGCCAAAATGACATACTGCGGGTCTACGTTTTTTTCTGATTTGGGTCAAAAATTGAAAAGTGCTTTTTTCACATTTCTGAGCAAATTTTGGTCCAATTTACCATGCCCATGCATTATCCCACTCATTTGAGTCATTTTTCATGAAAAAAACAAGTTATCATGAATGGTCAAAATTTTTGCCAAAATGACATACCGCGGGTCTACGTTTTTTTCTGATTTGGGTCAAAAATTGAAAAGTGCCTTTTGACACATTTCTGAGCAAAATTTGTCCCAATTTACCATGCCCATGCATTTTCCCACTCATTTGAGTCATTTTTCATGAAAAAATCAAGGTTTCATGAATGGTCAAAATTTTCACCAAAATGACATACCGCAGGTCTACGTTTTTTTCTGATTTGGGTCAAAAATTGAAAAGTGCTTTTTTTCACATTTCTGAGCAAAATTTGGTCCAATTTTCCATGCCCATGCATTTTCCCACTCATTTCAGTCATTTTTCATGGAAAAAAACAAGGTTTTATGAATGGTCAAAATTTTCACCAAAATGACATACTGCGGGTCTACGTTTTTTTTTTATTTGGGTCAAAAATTGAAAAGTGCTTTTTTTCACATTTCTGAGCAAAATTTGGTCCAATTTTCCATGCCCATGCATTTTCCCACTCATTTCAGTCATTTTTCATGGAAAAAAACAAGGTTTTATGAATGGTCAAAATTTTCACCAAAATGACATACCGCGGGTCTACGTGTTTTTCTGATTTGGGTCAAAAATTGAAAAGTGCTTTTTTCACATTTCTGAGCAAATTTTGGTCCAATTTACCATGCCAATGCATTTTCCCACTCATTTGAGTCATTTTTCATGGAAAAACAAGGTTTCATGAATGGTCAAAATTTTCACCAAAATGACATACCGCGGGTCTACGTTTTTTTCTGATTTGGGTCAAAAATTGAAAAGTGCTTTTTTCACATTTCTGAGCAAATTTTGGTCCAATTTACCATGCCCATGCATTTCCCCAGTCATTTGAGTCATTTTTCATGGAAAAAACAAGGTTTCATGAATGGTCAAAATTTTCACCAACATGACATACCGCGGGGTCTACGTGTTTTTCTGATTTGGGTCAAAAATTGAAAAGTGCTTTTGTCACATTTCTAAGCAAAATTTGGTCCAATTTACCATGCCCATGCATTTTCCCACTCATTTGAGTCATTTTTCATGAAAAAAACAAGTTTTCATGAATTGTCAAAATTTTCGCCAAAATGACATACCGCGGGTCTACGTTTTTTTCTGATTCGTGTCAAAAATTTAAAAGTGCTTTTTTCACATTTCTGAGCAAAATTTGGTCCAATTTACCATGCCCATGCATTTTCCCACTCATTTGAGTCATTTTTCATGGAAAAAACAAGGTTTCATGAATGGTCAAAATTTTCACCAAAATGACATACCGCGGGTCTACGTTTTTATCTGATTTGGGTCAAAAATTGAAAAGTGCCTTTTGACACATTTCTGAGCAAAATTTGTCCCAATTTACCATGCCCATGCATTTTCCCACTCATTAGAGTAATTTTTCATGGAAAAAATAAGGTTTCATGAATGGTCAAAATTTTCACCAAAATGACATACCGCGGGTCTACGTGTTTTTCTGATATGGGTCAAAAATTGAAAAGTGCTTTTTGTCACATTTCTGAGCAAAATTTGTTCCAATTTACCATGCCCATGCATTTTCCCACTCATTTGAGTCATTTTTCATGGAAAAAACAAGGTTTCATGAATGGTCAAAATTTTCACCAAAATGACATACCGCGGGTCTACGTTTTTTTCTGATTTGGGTCAAAAATTGAAAAGTGCTTTTTTCACATTTCTGAGCAAAATTTGGTCCAATTTACCATGCCCATGCATTTTCCCACTCATTTGAGTCATTTTTCATGGAAAAAACAAGGTTTCATGAATGGTCAAAATTTTCACCAAAATGACATACCGCGGGTCTACGTGTTTTTCTGATTTGGTTCAAAAAATGAAAAGTGCTTTTTTTCACATTTCTGAGCAAAATTTGGTCCAATTTTCCACGCCCATGCATTTTCCCACTCATTTCAGTCATTTTTCATGGAAAAAGACAAGGTTTTATGAATGGTCAAAATTTTCACCAAAATGACATACCGCGGGTCTACGTTTTTTTCTGATTTGGGTCAAAAATTGAAAAGTGCTTTTTTCACATTTCTGAGCAAAATTTGGTCCAATTTACCATGCCCATGCATTTTCCCACTAATTTGAGTCATTTTTCATGAAAAAAACAAGTTTTCATGAATGGTCAAAATTTTCGCCAAAATGACATACCGCGGGTCTACGTTTTTTTCTGATTTGTGTCAAAAATTTAAAAGTGCTTTTTTCACATTTCTGAGCAAAATTTGGTCCAATTTACCATGCCCATGCATTTTCCCACTCATTTTAGTCATTTTTCATGGAAAAAACAAGGTTTCATGAATGGTCAAAATTTTCACCAAAATGACATACCGCGGGTCTACGTTTTTATCTGATTTGGGTCAAAAATTGAAAAGTGCCTTTTGACACATTTCTGAGCAAAATTTGTCCCAATTTACCATGCCCATGCATTTTCCCACTCATTTGAGTAATTTTTCATGAAAAAAACAAGTTTTCATGAATGGTCAAAATTTTCACCAAAATGACATACCGCGGGTCTACGTTTTTATCTGATTTGGGTCAAAAATTGAAAAGTGCCTTTTGACACATTTCTGAGCAAAATTTGTCCCAATTTACCATGCCCATGCATTTTCCCACTCATTTGAGTAATTTTTCATGGAAAAAATAAGGTTTCATGAATGGTCAAAATTTTCACCAAAATGACATACCGCGGGTCTACGTGTTTTTCTGATTTGGTTCAAAAATTGAAAAGTGCTTTTTTTCACATTTCTGAGCAAAATTTGGTCCAATTTACCATGCCCATGCATTTTCCCACTCATTTGAGTCATTTTTCATGGAAAAAACAAGGTTTCATGAATGGTCAAAATTTTCACCAAAATGACATACCGCGGGTCTACGTTTTTTTCTGATTTGGGTCAAAAATTGAAAAGTGCTTTTTTTCACATTTCTGAGCAAAATTTGGTCCAATTTACCATGCCCATGCATTTTCCCACTCATTTCAGTCATTTTTCATGGAAAAAAACAAGGTTTTATGAATGGTCAAAATTTTCACCAAAATGACATACCGCGGGTCTACGTGTTTTTCTGATTTGGGTCAAAAATTGAAAAGTGCTTTTTTCACATTTCTGAGCAAAATTTGGTCCAATTTACCATGCCCATGCATTTTCCCACTAATTTGAGTCATTTTTCATGAAAAAAACAAGTTTTCATGAATGGTCAAAATTTTCGCCAAAATGACATACCGCGGGTCTACGTTTTTTTCTGATTTGGGTCAAAAATTGAAAAGTGCTTTTTTTCACATTTCTGAGCAAAATTTGGTCCAATTTTCCATGCCCATGCATTTTCCCACTCATTTCAGTCATTTTTCATGGAAAAAAACAAGGTTTTATGAATGGTCAAAATTTTCACCAAAATGACATACCGCGGGTCTACGTGTTTTTCTGATTTGGGTCAAAAATTGAAAAGTGCTTTTTTCACATTTCTGAGCAAAATTTGGTCCAATTTACCATGCCCATGCATTTTCCCACTAATTTGAGTCATTTTTCATGAAAAAAACAAGTTTTCATGAATGGTCAAAATTTTCGCCAAAATGACATACCGCGGGTCTACGTGTTTTTCTGATTTGGTTCAAAAATTGAAAAGTGCTTTTTTTCACATTTCTGAGCCAAATTTGGTCCAATTTTCCATGCCCATGAATTTTCCCACTCATTTCAGTCATTTTTCATGGAAAAAAACAAGGTTTTATGAATGGTCAAAATTTTCACCAAAATGACATACCGCGGGTCTACGTGTTTTTCTGATTTGGGTCAAAAATTGAAAAGTGCTTTTTTCACATTTCTGAGCAAAATTTGGTCCAATTTACCATGCCCATGCATTTTCCCACTAATTTGAGTCATTTTTCATGAAAAAAACAAGTTTTCATGAATGGTCAAAATTTTCGCCAAAATGACATACCGCGGGTCTACGTTTTTTTCTGATTTGTGTCAAAAATTTAAAAGTGCTTTTTTCACATTTCTGAGCAAAATTTGGTCCAATTTACCATGCCCATGCATTTTCCCACTCATTTTAGTCATTTTTCATGGAAAAAACAAGGTTTCATGAATGGTCAAAATTTTCACCAAAATGACATACCGCGGGTCTACGTTTTTTTCTGATTTGGGTCAAAAATTGAAAAGTGCCTTTTGTCACATTTCTGAGCAAAATTTGTCCCAATTTACCATGCCAATGCATTTTCCCACTCATTTGAGTCATTTTTCATGGAAAAAACAAGGTTTCATGAATGGTCAAAATTTTCACCAAAATGACATACCGCGGGTCTACGTTTTTTTCTGATTTGGGTCAAAAATTGAAAAGTGCTTTTTTCACATTTCTGAGCAAAATTTGGTCCAATTTACCATGCCCATGCATTTTCCCACTCATTTGAGTCATTTTTCATGAAAAAAACAAGTTATCATGAATGGTCAAATTTTTTGCCAAAATGACATACCGCGGGTCTACGTTTTTTTCTGATTTGGGTCAAAAATTGAAAAGTGCCTTTTGACACATTTCTGAGCAAAATTTGTCCCAATTTACCATGCCCATGCATTTTCCCACTCATTTGAGTCATTTTTCATGAAAAAAACAAGGTTTCATGAATGGTCAAAATTTTCACCAAAATGACATACCGCGGGTCTACGTTTTTTTCTGATTTGGGTCAAAAATTGAAAAGTGCTTTTTTTCACATTTCTGAGCATATTTTGGTCCAATTTTCCATGCCCATGCATTTTCCCACTCATTTCAGTCATTTTTCATGGAAAAAAACAAGGTTTTATGAATGGTCAACATTTTCACCAAAATGACATACCGCGGGTCTACGTTTTTTTCTGATTTGGGTCAAAAATTGAAAAGTGCCTTTTGACACATTTCTGAGCAAAATTTGTCCCAATTTACCATGCCCATGCATTTTCCCACTCATTTGAGTCATTTTTCATGAAAAAAACAAGTTTTCATGAATGGTCAAAATTTTCGCCAAAATGACATACCGCGGGTCTACGTTTTTTTCTGATTTGTGTCAAAAATTTAAAAGCGCTTTTTTCACATTTCTGAGCAAAATTTGGTCCAATTTACCATGCCCATGCATTTTCCCACTCATTTGAGTCATTTTTCATGAAAAAAAAGAGGTTTCATGAATGGTCAAAATTTTCACCAAAATGACATACCGCGGGTCTACGTTTTTTTCTGATTTGGGTCAAAAATTGAAAAGTGCCTTTTGACACATTTCTGAGCAAAATTTGTCCCAATTTACCATGCCCATGCATTTTCCCACTCATTTGAGTCATTTTTCATGAAAAAAAAGAGGTTTCATGAATGGTCAAAAATTTTCACCAAAATGACATACCGCGGGTCTAAGTGTTTTTCTGATTTGGGTCAAAAATTGAAAAGTGCTTTTTGTCACATTTCTGAGCAAAATTTGTTCCAATTTACCATGCCCATGCATTTTCCCCCTCATTTCAGTCATTTTTCATGGAAAAAAACAAGGTTTTATGAATGGTCAAAATTTTCACCAAAATGACATACCGCGCGGGTCTACGTGTTTTTCTGATTTGGGTCAAAAATTGAAAAGTGCTTTTTTCACATTTCTGAGCAAAATTTGGTCCAATTTGCCATGCCAATGCATTTTCCCACTCATTTGAGTCATTTTTCATGAAAAAAACAAGTTTTCATGAATGGTCAAAATTTTCGCCAAAATGACATACCGCGGGTCTACGTTTTTTTCTGATTTGTGTCAAAAATTTAAAAGCGCTTTTTTCACATTTCTGAGCAAAATTTGGTCCAATTTACCATGCCCATGCATTTTCCCACTCATTTGAGTCATTTTTCATGAAAAAAAGAGGTTTCATGAATGGTCAAAATTTTCACCAAAATGACATACCGCGGGTCTACGTTTTTTTCTGATTTGGGTCAAAAATTGAAAAGTGCCTTTTGACACATTTCTGAGCAAAATTTGGTCCAATTTACCATGCCCATGCATTTTCCCACTCATTTGAGTCATTTTTCATGGAAAAAACAAGGTTTCATGAATGGTCAAAATTTTCACCAAAATGACATACCGCGGGTCTACGTTTTTTTCTGATTTGGGTCAAAAATTGAAAAGTGCTTATTGTCACATTTCTGAGCAAAATTTGTTCCAATTTACCATGCCCATGCATTTTCCCACTCATTTGAGTCATTTTTCATGAAAAAAACAAGTTTTCATGAATGGTCAAAATTTTTGCCAAAATGACATACCGCGGGTCTACGTTTTTTTCTGATTTGTGTCAAAAATTTAAAAGAGCTTTTTTTCACATTTCTGAGCAAAATTTGGTCCAATTTACCATGCCCATGCATTTTCCCAATCATTTGAGTCATTTTTCATGGAAAAAACAAGGTTTCATGAATGGTCAAAATTTTCACCAAAATGACATACCGCGGGTCTACGTTTTTTTCTGATTTGGGTCAAAAATTGAAAAGTGCCTTTTGACACATTTCTGAGCAAACTTTGTCCCCAATTTACCATGCCCATGCATTTTCCCACTCATTTGAGTCATTTTTCATGGAAAAAACAAGGTTTCATGAATGGTCAAAATTTTCACCAAAATGACATACCGCGGGTCTTTTTCTGATTTGGGTCAAAAAATTGAAAAGTGCTTTTTTTCACATTTCTGAGCAAAATTTGGTCCAATTTACCATGCCCATGCATTTTCCCACTCATTTGAGTCATTTTTCATTGAAAAAACAAGTTTTCATGAATGGTCAAAATTTTCACCAAAATGACATACCGCGGGTCTTTTTCTGATTTGGGTCAAAAAATTGAAAAGTGCTTTTTTTCACATTTCTGAGCAAAATTTGGTCCAATTTACCATGCCCATGCATTTTCCCACTCTTTTGAGTCATTTTTCATGGAAAAAACAAGGTTTCATGAATGGTCAAAATTTTCGCCAAAATGACATACCGCGGGTCTACGTTTTTTTTCTGATTTGTGTCAAAAATTTAAAAGAGCTTTTTTTCACATTTCTGAGCAAAATTTGGTCCAATTTACCATGCCCATGCATTTTCCCAATCATTTGAGTCATTTTTCATGGAAAAAACAAGGTTTCATGAATGGTCAAAATTTTCACCAAAATGACATACCGCGGGTCTACGTTTTTTTCTGATTTGGGTCAAAAATTGAAAAGTGCCTTTTGACACATTTCTGAGCAAAATTTGTCCCAATTTACCATGCCCATGCATTTTCCCACTCATTTGAGTCATTTTTCATGGAAAAAACAAGGTTTCATGAATGGTCAAAATTTTCACCAAAATGACATACCGCGGGTCTACGTTTTTTTCTGATTTGTGTCAAAAATTTAAAAGTGCTTTTTTCACATTTCTGAGCAAAATTTGGTCCAATTTACCATGCCCATGCATTTTCCCACTCATTTGAGTCATTTTTCATGGAAAAAACAAGGTTTCATGAATGGTCAAAATTTTCGCCAAAATGACATACCGCGGGTCTACGTTTTTTTTCTGATTTGGGTCAAAAATTTAAAAGTGCTTTTTTCACATTTCTGAGCAAAATTTGGTCCAATTTACCATGCCCATGCATTTTCCCACTAATTTGAGTCATTTTTCATGGAAAAAAACAAGTTTTCATGAATGGTCAAAATTTTCGCCAAAATGACATAACGCTGGTCTACGTTTGTTTCTGATTTGTGTCAAAAATTTAAAAGTGCTTTTTTCACATTTCTGAGCAAAATTTGGTCCAATTTTCCATGATCATGCATTTTCCCACTCGTTTGAGTCATTTTTCATGGAAAAAACAAGGTTTCATGAATGGTCAAAATTTTCAACAAAATTACATACCGCGGGTCTACAAGTTTTTCTGATTTGGGTCAAAAATTGAAAAGTGGTTTTTGTCACATTTCTGAGCAAAATTTGTTCCAATTTACCATGCCCATGCATTTTCCCACTCATTTGAGTCATTTTTCATGGAAAAAAACAAGTTTTCATGAATGGTCAAAATTTTCGCCAAAATGACATAACGCGGGTCTACGTTTGTTTCTGATTTGTGTCAAAAATTTAAAAGTGCTTTTTTCACATTTCTGAGCAAAATTTGGTCCAATTTTCCATGATCATGCATTTTCCCACTCGTTTGAGTCATTTTTCATGGAAAAAACAAGGTTTCATGAATGGTCAAAATTTTCACCAAAATTACATACCGCGGGTCTACGTGTTTTTCTGATTTGGGTCAAAAATTGAAAAGTGCTTTTTGTCACATTTCTGAGCAAAATTTGTTCCAATTTACCATGCCCGTGCATTTTCCCACTCATTTGAGTCATTTTTCATGGAAAAAACAAGGTTTCATGAATGGTCAAAATTTTCACCAAAATGACATACCGCGGGTCTACGTTTTTTTCTGATTTGGGTCAAAAATTGAAAAGTGCTTTTTTCACATTTCTGAGCAAAATTTGGTCCAATTTACCATGCCCATGCATTTTCCCACTCATTTGAGTCATTTTTCATGAAAAAACAAGTTATCATGAATGGTCAAAATTTTCGCCAAAATGACATACCGCGGGTCTACGTTTTTTTCTGATTTGGGTCAAAAATTGAAAAGTGCTTTTTTTCACATTTCTGAGCAAAATTTGGTCCAATTTACCATGCCCATGCATTTTCCCACTCATTTGAGTCATTTTATATGAAAAAAACAAGTTATCATGAATGGTCAAAATTTTTGCCAAAATGACATACTACGTTTACGTTTACGTCTACGTTTTTTTCTGATTTGTGTCAAAAATTTAAAAGAGCTTTTTTCACATTTCTGAGCAAAATTTGGTCCAATTTACCATGCCCATGCATTTTCCCACTCATTTGAGTCATTTTTCATGGAAAAAAACAAGGTTTCATGAATGGACAAAATTTTCACCAAAATGACATACCGCGGGTCTACGTTTTTTTCTGATTTGGGTCAAAAATTGAAAAGTGCTTTTTTCACATTTCTGAGCAAAATTTGGTCCAATTTACCATGCCCATGCATTTTCCCACTCATTTGAGTCATTTTTCATGAAAAAAAAGAGGTTTCATGAATGGTCAAAAATTTTCACCAAAATGACATACCGTGGGTCTAAGTGTTTTTCTGATTTGGGTCAAAAATTGAAAAGTGCTTTTTGTCACATTTCTGAGCAAAATTTGTTCCAATTTACCATGCCCATGCATTTTCCCCCTCATTTGAGTAATTTTTCATGGAAAAAACAAGTTTTCATGAATGGTCAAAATTTTCACCAAAATGACATACCGCGGGTCTTTTTCTGATTTGGGTCAAAAAATTGAAAAGTGCTTTTTTTCACATTTCTGAGCAAAATTTGGTCCAATTTACCATGCCCATGCATTTTCCCACTCTTTTGAGTCATTTTTCATGGAAAAAACAAGGTTTCATGAATGGTCAAAATTTTCGCCAAAATGACATACCGCGGGTCTACGTTTTTTTTCTGATTTGTGTCAAAAATTTAAAAGTGCTTTTTTCACATTTCTGAGCAAAATTTGGTCCAATTTACCATGCCCATGCATTTCCCCACTCATTTGAGTTATTTTTCATGGAAAAAACAAGGTTTCATGAATGGTCAAAATTTTCACCAAAATGACATACCGCGGGTCTACAAGTTTTTCTGATTTGGGTCAAAAATTGGAAAGTGCTTTTTTCACATTTCTGAGCAAACTTTGGTCCAATTTACCATACCCATGCATTTTCCCACTCATTTGAGTCATTTTTCATGGAAAAAAACATGTTTTCATGAATGGTCAAAATTCTCGCCAAAATGACATACCGCGGGTCTACGTTTTTTTCTGATTTTTGTCAAAAATTTAAAAGTGCTTTTTTCACATTTCTGAGCAAAATTTGGTCCAATTTACCATGCCCATGCATTTTTCCACTCATTTGAGTCATTTTTCATGGAAAAAACAAGGTTTCATGAATGGTCAAAATTTTCGCCAAAATGACATAAGGTCTACGTTTTTTTCTGATTTGTGTCAAAAATTTAAAAGTGCTTTTTTCACATTTCTGAGCAAAATTTGGTCCAATTTACCATGCCCATGCATTTTCCCACTCATTTGAGTCATTTTTCATGGAAAAAACAAGGTTTCATGAATGGTCAAAATTTTCGCCAAAATGACATACCGCGGGTCTACGTTTTTTTCTGATTTGTGTCAAAAATTTAAAAGTGCTTTTTTCACATTTCTGAGCAAAATTTGGTCCAATTTACCATGCCCATGCATTTTCCCACTCATTTGAGTCATTTTTCATGGAAAAAACAAGGTTTCATGAATGGTCAAAATTTTCACCAAAATGACATACCGCGGGTCTACGTTTTTTTCTGATTTGGGTCAAAAATTGAAAAGTGCTTTTTTTCACATTTCTGAGCAAAATTTGTCCCAATTTACCATGCCTGTGCATTTTCCCACTCGTTTAAGTCATTTTTCATGGAAAAAACAATGTTTCATGAATGGTCAAAATTTTCACCAAAATGACATACCGCTGGTCTACGTTTTTTTCTGATTTGGTTCAAAAATTGAAAGGTGCCTTTTGACACATTTCTGAGCAAAATTTGTCCCAATTTACCATGCCCATGCATTTTCCCACTCATTTGAGTCATTTTTCATGGAAAAAACAAGGTTTCATGAATGGTCAAAATTTTCACCAAAATGACATACCGTGGGTCTACGTTTTTTTCTGATTTGGGTCAAAAATTGAAAAGTGCTTTTTGTCACATTTCTGAGCAAAACTTGTCCCAATTTACCATGCCCATGCATTTTCCCACTCATTTGAGTCATTTTTCATTGAAAAAACAAGGTTTCATGAATGGTCAAAATTTTCACCAAAATGACATACCGCGGGTCTACGTTTTTTTCTGAATTGTGTCAAAAATTTAAAAGTGCTTTTTTCAAATTTCTGAGCAAAATTTGGTCCAATTTACCATGCCCATGCATTTTCCCACTCATTTGAGTAATTTTTCATGGAAAAAACAAGTTTTCATGAATGGTCAAAATTTTCACCAAAATGACATACCGCGGGTCTTTTTCTGATTTGGGTCAAAAAATTGAAAAGTGCTTTTTTTCACATTTCTGAGCAAAATTTGGTCCAATTTACCATGCCCATGCATTTTCCCACTCTTTTGAGTCATTTTTCATGGAAAAAACAAGGTTTCATGAACGGTCAAAATTTTCGCCAAAATGACATACCGCGGGGTCTACGTTTTTTTCTGATTTGGGTCAAAAATTTAAAAGTGCTTTTTTCACATTTCTGAGCCAAATTCGGTCCAATTTACCATGCCCATGCATTTTCCCACTCATTTGAGTCATTTTTCATGGAAAAAACAAGGTTTCATGAATGGTCAAAATGTTCACCAAAATGACATACCGCGGGTCTACGTTTTTTTCTGATTTGGGTCAAAAATTGAAAAGTGCCTTTTGTCACATTTCTGAGCAAAATTTGGTCCAATTTACCATGCCCATGCATTTTCCCACTCATTTGAGTCATTTTTCATGGAAAAAACAAGGTTTCATGAATGGTCAAAATGTTCACCAAAATGACATACCGCGGGTCTACGTTTTTTTCTGATTTGGGTCAAAAATTGAAAAGTGCCTTTTGTCACATTTCTGAGCAAAATTCGTCCCAATTTACCATGCCCATGCATTTTCCCACTCATTTGAGTCATTTTTCATGAAAAAAAACAAGTTTTCATGAATGGTCAAAATTTTTGCCAAAATGACATACCGCGGGTCTACGTTTTTTTCTGATGTGGTTCAAAAACTGAAAAGTGCTTTTTTCACATTTCTGAGCAAAACTTGGTCCAATTTTCCATGATCATGCATTTTCCCACTCGTTTGAGTCATTTTTCATGGAAAAAACAAGGTTTCATGAATGGTCAAAATTTTCACCAAAATGACATACCGCGGGTCTACGTTTTTTTCTGATTTGGTTCAAAAATTGAAAGGTGCCTTTTGACACATTTCTGAGCAAAATTTGTCCCAATTTACCATGCCCATGCATTTTCCCACTCATTTGAGTCATTTTTCATGGAAAAAACAAGGTTTCATGAATGGTCAAAATTTTCACCAAAATGACATACCGTGGGTCTACGTTTTTTTCTGATTTGGGTCAAAAATTGAAAAGTGCTTTTTGTCACATTTCTGAGCAAAACTTGTCCCAATTTACCATGCCCATGCATTTTCCCACTCATTTGAGTCATTTTTCATTGAAAAAACAAGGTTTCATGAATGGTCAAAATTTTCACCAAAATGACATACCGCGGGTCTACGTTTTTTTCTGAATTGTGTCAAAAATTTAAAAGTGCTTTTTTCAAATTTCTGAGCAAAATTTGGTCCAATTTACCATGCCCATGCATTTTCCCACTCATTTGAGTAATTTTTCATGGAAAAAACAAGTTTTCATGAATGGTCAAAATTTTCACCAAAATGACATACCGCGGGTCTTTTTCTGATTTGGGTCAAAAAATTGAAAAGTGCTTTTTTTCACATTTCTGAGCAAAATTTGGTCCAATTTACCATGCCCATGCATTTTCCCACTCTTTTGAGTCATTTTTCATGGAAAAAACAAGGTTTCATGAACGGTCAAAATTTTCGCCAAAATGACATACCGCGGGGTCTACGTTTTTTTCTGATTTGGGTCAAAAATTTAAAAGTGCTTTTTTCACATTTCTGAGCCAAATTCGGTCCAATTTACCATGCCCATGCATTTTCCCACTCATTTGAGTCATTTTTCATGGAAAAAACAAGGTTTCATGAATGGTCAAAATGTTCACCAAAATGACATACCGCGGGTCTACGTTTTTTTCTGATTTGGGTCAAAAATTGAAAAGTGCCTTTTGTCACATTTCTGAGCAAAATTTGGTCCAATTTACCATGCCCATGCATTTTCCCACTCATTTGAGTCATTTTTCATGGAAAAAACAAGGTTTCATGAATGGTCAAAATGTTCACCAAAATGACATACCGCGGGTCTACGTTTTTTTCTGATTTGGGTCAAAAATTGAAAAGTGCCTTTTGTCACATTTCTGAGCAAAATTCGTCCCAATTTACCATGCCCATGCATTTTCCCACTCATTTGAGTCATTTTTCATGAAAAAAAACAAGTTTTCATGAATGGTCAAAATTTTTGCCAAAATGACATACCGCGGGTCTACGTTTTTTTCTGATGTGGTTCAAAAACTGAAAAGTGCTTTTTTCACATTTCTGAGCAAAACTTGGTCCAATTTTCCATGATCATGCATTTTCCCACTCGTTTGAGTCATTTTTCATGGAAAAAACAAGGTTTCATGAATGGTCAAAATTTTCACCAAAATGACATACCGCGGGTCTACGTTTTTTTCTGATTTGGTTCAAAAATTGAAAGGTGCCTTTTGACACATTTCTGAGCAAAATTTGTCCCAATTTACCATGCCCATGCATTTTCCCACTCATTTGAGTCATTTTTCATGGAAAAAACAAGGTTTCATGAATGGTCAAAATTTTCACCAAAATGACATACCGTGGGTCTACGTTTTTTTCTGATTTGGGTCAAAAATTGAAAAGTGCTTTTTGTCACATTTCTGAGCAAAACTTGTCCCAATTTACCATGCCCATGCATTTTCCCACTCATTTGAGTCATTTTTCATTGAAAAAACAAGGTTTCATGAATGGTCAAAATTTTCACCAAAATGACATCCCGCTGGTCTACGTTTTTTTCTGAATTGTGTCAAAAATTTAAAAGTGCTTTTTTCAAATTTCTGAGCAAAATTTGGTCCAATTTACCATGCCCATGCATTTTCCCACTCTTTTGAGTCATTTTTCATGGAAAAAACAAGGTTTCATGAACGGTCAAAATTTTCGCCAAAATGACATACCGCGGGGTCTACGTTTTTTTCTGATTTGGGTCAAAAATTTAAAAGTGCTTTTTTCACATTTCTGAGCAAAATTTGGTCCAATTTACGATGCCCATGCATTTTCCCACTCATTTGAGTCATTTTTCATGGAAAAAACAAGGTTTCATGAATGGTCAAAATGTTCACCAAAATGACATACCGCGGGTCTACGTTTTTTTCTGATTTGGGTCAAAAATTGAAAAGTGCCTTTTGTCACATTTCTGAGCAAAATTCGTCCCAATTTACCATGCCCATGCATTTTCCCACTCATTTGAGTCATTTTTCATGAAAAAAAACAAGTTTTCATGAATGGTCAAAATTTTTGCCAAAATGACATACCGCGGGGTCTACGTTTTTTTCTGATGTGGTTCAAAAACTGAAAAGTGCTTTTTTCACATTTCTGAGCAAAACTTGGTCCAATTTTCCATGATCATGCATTTTCCCACTCGTTTGAGTCATTTTTCATGGAAAAAACAAGGTTTCATGAATGGTCAAAATTTTCACCAAAATGACATACCGCGGGTCTACGTTTTTTACTGATTTGGGTCAAAAATTGAAAAGTGCTTTTTTCACATTTCTGAGCAAAATTTGGTCCAATTTACCATGCCCATGCATTTTCCCACTCATTTGAGTCATTTTTCATGGAAAAAACAAGGTTTCATGAATGGTCAAAATTTTCACCAAAATGACATACCGCGGGTCTACGTTTTTTTCTGATTTGTGTCAAAAATTTAAAAGAGCTTTTTTCACATTTCTGAGCAAAATTTGGTCCAATTTACCATGCCCATGCATTTTCCCACTCGTTTGAGTCATTTTTCATGGAAAAAACAAGGTTTCATGAATGGTCAAAATTTTCACCAAAATGACATACCGCGGGTCTACGTTTTTTTCTGATTTGGGTCAAAAATTGAAAAGTGCTTTTTTTTCACATTTCTGAGCAAAATTTGTCCCAATTTACCATGCCCGTGCATTTTCCCACTCATTTGAGTCATTTTTCATGGAAAAAACAAGGTTTCATGAATGGTCAAAATTTTCACCGAAATGACATACCGCGGGTCTACGTTTTTTTCTGATTTGGGTCAAAAATTTAAAAGTGCCTTTTGACACATTTCTGAGCAAAATTTGGTCCAATTTACCATGCCCATGCATTTTCCCACTCATTTGAGTCAATTTTCATGGAAAAAACAAGGTTTCATGAATGGTCAAAATTTTCACCAAAATGACATACCGCGGGGTCTACGTTTTTTTCTGATTTCGGTCAAAAATTGAAAAGTGCCTTTTGTCACATTTCTGAGCAAAATTTGGTCCAATTTACCATGCCCATGCATTTTCCCACTCATTTGAGTCATTTTTCATGGAAAAAACAAGGTTTCATGAATGGTCAAAATTTTCACCAAAATGACATACCGCGGGTCTACGTTTTTTTCTGATTTGGGTCAAAAATTGAAAAGTGCTTTTTTTTCACATTTCTGAGCAAAATTTGGTCCAATTTACCATGCCCATGCATTTTCCCACGCATTTGAGTCATTTTTCATGGAAAAAACAAGGTTTCATGAATGGTCAAAATTTTCACCAAAATGACATACCGCGGGTCTACGTTTTTTTCTGATTTGGGTCAAAAATTGAAAAGTGCTTTTTTCACATTTCTGAGCAAAATTTGGTCCAATTTACCATGCCCATGCATTTTCCCACGCATTTGAGTCATTTTTCATGGAAAAAACAAGGTTTCATGAATGGTCAAAATGTTCACCAAAATGACATACCGCGGGTCTACGTTTTTTTCTGATTTGGGTCAAAAATTGAAAAGTGCCTTTTGTCACATTTCTGAGCAAAATTTGGTCCAATTTACCATGCCCATGCATTTTCCCACTCATTTGAGTCATTTTTCATGGAAAAAACAAGGTTTCATGAATGGTCAAAATGTTCACCAAAATGACATACCGCGGGTCTACGTTTTTTTCTGATTTGGGTCAAAAATTGAAAAGTGCCTTTTGTCACATTTCTGAGCAAAATTCGTCCCAATTTACCATGCCCATGCATTTTCCCACTCATTTGAGTCATTTTTCATGGAAAAAACAAGGTTTCATGAATGGTCAAAATTTTCACCAAAATGACATACCGCGGGTCTACGTTTTTTTCTGATTTGGGTCAAAAATTGAAAAGTGCTTTTTTCACATTTCTGAGCAAAATTTGGTCCAATTTACCATGCCCATGCATTTTCCCACTCATTTGAGTCATTTTTCATGAAAAAAAACAAGTTTTCATGAATGGTCAAAATTTTTGCCAAAATGACATACCGCGGGGTCTACGTTTTTTTCTGATTTGTGTTAAAAATTTAAAAGTGCTTTTTTCACATTTCTGAGCAAAATTTGTCCCAATTTACCATGCCCATGCATTTTCCCACTCATTTGAGTCATTTTTCATGGAAAAATCAAGGTTTCATGAATGGTCAAAATTTTCACCAAAATGACATACCGCGGGTCTACGTTTTTTTCTGATTTGGGTCAAAAATTTAAAAGTGCTTTTTTCACATTTCTGAGCAAAATTTGGTCCAATTTACCATGCCCATGAATTTTCCCACTCATTTGAGTCATTTTTCATGGAAAAAACAAGTTTTCATGAATGGTCAAAATTTTCACCAAAATGACATACCGCAGGGTCTACGTTTTTTTCTGATTTGGGTCAAAAATTGAAAAGTGCTTTTTTCACATTTCTGAGCAAAATTTGGTCCAATTTACCATGCCCATGCATTTTCCCACTCATTTGAGTCATTTTTCATGGAAAAAACAAGGTTTCATGAATGGTCAAAATTTTCACCAAAATGACATACCGCGGGTCTACGTTTTTTACTGATTTGGGTCAAAAATTGAAAAGTGCCTTTTGTCACATTTCTGAGCAAAATTTGTCCCAATTTACCATGCCCGTGCATTTTCCCACTCGATTGAGTCATTTTTCATGGAAAAAACAGTGTTTCATGAATGGTCAAAATTTTCACCAAAATGACATACCGCGGGTCTACGTTTTTTTCTGATTTGGGTCAAAAATTGAAAAGTGCTTTTTTCACATTTCTGAGCAAAATTTGGTCCAATTTACCATGCCCATGCATTTTCCCACTCATTTGAGTCATTTTTCATGGAAAAAACAAGGTTTCATGAATGGTCAAAATTTTCACCAAAATGATATACCGCGGGTCTACGTTTTTTTTTTATTTGGGTCAAAAATTGAAAAGTGCTTTTTTTCACATTTCTGAGCAAAATTTGTCCCAATTTACCATGCCCATGCATTTTCCCACTCATTTGAGTCATTTTTCATGGAAAAAACAAGTTTTAATGAATGGTCAAAATTTTGTACTGTCAGCTAGCCCCCTGACAGTTTTTAGTAGTGCCGGCATACTGTCAGGAAGCTCCCTGACAGTTTTTAAAACTGCCAGCGTACTGTCAGGAAGCCCCCTGTCAGTTTTTAGTACTGCCGGGTACGTGCCTGGCACTGCCGGGTCGATGAAAAAGTGGCTGGCGTAGCAAGCCCCCTGACAGTTTTTAGTAGTGCCGGCGTACTTTCAGGAAGCTACCTGACAGTTTTTAAAACTGCCGGCGTACTGTCAGCAGGCTCCCTGACAGTTTTTGAAACTGCCGGCTTACTGTCAGCAAGCTCCCTGACAGTTTTTAATACTGCCGGCGTACTGTCAGCTAGTCCCCTGACAGTTATTAATAGTGCCGGCGTACTGTCAGGAAGCTCCCTGACAGTTTTTAATACTGCCGTCGTACTGTCAGGAAGCTCCCTGACAGTTTTTAATACTGCCGGCGTACTGTCAGCTAGTCCCCTGACAGTTTTTAGTAGTGCCGACATACTGTCAGGAAGCTACCTGACAGTTTTTAAAACTGCCGGCATACTGTCAGCAAGCCCCCTGACAGTTTTTAGTAGTGCCGGCGTACTGTGTTACGACCCCTGGTCGTATTGGTTTTTCTTTGTGTGTCCTCTGTGCTGTTTGTGTTTTAGTTTTTGATTGTAGGACCATGATTGGCCACCAGGGGTGCACTCTATAAAAGGGCAAGAGGAAACCTGACCTGGGAGAGACGTTCAGGGCTCCTCCCCTTTCCTGACCTGGAACAACTTCCTGCTCAGACCAACCCGTCACCTCCATTTTGCATTCTGTGTGTTGCTTTAGTTTTTGCTTTAATATAGATTAGTCTTTGGGTAAAGTAGGGGGTGAGTGCCATTTTGTTTTGCTACCCTTTTCTCCTGTTTTGGTGAAAGGGAGTCAGGGTAGTTTGTGTATTTAGTTTTCTTTATTTTGACAGGTTCAGTTAGTTGTCTTTGTTTGTTAGTTGGTTTTATTTGTTATTTTGGCCTACGCTCACTCCTGAAGTCATATTCCCTTATTTTTTATCAATAAATTCATCCTGTTTTAATTCATTTTTGGTGTCTGGTGTTTGGTCTGGCAGAGGGTCTGGGGAGAGAGCCCACTCTTATTTTCTGTTACGGCCTGACCCTAGACCGGGTCGTAACAGAATGGGGGCTCGTCCTCTGCTAATTTTGTCCAGGTAGGTATTTCTTTGGTGTGTGTTTTGCTGGCAGTTTTATATTGGTGGGGGAGGTGTGTGGTGAGAATTATGTGACTTTCAAAAATTTGGTCTTAGTAATTTTTATTGCCCTCCCATTTTAGCTAATGAAGTTTGCACTTTGTTTGAATGAGGAGATTTCAGACTCTGTTTTAGGTGCAGGCCCCAGATCCTGCTTACAGGCCCAATACAGTGGACACAGGTGTTGCAAAAGGTGAGTCAGTTCTTCATTCAGTGGTGGAGACCAATGGTGGTGAAGTTAAGATTTCCCAAACGCATAGATCCTGAGCTGTTGCTGTTTGAGGCTTTTGAATGCAGAAGACTGGTGGTTCTATGGGTGCTTGACATGTTATTAAGTTAAATGTTGCAGTTGTGTTGTCTGCTCATTTGTGGCCATTGTGGTGGCTTGGGCCTACCTTAGTCAAGTGAACCCTTCCTTTTGTGCAGCAGGGTTGCTGGCACATTTACCTGCAGTGTTGCACCTTGGAGTTAAGTTTCTCCTCCGTTAGTGAAATATGCTCTACCCTTTCAGTTACAGGTTATTAGCATTTGGCAAACCTATTAAATATGAATTTTGGTGAAAACTGCCAGCTAAACATTTTGGTTTGTGGTATGAGTACCCTTTCTGTTATGTTAAGTTAATTTGCTTTTAGGGAATACTACTGGACAAAATTGTTCTTGTTGTTAAAAATTCTCAGGCAGCTATGTGAAGATGCCACTAGACCATTGACACATGCTCTAGTATTTTGTTATTTGTGTTTAGCAATTACTTATGTAAAGTTGTGGTATCTTGCCAGTTTTCATTAAGTACATTTGAATTTGCTGTTTTGTTTTAGGAAAATGTTTTTTTGAACAACCTTTTGCCTAAACCTAGTTCATTGTTCTTAAGGCTCTGTTGTATAGGACACCCCTGCATGACAGTACTTCATTCGGTTTTGTTGTTTGTAGCATTAGGATTATTGATTTATCTTTTGTTAGGGCTTGATTGCCTTCTTTGCAGTGGCAAAAAGGCGTGAGTTGTAGGATCTTCCTTCAGTGGAAGGAGATCTAGCTTGGTCAGTTTTTTTTTTCTGACATTTGTTTATGTAGGATCTCTCTTCAGTGGAAGTAGATCTGATTTGGTCAGTTTTCTGACGTTTGTGTATGTGGGATCTCTCTTCGGTGGAAGAAGATCTGATTTGGTCAGTTTTGCTGATGCATGTGTATGTAGGATCTCTCTTCAGTGGAAGTAGATCTGATTTGGTCAGTCTGACATTTTGTGTGTTGATTTATTTCTTTTTTGTTTGTGGTGTGCTCCTTTTGCCCTAGAGGAGACTAGTTTAGTTTATATTCCTAAGCTCACTTTGTTCATTATTTGCAAGTGATACATAGACTCCTGCCTGTGAATGTGTTCAAATCTGTCTTTGAGATTTAATTCTGTTTTATCATGTGATGGTTAATTTATTTTTTTTTTTGGCATTTGTGATTCTTTGACTTAAAAATGTTAAATGTGTCAAACATAGAATGTTTGTTTTAAGGGTGGGGGTGTTACGACCCCTGGTCGTATTGGTTTTTCTTTGTGTGTCCTCTGTGCTGTTTGTGTTTTAGTTTTTGATTGTAGGACCATGATTGGCCACCAGGGGTGCACTCTATAAAAGGGCAAGAGGAAACCTGACCTGGGAGAGACGTTCAGGGCTCCTCCCCTTTCCTGACCTGGAACAACTTCCTGCTCAGACCAACCCGTCACCTCCATTTTGCATTCTGTGTGTTGCTTTAGTTTTTGCTTTAATATAGATTAGTCTTTGGGTAAAGTAGGGGGTGAGTGCCATTTTGTTTTGCTACCTTTTTCTCCTGTTTTGGTGAAAGGGAGTCAGGGTAGTTTGTGTATTTAGTTTTCTTTATTTTGACAGGTTCAGTTAGTTGTCTTTGTTTGTTAGTTGGTTTTATTTGTTATTTTGGCCTACGCTCACTCCTGAAGTCATATTCCCTTATTTTTTATCAATAAATTCATCCTGTTTTAATTCATTTTTGGTGTCTGGTGTTTGGTCTGGCAGAGGGTCTGGGGAGAGAGCCCACTCTCATTTTCTGTTACGGCCTGACCCTAGACCGGGTCGTAACAACTGTCAGGAAGCTACCTGACAGTTTTTAAAACTGCCGGCATACTGTCAGCAAGCCCCCTGACAGTTTTTAGTAGTGCCGGCGTACTTTCAGGAAGCTCTCTGACAGTTTTTAATACTGCCGGCGTACTGTCAGCTAGCCCCCTGACAGTTTTTAAAACTGCCGGCATACTGTCAGCAAGCCCCCTGACAGTTTTTAGTAGTGCCGGCGTACTTTCAGGAAGCTCCCTGACAGTTTTTAATACTGCCGGCGTACTGTCAGCAAGCCCCCTGACAGTTTTTAAAACTGCCGGCGTACTGTCAGGAAGCCCCCTGTCAGTTTTTAGTACTGCCGGGTACGTGCCTGGCACTGCCGGGTCGATGAAAAAGTGGCTGGCGGGTGACGTCACGCAGACCCACCACTGCCGCCCGTCTCCCCGCAGGCAAAGATCCAACCCCAACTGTTTGGACGTTTAACTATGACCACAACTTGGAGGACAATATGCAGTTAAACATTTGATCTTCGGACTAGGTAACTTTTTTTGGACGTTATGGTGACAGGTGCATGAAATTGACATTATTAAAGAATACATATTTTTTTATTTATAATATATCAACATCATTGTTATAAATATTGTTAATCAGTATGAATATAGACTATTTGATTAAGCGTCATTTATTAATAATTATTTATTATTAATTATTTAGTAGATTATATTTTTGTATCTATTTAATTAATTAACGAATTTAGGTATTTATGTATGTATTTTTCTATTTGAAAATGCAATCTGTGCGGAAAATTGTTAGGTTGATTTTAACCAGTCAACACCACTCTGATTTGCTGAGACCGCACTGATCACAACCATAGACTGTATATAAGTATAGACAGCACGACAGGGGTTGAAAAGTGAAGCCACAACGTCTCTGGTTTCAGTACAGCTTTTAACCCTAAAGCCTATTTCCATTCAACTGAATGAAAGATGACGGAATTTTTATCTAAAATTACACATCCAGGATTTTTTTGGAAAGTTGATTTCTGTACATTCTGCAAGCCCCACTCCTTTGTTAATAACCACAGTGTTTTTTTTTTTTTTTTTTTTTTTACAGTACCCTCAGGAAAACTTTCTCTCCAGTTTTTTTTTTTGGTAAGTGGATCATTTCTCTCCATCAGTTCATTAGTATTCATACTGTAGATCCATGCGGTTCTTGACTCACTTTCCAACTCGCGTTTTAGGTTTCCAAACCAAAGATTTATTTCTTTACAAAATAATACACAAGAAAACTGAACAAAAAACGATTAAAATGCTTATAAACAGAAAACTAGGTACTTATATTCATGTTCCTAATTCCTAAATCCTAAAACTGCGGTCAGAAAAGGTCTTGTTTTTTTCTCCTGCC
This sequence comes from Astyanax mexicanus, assembly GCF_023375975.1. Classification (NCBI taxonomy): domain Eukaryota; kingdom Metazoa; phylum Chordata; class Actinopteri; order Characiformes; family Acestrorhamphidae; genus Astyanax; species Astyanax mexicanus. The sequence continues at coordinate 361,572 of NW_026040054.1, forward strand.
CAAAAAACACTGTAATTATCCGAATCTAACCTGCTACAGGTGCCTAGTGGTAACACACATTTCTAATGCCGTTACTGTTATACTAACACTGTCCCTTACACATACTTCGTTCTTCTCCATAATTTTAGTATTTACATTACGTTTAGCCTTAGGTACTTAACGATAGTTAACTAGGTTAGCCAACTCAGGTTAGCTAAGTAAAGTAACTAAACTTGTTTGGTGAAAATTACGTGGAGTGGGCGGGGTTTGTGCAGTCACACGGCCCCGCCCCCCGCCTCCCACCTCTGTCACGCCAGTTCTGGCTCCAATTTGCCTCTACTGCCTCTGCAAGCGCAGGCAAGATGGCAGCTTCCATTTCGGCCATATTTTGGCTTTAAAACGCCTTAATGAGAGTAAATGGGGACCGTCCAGACCATACTTTTATACAGTCTATAATCACAACCCAAACTCCACAACGCGCCAAGCAGCACATTTTTAGTTGCTGCGGAAGCACAGCTCATTTAGGCTCAGCTCAGCTCACCTCAGGACTTGTTGTGCTACTAAGATATAAGGTAAGTTCGACCAGGTCCTTTATTTTATGATCATGTATGTGTTTGTAGTGTCTTACACCACCTGCACGTGCTGGCCTTGCCTCTCTTTCTAGGTAGTTAGCTAACGTTAGTTGTCTAAGGATAGCTAAACATTGCCATAGTTTAAATGTAATATGAATTGCATTTGAAAATGAGCAGATTTTTGAAACTTGTCTTATGAATAAGCTAATTTGAAATAGTTTTGTTTGTGGGAAAAACCTAGATAAAATAGCTTAATGACGAAGTGTGAGAAAATTAAAACAGCACAATATTTTTCCTCAGGTGTAAGCTTAGTGTTGTTAGCTTAGCATTAGCTCAGTGTTCGTGTGAAGAATAAAGTTAACGTTATATGTAAATTTCATATAAATAAGCCAACTTGTTGTTGAAATTGTTTTGTTAAAATACTGCACATATTTCTGGTCAGGTGTTAAAAGTGTATCCCCGCATTATATTAGCATTAGAAGTAACGTTAAGTAACTTACATGTAAATATTATGTAAATACGCCAATTTTAAATAGTTTGTTGTTGGAAAAATTCAATAAAAAAGCCTAGCGATTAAAAAAAAACCTTGCAAGATTAAAACTGCACATATTTCTCGTCTAGAGTTCAATGAATGTGTATTCCCACCATTAGCTTAGCATCAGCATGAAGAATGTAAATATTATATAACGTTAAATAAGCCAACTTTAAATAGTTTGCTATTGGAAAAACTTAATTAAAATAGCCTAGGGGTGAGACAAGGTCTGGAAAGATTAAAACAGCGGAATATTTCCAGTCCAGAGTTAACTGTGTTTTTGTAAAAGTGTATGGCTCCCCCGCTGCAAAAAGCCTGCAGTGTGTGGAGCGGTAGAGCTTAGATCGGGCCCAAAAATCCAGCCCGACCCGGCCCAAATCCATGCACTTTCTGCCCGAGCCAGACCCGACCTGAGCCATAAACTGTCATTCTGAACCCGAGCCATTTTTTAGTAATTAGAGCGTTAAAATTGAGCTATTTAAAATATTTTCGGGCTGTTTGAATTAGCGAAATCTGTTAAGAATTATGTTAAATAACCTTGCGACGCTGAAGAAGCATAGACCTATTATTATTTCTTTTTTTTTTATTCGCTTCTTTCTTTCTTTATTCCTTGTCTGTTGTACAGGCAGTGTGAGGTTGGTGGATGGTGGCAGTCGCTGTGCTGGGAGAGTGGAGGTTCTTCATAGAGGGCAGTGGGGAACAGTGTGTGGTGATGACTGGGATATGAGTGATGCTGCAGTGGTGTGTAGAGAGCTGGGCTGTGGAGAAGCTGTAGATGCACTGGGCAAATCTCATTTTGGATCAGGATCAGGACCAATCTGGATGGATGATGTGGACTGTAGTGGATCAGAGTCTAGACTGAAGAACTGTAGATCACCAGTATGGGGTAAACATGACTGCAATGAAACCCACAATTCTGGAGTCATCTGTTCAGGCAAGCTACACTATGTTCATATAATATGTGCACTGTATTGAATAGTTACATTGTGTGTCTGTGCTGTCTGACTTTCATTTATTAAATCCTGTTGTTATCTCATTGTTTATGCTCTTGTGATATTTTAGGAGCCAGGCTGGTTTTAGGTTCTCGCTGCTCTGGGAGAGTGGAGGTTCTTCATGGAGAGAGCTGGGCCACAGTGTGTGATGCTGACTTTAACCAGCAGGATGCAGAGGTTGTGTGTCGAGAGCTGGGCTGTGGTTCTCCTGTGAAGGTTCTGGGAGCAGCTGCGTTTGGTAGAGGGGAGGGTCAGGTGTGGTCAGAGGTGCTTCAGTGTAGAGGAAACAAATCTCAGACTCACTTCTGTCCAAAATCATCTTCACTCAAACACAACTGCTCCCATGATAATGATGTGGGACTGGTGTGTGCAGGTAAGAACTGCATTCAGCACAATGAGCCTGTGACTTCATCTATTCCTACTTAGACAGCCCTCTGTCTCAGTAGCTCAGCCCTGTGCACCATTACCTGTTTGCCATTAAGACCTGGTGAAATTAAATATTTGTGACTTATTATATTGTTTGTTTGGGGTGAGGGTGTTATGTTTGTGCAGCATTACTGTTCTGGCATTTGTTTTTTAGTGGATAATAGTGTAATAAAGTGTAGGGGATCTGTGTTTGTCTAGAATACCTTGCAGTGTGAGTTTAAAAACATTAAAAACACAGCTAGCAGAAACGTCCTGATGGATAGCACTAATTATAAACACAATAGACTTTGGACAAATGTAATGAGTTTCTCTAGTCTAACAGACACAAGAGACTGTTGTTTTGGAGATAATTTGTGGATTTTTGGAGCTGCAGTAACACATTATACAAAATGGCTACAGCAACATGTATCCATGTGAATCACATGTAATATTCTGGGTTGGAGTGGAACAGACTTAGAATACTTGTACTGGCAGCACATAGTTTAAAAGCAAGAATGGTGAATTAAGTATGTGTCTACTGTTCTGTTCCTCCAGTCCATTAAGCAGGTAACAAGACTGGTGGAGGTCATATAGTGTCTGGAAAATAACTGCTCACAGGATTGCCAACAAATTAAAAGTCTATGTGTATCTTTCTTTTTTATTTTTGTTATTTTGAAACTGTAAAGGGAAAAAATATTAAAAATGCTAAATAGACGTGTCCACTTCAATGTTATGTGTTCTAAACATTAGGTCATTTTTATTTCCTTCTGTAGTCACAATAATATACATTTTGATTAGGGGTGTCCTATGCTGGAGTTATCTGTTCAGGTAAAACGCTGTAAACAGGGACTGTACATTATCTGCCATGTAGGCAAAGTGTACAGCACATATGATTTTTCTTTTTAACCCACCCTAAATCCTTGTTGATTGCCAAGGTAAATTGGTATGTTTAAACTGAGCAATCACCAAACTGTGCTGTACACTGGAATTCTCAACCAACAATTAATTTACTGATTTATTTTTTTACTGATTTCATAATTTTGCTGATCCATATTAATTTGTTTAATGTAATTCATAGCTTTACTGAACTTATTTTGAATCCTTATACTCTCTTTAGTTTTTTCCAATGCATTTATGAATCATTCATTGTGCAATATTTAGCATCATCATGCTTAATCATTTATCATTACTGATAAATAAGCTTTCTTTTTTTCATGGTAATTTTTAGGAGTCCTGCTGGTTAATGGCTCTCGCTGCTCTGGAAGAGTGGAGGTTCTTCATGGTGAGAGCTGGTTCACAGTGTGTGATGCTGACTTTAACCAGCAGGATGCAGAGGTTGTGTGTCGAGAGCTGGGCTGTGGTTCTCCTGTGGAGATTCTGGGAGCAGCTGCTTTTGGTAGAGGGGAGGGTCCGGTGTGGTCAGAGAAGCTTCAGTGTAGAGGAAACGAATCACAGATTCACTTCTGTCCAAAATCATCTTTACTCAAACACAACTGCTCCCATGATAATGATGTGGGACTGGTGTGTTCTGGTAAGAGCTGCATGTTTGTGATTAATGTCATTAAGATTAGCTCAATGTTTATGTAAACTTTTTGTAATTCTGTCAAAAATGCAAATGTCTTGCTATTATTTCAGTTTTCAGCCACAATTCTACTTTACATCATTAATAGTGGTGAAAATACATGTTTTTTTCCATTCTTTCTCAATGTCTTGGTCTGTCTTACTCACTGTTGTACAGGCAGTGTGAGGTTGGTAGATGGTGACAGTCGCTGTGCTGGGAGAGTGGAGGTTCTTTATAGAGGACAGTGGGGATCAGTGTGTGGTAATAACTGGGATATGAGAGATGCTGCAGTGGTGTGTAGAGAGCTGGGCTGTGGAGAAGCTGTAGATACATATCATGAGTCTTACTTTGGATCAGCATCAGGACCAATCTGGATGGATAATGTGCACTGCAGTGGCTCTGAGTCTACACTGAGGAACTGTGAATCAGCAGGATGGGGTAAACATAACTGTGATCATTCTAAAGATGCTGGAGTCATCTGTTCAGGTAAATTGTATCAGTAAATTATTTTATGTTCCCTTCTGTTAACTAGGAACAGGAAACTGTTCATAATATATCATACATGTAAAACAAAGTCTTGTAAGTGGTGGGAAAGGACCCATTTTAGAGGCTTAGGGTCCAGTTAAGCGTAGTAGTACTGTTTGTAAGGAAACAGATAGCGTTCATTTAGTCAACTTTTCCACTGAAGGTTAAATGCCATATCTCTTTTGACCATTCTTGCTGTGTTAATGTCAGAGATTCAATGACATGGAAAGACATTTTCATGTTGAAGCAGTGACTCACATATGTTTAAATTCAGCTTTATGTTCACAATTTTTAGGAGTCCGGGTGGTTGGTGGTTCTCACTGTTCTGGGAGAGTGGAGGTTCTTCATGGAGAGAGCTGGGTCACAGTGTGTGATGCTGACTTTAACCAGCAGGATGCAGAGGTCGTGTGTCGAGAGCTGGGCTGTGGTTCTCTTGTGGAGGTTCTGGGAGCAGCTGCTTTTGGTAGAGGGGAGGGTCAGGTGTGGTCAGAGAAGCTTCAGTGTAGAGGAACTGAATCTCAGATTCACTTCTGTCCAAAATCATCTTCACTCAAACACAACTGCTCCCATGATAATGATGTGGGACTGGTGTGTGCAGGTAAGTGTTTTTCAAAAAAATGTTTCCCATTTTTACTCTTACTAGTTCATAATTCGGTAAATTTTTCTTGTTCTTATTTTCTCTTACACAGACAGTGTGAGGTTGGCGGATGGTGGCAGTCGCTGTGCTGGAAGAGCAGAGGTTTTTCACAGAGGACAGTGGGGAACAATTTGTGGTGCTGGTGCAAATTTCATAGCGGGTTTTGTCATGTGTAAAGAGTTGGGCTGTGGAGAGCCGTTTAGGACTGATGCAGCTGTTCCAGGATCTGCACCGATCTGGATGAGTCATGTGAAGTGTACTGGATCAGAGTCTACACTGAAACACTGTGGATCATTAGGGTGGGGTGAACACAGCTGTAATCATAATATGGATATTGAGCTTACCTGTTCAGGTATGTTTTAATTAGACAAAAACTGTAATACGTACGTATTACATGTATTACATTTGTGAACTTTCTGAGAATGTTTCGACACATCATAGACAAAATCAAATCAGAGATCATATGATGGAATGTCACTGTTTTGTATACCTATTCCGTATTAAATATTCTATTACATAGTAAATTCTGACAGTTACAGCTAATGTGAGAAGCAGTGATGTTTTTTTTTAACATTTGCTTTGACTTTTATTTAATTGCTGAAAATATTAACCCAAGAAATTGTCTAGTCAGTTTCATTTTGTTTGATAAAATTTAATTTAATAAAAAAGGGTCTGCAGTACTGATTTGCTAGAGCACAACATTTGTTTTCAAAATTATAACCTGAATGAAACAAAATGCATTAGTCCTTTCCACTTCCAGACAACTTCTCAAACACTTTATGTGCCAAAACAAAACCAGTCAACACACTGTAATTAGAAACAGTGTCATTTCCAGCTTAACAATTTAGTGCTGGACGATATGACAAAACTTATGTCACAATATATTAATTTTAGTCGATGTGTTATCGTTTTGATATAAATGTGTACAGCTCAACTGAACAACTTCCTGATGTGTACATTATCACACACTGAGATTGCCAGACTATGGTATTCTATACCACTCTGCTGTTTCGCTTAAAAAAAATCAGTCAGTAAAGATGCTGTAAATACTGTACATATCTTAAAAAAAATGTTATAAATTGATGCTCCTTTATTCGTATGCAAATTACAAAAAATATAAATGAAGGTCACACATGCCAGATATTCTAGGCTACTCTAAAATAGTTAACATTTTTACATTTATTATTACAATAACAGCTTAAATGCTTTGCTGTGTAATAATAAAATATACCAGCCCTGCTTAAAATGATTAAAAATAATATGCAAATATGGACAGAATTAAGATATCAAATATGGACAGAATTTAGATATTTAATTATATTTTGACCAACAAAAAAAGTCAGAATAAAAAAAAAAAAATTATTGTTTTTCTATAAATCTTTTGTTATGATTTTCAAAATGGCGGATTAGCCACTATGGCTATTTGGCGATGCCAACTGTTTTCCTAGCTAAATTAATCTGTATTATTAACATGGATGAATTGGATAGATTATGTGGTTTGATATGATCTGTGAACTGGGATCTAGCGTCGGAGGTCAGAGGGCACAAAGTAGGGTAATTAATGAGCAGTATTTTTGTTATTTGTGTTCATTTTTTTTATTCATTAATGAAGAGGTTGTGTGTCGAGAGCTGGGCTGTGGTTCTCCTGTGGAGGTTCTGGGAGCAGCTGCTTTTGGTAAAGGGAAGGGTCAGGTGTGGTCAGAGGAGCTTCAGTGTAGAGGAGATGAATCTGAGATTACTCTCTGTCCAATAACCTCTTCACACAAATACAACTGCTCTCATGGTAATGATGTGGGACTTGTATGTTCTGGTACAGTATAATATGTGATATTATCGTCTAACATTTCTTTATATAATATACAGTATAGGAGAGAACTTTCTCTTTTACGAGTCTCTTGGTTGTAAATTCAGGTCATACTCAGGCTCGGCTGATGAACGGCTCAGACTCTTGTTCTGGTCGAGTGGAGCTCCAGTACCTCAGTGAGTGGGGTACAGTGTGTGATGTAAGCTGGGATATGAGAGCTTCCAGTGTCCTCTGTGCTCAGCTGAAGTGTGGGAGTGCTGTGGCTGTGTTGGGGTCAGACTGGTTTGGGGAGGGGAGTGGCCGGATCTGGGCGGATGTGTTTGATTGTCAGGGGAACGAAACACACCTGTTAAAGTGTCCCATTTCATCATGGAGTCGAACTGCATGCTCTCATAAACAGGATGTTGGACTCATCTGCAGTGGTGAGCTTTTAAGAATCTTAAACATTCTTATCAATGGGCTGTAAAGTGATTTTAGGAGGAAGTGCCCTTATAATTTTATTATATATATATTTTTTTTTACTTCACTTCAATTAATTTACTAATGTATCTCAGTTTTGAACATGTATATACATTTCCATAGACAATTTTGATTCTGAAAATCAATTTCTAATTTTGCTCCATATATAGCTCAGCTAATGCAGCAGTACCTGTAAAAAAACAATGTGTTTAATTTCTAAATCTGATTTATTTCAAGTGCTGTAAAAACAATCTTATTAAGCCTGTAAAATCTAAAATATATTTGTGGTACTTTCAGGTTCTTCTCTGGCGTCTCATGAGGGTGTAGTGAGATTGACTGGAGGGATGGAGTGTGAGGGGGAAGTGGAGGTGTTCTTCAGGCAGGACTGGAGGAGAGTTCTGCTGGACTCCTGGAGTGAGTCTGAGGCCTCTGTGGTCTGCAGACAGCTGGGCTGTGGTTCTGTACTCAACATCTCCAGCTCCTCTTCATCCAGTCCTGAACACAGCTACATGTGTGTGACGGGTTTCAACTGCTCTGGGAGTGAAGCTCATCTGAGGAACTGCAGCAGCTCACAAGCAGTTAACTGCAGCTCCACGGAACAGCTCTACATCACCTGCTCTGGTACATTTAATTCAAATTATTTGGAGTTGTAGTGAATAATGCCTGTTGTTAGGGGGAAATTGTTTTATTTTGTTTTATTGTAAGGGTTATTATAATTATTATGAATCTGAAATGAACCAATCATCATGTGACTACGGGTGAACTAAGAAATCATACTTTGAACTGGTTTCTCTTAATTTTAGGCTACAGCTTCATCAGGCTGGTTGGTTCTGGGGGAGACTGTGCTGGAAGGCTGGAGGTTTTCCACAGTGGATCATGGGGGACAGTGAGTGATGAATTGTGGGATATTGAGGATGCGCAGGTGGTCTGCAGACAGCTGCAGTGTGGAGTGGCCCTCAGTGCTCCAGTACCGGTACCAGCCCGGTTTGGATCTGGAACTGGACCCATATGGCTGAATGAGGTGGAGTGTGAGGGGAACGAGGCGTCTCTGTGGAACTGCAGATATCAGCTGTGTGGAGAGGATGAATGTGGACACAAGGATGATGTAGGAGTCGTCTGCTCAGGTACAGTGTGCTGATTGCTGGTGTTCTTACAACACTTCACCTGTCAGACCTCTGAATTTTCTCTTCAGTGCTGAAAGTGAGACTTAGTTAAACTGTTAAAATAAGACTTGTTAAACCAATCTAAAGTTGTTGCCATGTGGGTCAGCCAGACCTCTTCCTGTACCTTTTTTTTTCTTGTTTTTTTGAATGTGTCAGAATGTATCTAAAGGGCAAACTAAATAGTTTCAAATTGATCTGTATTTTGGTGTCTTTTTTAGGTATTATGATAAAAGTGCAGTTTACTACAAAGTCAGCAGTAGAGTGCAGTAACACATTCTCTTCTAACTTTACTACAGACTAAGACTTAATTTATTCTTATTTTTGCGCCAATTTCCAAAGCTTTCTTTAAAACAAATATATTCAGTTTTTTTTTTTTTTTTTTTAACAATATACACTTTTTTGGGGTCCTTTTCTGTTTAAAGGCCCTGGCACTGCTAACTTTTGTACCATTTGAGCACACTGGATTTTGTACCATTTCAGGTTATTAACTGGGCTGGAGAGCTTAAATGGCAAAAAATGGGGGTGTTCTAAAACTTTTAACTAATAGTGTAGATTCATTAAGTTTGTTTTAAACTACATGAAAACTCCAGGGTCTAACATAAAGCATTTTCTCTCATCAGAGTATAAAGAGATCAGACTGACTGAGGGCTGTGAGGGGAATCTGGAGGTGTTCTATAATGGAACCTGGGGGAATGTGTGTAACAATGGGATGGATCTGTCGGGAGCTGAACTGTGGAAGATTTAAGACTGAGAGAGCTACCAAAGCACGAGTGGAATCAGCTCCTAACTGGCTGGATGATGTAAAATGTAGGAAACATGACTCTACTCTGTTTCACTGTCCATCTTCATCCTGGAGTCAGAACAATTGTGATAGAAGCAGTGAGGTGACTCACATTACCTGCTCCGGTATGTTGTTTTTCTTTGTAGTAGATGAGCATGAGTAAAACAGTTTTTCATGGAAAGTTGTGTTGAAAGAAAGTGACCGGATCACCCTCACTTTGCCTCATCCTCTTTCCCTGTGTAAGTGTATACAACCTGAGTAAATATAAAATAATTTTTAAATAATCATTTTATTTATTAAGGGAAAAAAATATCCAAACACCCCCTAAAAAATAAAATGTGATTAATTACACTTTTTGGATAGATGAGTATTCAGTTTCACTTAACTCAACCAGGCCTGATTACTGCCAGACCTGTAGAATCAAGAAATTCTTTAAATTCCTTTATTCCTGATCATTTAAAATGAGCTTTTTTTTATGTTTACTCGGGTTATCTTTGTCTGATGTTAAAGTTTTTTTTAATAATCAGAAAAATATCAGTATATCTGTAGGGGGCAAATACTTCTTCATGGCAATGTATGTGTGCAGGATTGCTTGAGATTTTTTGGGACTACAAGCTACACCTTGCTGTGCTTTTTACACTCATCTGGTCATGCTGGGAGCACATTTTAATAAAAAGTGTAAAGTGTATCAGAAAAAATTTACATTTGTGAGTGAAATAATAAGATATTTTACATTGAATTACATTACATTTGGCAGATGCTTTTGTCCAAAGTGACTTACAATAATGGTGTACATTTACTAATAGGAGCCTGTTCTGTCCGAAAATCAATTGTTATTGCTGAGATCATTATTTTAGTAATGAGTTTAGTAGTATTGATTTGATTTGATTGCATTTGAAAACCTTCAAAAATTCTTCTTATTTCCAAACCAGGGTCAGTGCTCAAGTACGAATATTTGACTACCACTCCATTCACTACTTGAATAAGTATACATATTAATCAGATTTGTTCGTGCCTACATTCTAACTTGTTTTGACAAATAATTCTAAACTTCCCTTTTCATCAGTTGATCTTTGATTTGAGTGAAAGCTGATTAAATAAAAACACTAATGCAGTTTGCTGTAGTTTTGTTATAAAAATGTAATATTATTCATGTGTCTGTTCATGTGTGATGTAGATTACATGCCTATTAGGTTGAGAGGAGGAGAGGAAATCTGTTCTGGGAGGTTGGAGGTGTATCATAATGCTGAGTGGGGGTCTATATGTGCTGATCTGTGGGACATCAGGGATGCTCAGGTGATCTGCAGGCAGCTGGGTTGTGGGCCGGCGCTGAGTGCTAATAGAAGAGCTGTTGATGGTTCTGGTGGAGGAACTATCTGGATGAACAGAGTGAAGTGTAGAGGGAATGAGATTCACCTGTGGGACTGTCCTCATTCCCTGAAGATCCACACTGGCTGCTCCCAGAGTGCTGGAGTCACCTGTGCAGGTGTGCGAGAACATTTTTTAATCTAGTATTAACTTCTCTTAAGATAACTATGGTTATGTTAAGCAGTGTACTCTGTATTTCAGTCAGGTTCAATATTATTATTATTGTGCTCCTCTGACCTGTAAAAGGGAGAATAGCATTTATATTATGGCTGATTTAGGCTCACAACACTGATAAATACACTAAGTAACATTGGCAGACAATAATGCAACAATATTTTTGAAAATACCTACAATATTACCATATCAGCCATATACTTCTTTTGTTTCAAAGACAATAAACACAAAAACAATAAATACCATTTCTTAAATAATGCTGCTCTAATCTCTTTCTCCTTCTGTAACCTCTTTTTCTTGACCATTTTTATGATATTTCTTTCAGACATATTTGTCACATTACCTTTTTCATCTGAAACAACTACAACTTACACCACAGGTACTCTTTTAATTAGTTCCTTTGTGTGATTTTTTTTTTAAGTTTAAACAACACTATGCAGTGTTCAACAGTGTTTTTATTCTGTGTTTTCAGTACCAGCACAGCTAACAGAGAAAAAGACAGTCCCTCCTTCAAAAAATCCATCATCTAATTTTCCATACATCTATCCAGTGTCTCTCCTGGTTCTGGGATCTGTGCTCTTCCTGGCCTTAGTGCTTCTGGTTGTGCTGTTTTATCAGAACAGAGTGCTCAGGAGAGGTAGGGAGATTTAGAGATCATCTAAAATCCACTTTCTGTACTTTCTATAATCATCATTAGTCCTTCAATCTGTCATCAGTCTTCTCTTCTACTGAACTGACTCCATGTTTCTTTCTTTCTTTCTCTCACAGTGATTTCTAAGGCGAGGAGGAAGACTCTGCTTGAGGCAGTCTATGAAGAGATTAACCATAAATGTGTCACTAACAGATATACTAAAAGAGGTAAATTATATGTAGAGAGTTTCACTGAAGGCAGTCTTCACACAGTATGTAAAGTGGATCTAAGGTCAGATATCAAATAGCAATTCTGAGTGTTTAAATGACTATAAATGAAAAAACTACATGCAGTAAATCAATTGTAGCATTGTTAGCTTATCTTACAGGTTCAAAATAATATGTGTTACTCCACTGACTATAATAGGAAGAATTACATATCTGTTACTATCAATTCAGGCCTGTACTGCTGTTAAAAAGCAGAGGAAAGGGATGGGGTTTGTTAGCCAACTTTCCCATTTCACCTTAAATGGTGCAAGAGACAGCAGAGGCTGCATCATTTAAGGCGGAACAGAACAATTAAATAAAATGAAAGCTAATCCAAGCTCCCCATAACAGGAATTAAGAAATTGACAATTGTTCCTTAATCACCAACCTTTCTGAAGACATACAATGCCATAAAATTAGCTAGGTTACTGAACCTTAGTGCTTCTGATGACGTATCTGGTGCATGAAGTGTTGTCCCAATTCTTATGGGGAGGATTTCACCCTTTACACTCAAAGAATGGTTGGGGTAAGTGGTAGGGCCATGGGGTGAAATGGGATTGGGCTTAAAGCCTCATCTCATTTTCAGACTTACAAATACATTTTTTTGCTGTAGATTTTGATTAAATAATTGAACTTTGGCATTCTGACTGTTCTGATCTCCTTTAACAGGAAGTTTTATCTCTGAAGATCAGCATTCAGGATATGAGGACGTAGATGAGGAGCTTCTCTCAGGTAAGTTGACATATACTGAATGTGTGTTAGAATTTTTAATGCAGAAGAAAAAACATATATATATTTTTTGTTTTATAGAAAAAAGTTCCATGCAATATGTGTAGGGTTCTGAAGTGTTTTAGCAGTTAGCATCAGGCTTCAGGCCGATAAGACTCACCCCTGAACGGGAAAATAGTGAGCGTGGTTAGCGGGTAATGCTAATGCTAAATTCAATTTATCTTTGACTACTCCATTATATCCATGTCTGGCACAAGTTAAAAACAATGTCTTGCCTACTGTACAGTTTGTAATAGTGATTTTAGGATTGCCCAGGGGTAACTACAGGATTGCAAAAGGCATGTTGAGGTGAGTTAATATCCTTTGGTGTGTGGGAGTTTTTTTTTTTTTTTTTTTTTAAGGGACACACTTTGATTTGTCAACCAGTTCTGATCGCAGAGGGCGACAGTACCAATACATTGAAAACCCCTTAGTATTTTAAAAGTTTGAGTCTTTGAGTAACAGTGTCTTGCTGCCATCATCCTGATGCTGCTGTGCTGCAATGCATTTTTTAATTTTTACAGAAAACTATGGCGAGGTCTATGATGATATCATACCTGCTGAAGAGAGCCCACACATTACAACAGGTTTGGATATTTTAATACGTACGATTTATTGTGGACACATGGTAAACATGCAAATTATATTTGCTTTTCACCTTAATCAAAAATATATCTATATATGTCTGTGCAGCATACATTATTATGGTTTTCTATATTATGATAATAAAGTGTGATTTTTTTCACACCTATAAAGAATGTGTCTTCTTTTTTTTTTTCATTTTTAAAAGCACACTTAGCAACATGTTTCAGTTAATTAATGCATTTCATACTGTTTTAGATAAATAAATTAATCATTACAGAGAGAATAAAGGTTTTCTCAACCACCCTTGTGGTCCCATGGGCTCACAAGTTCCTGGCAGCGCCAGAGTCGGCCCGTTTCTCATTATAGATTAAGCAAGTTTGGACTCTTGTACTTTGTCAGAACGAACTTGGTAAGTTCGGCTCACGAGTGCATACTCCAGAGAACAGGACTTTTATTTTGTAATTGGAACTGCTGTGATCAGTAGAGTAGTAGGTGCATCCTTAGATGCATTTCCACAAACATAGCCTACACCCGCCTCACAGGGCAGACAAACCGCCTTTGTTTGGTCCATCGCTCACCAGCCTTGCTGTAGTTCACAGGGAACCCACAATATTCCCACACTTAATCAGAGTTTCTGTAATCAGGATTAAAACTAGTTTTATATACTCTGTAAAAGCATGAGAAACACAAAAAAGTTGTTTGTATGTGTAGTTAAAAGAAACTGTGACTTATCTTCATGGTGGATGTTATGTGTTTGGATCTGCTGTCTGCAGGTGCAGCTTTAATGCTGTATTTTGTGTGTTTACTCTCTCTGAAGTTTGTCTCCAGAAGGTAGCTGACTTTGTACCTTCCTTTGCCCATAGACACACACACAGACACAGACACAAGGAGGTGGAGCTGTGTTAATTAGTGCTGACGCTTTTTAAAAATATGGCGAAATGAAAAAAAAGCTTCTTCTGATTTGTCACTGAAAATGTTTGATAATTTCCTCTCCTCTTTCTAATAAGGTCATAGTGAGTGTGATTGGCGGCTGTGGGGAATCTCTCTCTCTCTCTCTCTCTCTCTCTCTCTCTCTCTGTCTCTCTGTCTCTCAGGTTCTTGAGTCTTATCTGGCTGAGTAGAGGTAAAGCTTGTTCTGCTGCTGAGTTGAGCATATATATATATAATATATACAGCATATTTAAACTAACTTTGTGGACTGTATGTATACTGGCCTCTTTTTCTGTTAGGATGTTGTTGGAAAGGCAGTGAATGGTATAAATTCCTTTATCCTCAAAGAACTTAACTACTTTCTCCACATCGGGCCGGGGATTGTCATGCACCGTGAGAAACCACGGACTCACTGCGCCAGCGTAGGGTCTTACAATGGGTTCAAGGATTTCATCTCAATACCTAAGAGCAGGCAGGGTACTGTTGTCTAACCTGTAGAGGCCTGGGCATCTACAGGCCTCCCCAGACCATCACTGATCCCCCACCAAACCAGACATGCTGAATGATGTTGCATAAAGTGGCATTTAATTGAAAAGTATATATTTACTTTTTGATCTTACATTCATGTGATTTACACTTTGCTATCATCCAGTCAGCCCATTTTAGTATTGCTATAGAAGTACAAATTAGTGACTGATTTCTTATGATCTCTAAATGGGAGCTTTTGATGTCCAAGATTTGGTTTAAATGTATTTCAGCCTTGTTTGAGTATTATTATTTGAGTATAAGTGTAATTATTCTCTGATTATCAGTGTGTTTGTTTTTTTTCTCCACACAGACAGTGTGAGGTTGGTGGATGGTGGGAGCCGCTGTGCTGGGAGAGTGGAAGTTCTTCATAGAGGACATTGGGGAACAGTTTTGATGATTACTGGGATATGAGAGATGCTGCAGTGGTGTGTAGAGAGCTGGGCTGTGGGGAAGCCATAGATGCACCACGGAGAGCTCGCTTTGGATCAGGATCAGGACCGATCTGGGTGGAATATGCTAACTGTGCTGGATCAGAGTCTTCACTGAAGAACTGTAGGTCGTATGATTGGGGTAGACAGAGATGTAATCATGATGAAGACGCTGGTGCTGTTTGTGCAGGTAAGATGCAAAAAAATAAAACATATTACACAGAGATGTCAACAAATGTGATGAGGCCTGTGTTGGAATGTACTGAATTAATTAAACAACTGTTAGTTGTTTTATATACACCCCTGTAAAAAAACTTCTTTGTAACATGAAAAGTTTAAGCCTGAACCTAAATTCACTTTCATACACTTAATAAATGGATTATTACAGAGGTGGTTTTGAATGCTTTGGTTTAGAATTAGCAACTAAGAAATAATATATATATATTTTTAAAATCCTTGTATTTCAGTTAATGAAAAGTGCAAAATATAAAAATCACTGCCCCATATAATTTAATTCCCTTCTATTCAAATTAACCTCCCAGCCCTCCCAATGCTGTGTGTTAATATTAACGTACATGTTCTCTTTGCTCTTATAAACACATTGTAGAAGTCAGACTGGTGGGCAGATCTCACTGCTCTGGGAGAGTGGAGGTTCTTCATGGAGAGAGCTGGGTCACAGTGTGTGATGCTGACTTTGACCAGCAGGGTGCAGAGGTTGTGTGTCGAGAGCTGGGCTGTGGTTCTCCTGTGGAGGTTCTGGGAGCAGCTGCTTTTGGTAGAGGGGAGGGTCAGGTGTGTTTAGAGGAGCTTCAGTGTAGAGGCAGAGAATCACAGATTCACTTCTGTCCAAAATCATCTTCACTCAAACACAACTGCTCCCATGATAATGATGTGGGACTGGTGTGTTCTGGTATGAGCTAAATGGTTTATGTATTAATTTTGAGATTCAGTCTGATTTTTCAGATTTCTACAACTTTTCCTCTCTCTTTCTCTCTCTGTTGTACAGACAGTGTGAGGTTGGTGGATGGTGGCCATCGCTGTGCTGGGAGAGTGGAGGTTTTTTATAACAGAACATGGAGATCAGTGTGTGGTAAAAACTGGGATATAAGAGATGCTGCAGTGGTGTGTAGAGAGCTGGGCTGTGGGGAGGCTGTATTTAAAAATGTTCAGTTTGGACCAAGATCAGCCTGGATGGATGATGTGAACTGTAGTGGATCAGAGTCTTCAGTGAAGCACTGTAGATCAGCTGGATGGGTGGAACAAATTTGTAATCGACTTGCTGGAGTCATCTGTTCAGGTGAGCTCTCCTAAATCTTAAAATACTTGTCGTTGGAATGTATATCAGTTGTGCACAATTTATTTATTATAGCATTTCTTCCTAATCTGCCATAATCATGACCTACTTTCACCTATATTAACCCACTTTTATTTGGTTAAGACCACTAGATCAGTCACTGTTTGCTCAATCTCAGACCTGGTTTTGCGTTTAAAAAATAATGTGGCAAATTACTGTATAGAAGAAAACTATAAGCTGTAATAAACCTAGTTAACACTTATAATACAGCCTGTGTTTTAGAGCTTAAGTTCCCATAACTTACAGTGTGATTTCTCTGTATGAACTAGCACATACAAAATACTTACCGGGTCTTACTAGTACTTAAATGTAGGTAATAACTTGATATACTAAGTCAAATTATTAAAAAAGCAAATTATTATATGGAGATGAAAAGTGATTTTCACTATAAGACAATACTTAATTATAGAAAGACTATTGCTGTAGGCATGACGGAGAAATACATTTTTGTAATCTTTCCTTTCTGGTAGAAAATAATGGATTTCCATGCAGAAGTCCCATTCACAAAGAAACAGGCGTTAATATTTTTTAGTTAATTACAGTTACACCTTAGTTCAGTGGTACATGGCCAGAGTTTTTATCTTTATATATTTTAAGCAGTTAATTAGTACGATTGTTTGTGTTTAGTGCTTAAACTGTTAATTGACTCCATGTGTAAGCCCACACTGCAGTTTTTCACTGTCATCAATTCTTCACTAATATTAGTTTCATCGGTCCTACAGTAGAACCCTGTGGAACTTCTTAAGGTTTCCAAGTACTTAATGCTGTGTGTTAATGTTAATGTACATGTTCTCTTTCTCTTATAAACTAATTTAGGGGTCAGACTGGTGGGCAGATCTCGCTGCTCTGGGAGAGTGGAGGTTCTTCATGGAGAGAGCTGGGTCACAGTGTGTGATGCTGACTTTAACCAGCAGGATGCAGAGGTTGTGTGTCGAGAGCTGGGCTGTGGTTCTCCTGTGGAGGTTCTGGGAGCAGCTGCTTTTGGTAGAGGGGAGGGTCAGGTGTGGTCAGAGGAGCTTCAGTGTAGAAGAACTGAATCTCAGATTCACTTCTGTCCAAAATCATCTTCACTCAAACACAACTGCTCCCATGATAATGATGTGGGACTGGTGTGTTCTGGTGAGAGCTACATATTTTATTTATTTTTTCTTTTTAGAGTCTTGATGAAAAGATGTTCTTTTCTTAGTGGTCAGTGTATAATGTACTTCATGAAACATATTCTTCTTAATTCTTTTATTGATATAGTCCATATTTGTGCATGCTGGAATATAGCACATGTGAATAGCATTAAAATGAAGTTTTACCAGATTTTAAAAGATGCAAAATGATGTTTGAGTTGTGCATTCAATCTTTCTCTTTCTGCTCTTTAGAAAGTGTGAGGTTGGTGGATGGTTTGAGTCGCTGTGCTGGGAGAGTGGAGGTTCTTCATAAAGGACAGTGGGGAACAGTGTGTGATGGTAACTGGGATATGATAGATGCTGCAGTGGTGTGTAGAGAGCTGGGCTGTGGAGAGGCTGTAGATGCACTTAGTGGTGCTTACTTTGGATCAGGATCAGGACCAATCTGGATGGATAATGTGGAGTGTAGAGAATCAGAATCCATACTAAAGAACTGTAAATCAGCAGGATGGGGTAAACATAACTGTAATCATCCTAAAGATGCTGGAGTCATCTGTTCAAGTGAGTTACACTAAAAACTTAGTATGAACTTCTGTGATCAAAAAACCTTTTAACCCACTGCATAATGTTTATTATATTTTGATCATACCTAGGAGTCAGGCTGGTTGGAGGTTCTCACTGCTCTGGAAGAGTGGAGGTTCTTCATGGTGAGAGCTGGGTCACAGTGTGTGATTCTGACTTTAACCAGCAGGGTGCAGAGGTTGTGTGTCGAGAGCTGGGCTGTGGTTCTCCTGTGGAGGTTCTGGGAGCAGCTGCTTTTGGTAGAGTGGAGGGTCCGGTGTGGTCAGAGGAGCTTCAGTGTAGAGGCAGCGAATCACAGATTCACTTCTGTCCAAAATCATCTTCACTCAAACACAACTGCTCCCATGATAATGATGTGGGACTGGAATGTTCTGGTAGGTATTTCACTTCCTTTTGTCAATTTCACACAAAACACTGACAAAAACACACATCCACAAAATTCAGATAACAGACAGGTGACGGAGACACAAATCCACCAGTTTGATTGATTTCTGTATTGCACAATATTATGAAAAAAGATATTAAGACATTAAAACATTAAGAAACCTTTAATTTGATTTGTCATTTATGTCCTTGAGGGCTAACCAGACTTTTTAATTTTACAAGGAGTGCTGCAGAGAAGTCAAAAAGCAAAAGTTTTATACATATGAAAAAATGTTTAGACTTTGACTATGTTGAATTGTTTTTGGTGACCATTTTAAAAGAAACTTACAAAGTCTTATTTTTTTTTATCTAAAACTACAAGTATGTTTTTTTTTTTTATGTCTACCATTGATTTACAGGCAGTGTGAGGAATAATAAATTATTTCATTTAGACTAAGATGAGTAATATTTAAGGAACTACACATACAGTGTGTAATGCAACATGTCAGATGTGTGGCATTCCTAATGTGCTTTCACTAATGTGATTTTGCGATGTGGTAGAGTGCTGATCGTGGGTCCAACAGTATCCAGCACTTTTTAGTGGATTAGTGGATTGACCTGTCAATGTGTTTAGCCATGGCATAGCACATCTTTCTTCTGACTAGCCTTGTAATCTGATGCTTTCTTCTGGGTGCAGTGTTTTTTGATGATCAATGTACACAAATACTATACTGTAGGTGACAAGCGAAGACTTGTTGGTGGTCCTCACGCATGCTCTGGGAGAGTATAGAAGCTTCATCGGAATTCTTGGCTTCCAGTGTGTGATGCTGACTTTAACCAGCAGGATGCAGAGGTTGTGTGCAGCTGGGAGCTGGGCTGTGGTTCTCCTGTGGAGGTTCTGGGAGCAGCTGCTTTTGGTAGAGCAGAGGGTCAGATGTGGTCAGAGGAGCTTCAGTGTAGAGGAAACGAATCTCATATGTACCTCTGCCAGACATCTCCTTCCCAACTGCTCTCACAACAAGGATGTGGGACTAAGATGCTCTGGTATGATGAAGTATGTTTGTAAAAGATTTAGATTAGTACTAAACTGTGAGCAATTAGTTTGTAATTACTGTATTTTTTTTATTATTATTGTATTGTATTATTGTTGCCTACTATTTTTCCTCTGTTAATTCAGGTCACACTCAGGCTCGGCTGATGAACGGCTCAGATTCCTGTTCTGGTCGAGTGGAGCTCCAGTACCTCAGTGAGTGGGGTACAGTGTGTGATGTAAGCTGGGATATGAGAGCTGCCAGTGTCCTCTGTGCTCAGCTGAAGTGTGGGAGTGCTGTGGCTGTGTTGGGGTCAGACTGGTTTGGGGAGGGGAGTGGCCGGATCTGGGCTGATGTGTTTGATTGTCAGGGAAACGAAACACACCTGTTAAAATGTCCCATTTCATCATGGAGTCGAACTGCATGCTCTCATGAACAGTATGCTGGAGTTATCTGTAGTGGTGAGATCTTACAGTTGCAGTATAATAAATAACTGAAAGTTTACTACTCCCTCATTTTAAGCCAAGTAATATATTTTTTTCTCTTCAGGTTCTTCTCTGGGGTCTCATGAGGGAGGAGTGCGGTTGTCTGGAGGGATGGAGTGTGAGGGGGAAGTGGAGGTGTTCTTCAGGCAGGACTGGAGGAGAGTTCTGCTGGACTCCTGGAGTGAGTCTGAGGCCTCTGTGGTCTGCAGACAGCTGGGCTGTGGTTCTGTACTCAACATCTCCAGCTCCTCTTCATCCAGTCCTGAACACAGCTACATGTGTGTGACGGGTTTCAACTGCTCTGGGAGTGAAGCTCATCTGAGGAACTGCAGCAGCTCACAAGCAGTTAACTGCAGCTCCACAGTACAGCTCTACATCACCTGCTCTGGTAAGCATTGCACAGTTAATATATGTATAATTTTATTTGTATGTATGATAACATGCAAAAGTGCCTCTATTATCCATATTTTTGAACATTTGAGAATAATTATTTGGCAAATATGAGTACATATACACAACACATATCTTGTGAAAGGAGTTTTAAAAAAACATCTTTTGTATTTGTGTAAATTTTAGGTACATCTAACACAGTCCACAGCTCCATCAGGCTGGTTGGTTCTGGGGGAGACTGTGCAGGAAGGCTGGAGGTTTTCCACAGTGGATCATGGGGGACAGTGAGTGATGAATTGTGGGATATTGAGGATGCGCAGGTGGTCTGCAGACAGCTGCAGTGTGGAGTGGCCCTCAGTGCTCCAGTACCGGTACCAGCCCGGTTTGGATCTGGAACTGGACCCATTTGGCTTAATGAGGTGGAGTGTGAGGGGAACGAGGCGTCTCTGTGGAACTGCAGATATCAGCTGTGTGGAGAGGATGAATGTGGACACAAGGATGATGTAGGAGTCGTGTGCTCAGGTACTTCGTATCTTGAATTGCTCAGTTTGTAATGATCTTGTAATCAAGTACCAATGCCCTATCTATGTACAACTGGAGGTACATTTTGAATAATTAAAGAAGAAACTTTTGCACGTTTAAATCAATGTGCATAACTAGCTAGCTATCTTTCTCCCGCCAGAGTATAAAGAGATCAGACTGACTGAGGGCTGTGAGGGGAATCTGGAGGTGTACTATAATGGAACCTGGGGGAATGTGTGTGTAAATGGGATGACAGATGAAACGGCAAAATTGATCTGTCGAGAGCTGAACTGTGGAAGAACTGGCAGTGAGTCTTGGTCTAAAGCAAGAGTGGAATCAGCTCCTAACTGGCTGGATAATGTAAAATGTAGGAAACATGACTCCACTCTGTGGCACTGTCCATCTTCTTCCTGGGGGGAGAACAGGTGTGATAATCACAATGAGGTTGCTTGCATTACCTGCTCAGGTAGGCAGATATGATGAGGTGTTAAAGACTTTAAAGAATGCTAGAACTAATGTAGTTTGTAATTGGAATTTCATAATATTTGATTTTTTGTCCTACCACAGAGAATGGAAATACACTAGATTTGACAAATTGGCTGTGTGATTCATCTCCTCATGAGAGACCGTGCTCAAGTAAGAAAACTTATCATTATCAAAATGATCATGTCTTTGATAAACTACATTTTCTTTCTTTTTGACTGCATGTTCTGCCAGCATGCTTTCACTAATAAGCAATTCTTGTCTTTGCTCGCACTGTTTTATTTGTAGTTTGCATATTTTTTTGCACTTTAACATATTTTAGGTAACACTTCTACAGTGATATTTTTAACAAAGGTTTAGAGAGGGATTCTGGGTAATGGAGTCCATCAGAGTGTCTATGTAAGTCTGAGGAATTCAGGTGTAGACAGGACAGGTGTGGTGGATGGGGGTGGATAATATGGCCCTAAAACAATATCACGATGTTTCATGGCATTTATCGCGATAACAGTACTCTTGGTGATATGACAAAACACTGAATTAAAGATATTATTTTAAAAATACACTACTGAAACAAAATAAAAATTTAATTCTGTTTTTGCATATGATATGGCACCCCCCCCAAACTACGATATAAAAAAATACAAGACTTTTTATCAGATGGTAACAGACATCAGTGATCAAGAAAGTCATGATACTATTAATGCACTCTATATAATCTATATAATTAATAATAAAGTAAAATGAATAATATTGGACAGATAAAAACAGCAACCCCAGTGGTGCCCTGCAGTGATAATTAGGGGTGGCACGATATTTCAGGGTATAGTATCGTTTTTTGCGTTTGATACGATATGGCACAGCCCTAGTGGTGGAAATAACAGGTGTAACAGACAGCTTGCTGAAGACAGACAAACTACACTCTATTAGAAGCAATATCTTATTTAAAAAAAATATTAGTTTAAAAAAATCAACTGTTTCAACTAAAACGGTAAAACAAGGTAAGTGCTTTTTTTTTTTACTATGGCTACTTCTGTTTTTTTTTCTCCTGCTCTCTTCTGCTTGTATATATTTTTCATCTTACAATGCTTTTCTATCTCTATAAGAACATATTTCATCATACAGTATATACGACTGTTGTAAATGTTTGTAAGACTTTGATGGATAATCATTTTTTCCCCTCTGTGGTGTGTTTGTAGAGCACATTCCTCTGAGGCTGAGGGGAGGAGTAGGAAGCTGTTCTGGATGGCTGCAGGTGTATCATAATAAAACATGGGGGTCTGTATGTGGTGATCTGTGGGACATCAGGGATGCTCAGGTGATCTGCAGGCAGCTGGGTTGTGGGCCGGCGCTGAGTGCTAATAGAAGAGCTGCTGATGGTTCTGGTGGAGGAACTATCTGGATGAACAGAGTGAAGTGTAGAGGGAATGAGATTCACCTGTGGGACTGTCCTCATTCCCTGAAGAACCACACTGACTGCTCCCACAGTGCTGGAGTCACTTGTGGAGGTCAGAGGAACAGACACAACTGAATATATTTGCCTCCTAACTGTTACAGAAACTTTACACATGCTTGAGAAAAATACTTACATCACATTGTTATTTTATGCTCACTCACTAGGCTTCCTGTATCATACTTTGCCTTTAAATAATAAAAGAGGACAGATGGGACATTTTGTCTTGCAAGGTCAGGGACCACTTTTCTCCATTGTAAACTCAACTGAAAGTAAGAGTAAAATGTTTTTTTCTTCTCTCAAAGCAGACATGTCTGGTCTTTACAGAAATAATGTAGCAGTTAATCAAATACTTGTCAGATAACTCTCTTTTCATATTGTTATATTTTAGTGTTTAAATATTTAGTGTTTTTTTGTAGATTTTCTTCCTTTGTTAATAAATTACACCAATTTATCTATCTTTTCTTCCCACTGAATAATGTTCTGAATAATGTATCTTCTCATTCAATAAAATGTATTTATAAAAGCTATTGGATAAAAAAACTTTTAACAATAATTTTAGTTTTCTTTGCTTTTTATTGTTCTATGTATTGCTCTTTTATTGCAACTTTAATATTCACTATCATAGGGCACTACCAGTATTTTCAGTTTCCAGTAGAGGGCAGTGTTAGACTTTTAGACCCTGTGGATGTTTAGTTTCTGTAACAGTAATGCAAGATGATTGACAGGGATTATTTTATTGTTTGTGCATGGAGTTTCTGTAGGTTCACATGTGCTGTAGGTACCAAATGTGTAGCACCTCAAACTATCAAAATATGTTACTGTGCCTGTTTACTTTTTTGAGACCAGAAAGTTATTTCTGTGGCGAGAGGTCATGAGATCTTGGGGAAAAGGGAAAAGAAAGAAGAAAAAAAGGAAGAAATAGGGAGACACTTAAATCAGGCCCTCAAACCCACATTTACATTTTTTGTAACAAATAAATAGAAAACACAGACACAAGCAATAACAATAAAAAAAACACTTATTTAGAAAGCAATTTACAAAGCTTTGATCTGCTCTCCCTCTCCTCTCCTCCTCTTTACATCCTGGAAGCCTCCTTCTGCTGATCTTCCTCTTTCGGGTGGGGATGGAGACGGTGGAGAGGCAAGTGCTGCTGCTTGAGCTCCAGGACACTGAAGATGCTGGGTCTTCGGGGACTGGGCCTGAATTTACAGAAGAGAAAGATCTGTAGATTTACTTTCACATAGTTACTGTAGTCCTGTAATAGTTTATCCAAATAAGATCTACAGTTCTCCATAGTTCATACATTTGTCTCATTAACATACACTGTTTTTAGCTTGTATGGGATCCTGGGCAAACCCCTGATTCAGCACTTCTCTCATACCATTTTATACACTGCCTGTATTTGTAATTAATGTACTAAACTAGAAATGTCAAAAAAGTAACCAAATAAATAACTTTACTGCAGGATACACACTATCATGATGAAATAATAGAATTAGTAAAACAACTATTTTTTTAAACAAGCAAGCCTGGATGAAAATGTTCAGAACAGAGAATTAAGAATGACAAGTATTTAAAATTAAGTACAGATACAGTCCATCATTCATTCTGACAGGTGACTTTAATTTAGTTTTAGTCTTTTGTTTGTCACACTTTAGTCATTTAGTCAACAAAACATTTAAGCCTAGTCTAGTCAAATAAAAAGTATGTATTACATTTATGGTTTTACTGTTTTAGATGTGTATTATTTATTGCTAATATTTATTAAAACACCAGCTTTTAAGTTTTGTTTCATTTAAATTAAGCACAAGCTATTTAAAACAAGGTGTATGTATGGACATATTGACAATTTAAAGAACAACTCCCAGGTTCAGATGATGCAAAAATGAAAGACAACCAAAACTGAGATAAAATGGCAATACAGCTAATTGACATTCTTAAAACTACATTTCATTTTAACAGTTTCTCAACTAGAATCTCTCCTTTACTCACAGCTAAATTGGTGTACTCTCATTATATATATGTATATGATATATATGTGTGTGTGTGTGTGTGTGTGTGTGTGTATATAATAAAATAGCATTTTAAAATCTAAGAACTTGCTGACAAATATGATTCATCTTTATTCTGAAGTGCTCAGAATAGCAGAGGACTGACAGCTTAGGTACCATACTAATGCATACATAACTACATAGGTAGTTAGTTATCTATATTGTAATAAGTTGTTCACAGTCATTACATTGCAAAAAACTAAATCTTAGCAAGTTAAATTATCTAAATTTAAGGCAATAAATCTTATTTTCTTCTCTGATAAGACTCTTACTAAGCATTGTGTAAGTGTTAGATTATTTTGCTTATTTTAGGGATAATTATCTTAATCATTCTTACTTAGAATTTGTAATTTGAACTCAAAATAAGCACAATTAAGCAGCAATCAAGTTATTCTGATTCTTGTGTCCATAAACAGTGACTTTTTTGCTTGATTTAGGTGTTACTTCACTCATTTTGAGACTTTGCCATTGCTTTTTTGTAAGAAATCTTACTAAGAAAATTTTGCTTACCCGATTGGCAGATTTGTTTTGCTTAATACATATATTTGTCTTAATTTGCATGTATTTTATGTCTAGTTTTTTTTTTTTTTTTTTGCAGTGTAGTGTAAACTGCACTGTGAAGTTTTAAATTAAGGGATGAAATTAGTCCCCCTGTGTTAAAAAAAAAAGCTTCTTTTACCCGGTGAAAATAGTCACACTTCCATTACATTATGCTAACATTACTTTGTTTTAAAGCAACTGACCTATAAAGATAGTGAGCCAAATTTAGGTCGAGCCAAGTTTATGAAACTACAAACTTTTACTGCAGTACAGATTTACACTCTCTACTAAATAATCAATCTCAAAAGCAGAAAAAACGTACTTTATACTGGGAGGCTATATCGTTAAATATAGGGAGTATAGGGAATGTTTTCTTCTGATTTTG
Organism: Astyanax mexicanus; assembly: GCF_023375975.1. Taxonomy (NCBI): domain Eukaryota; kingdom Metazoa; phylum Chordata; class Actinopteri; order Characiformes; family Acestrorhamphidae; genus Astyanax; species Astyanax mexicanus. The sequence continues at coordinate 387,417 of NW_026040054.1, forward strand.
AGCTGGACTTTTTAGCAGGGTCAACATTACTGGCTTTCAGGAGCCTAATCTTTAAATTCTTAACAATTAGCTATATTGTAGCGAAGCTGCTTTTATATTCTGTTCACTGTGAATTCACTGTTCTGTTCTGTTCTGTGCTGGGCTTGTGATTGGGGTAGGGGGAGGGGCAGAGCAGGAAAGCGCGTGTGTGTGTGTGAAGGGAGAGAGAGAGAGAGAGAGAGAGAGAGAGAGAGAGAGAGAGAGAGAGAGAGAGAGAAGAGCTGCCCGTGAGTGTGTGCTGAGAGTGAGAGCTAGAGTTAACCAGTTAGCACTAGCCTTTTGTTATTTTTCGTAGTGATGGGCATAACAGCTCTTTTAGATGAACTGAACCATTAGAATAAGTTCACTAAAAAGATGGGAGACGGAAAGGTCTCCCGTTTTTTTTACAAGTGTTGTAAAAATATATATAAATAACAAATATTGAAATATGTAACTAAATGTTGGGTTTATTATACGATATCGTATAATAAACCCAACATTTAGTTAGATAGATAGATAGATAGATAGATACTTTATTGATCCCCGGGGGGAAATTCTTGAAATATTTGTTATTCATATATATTTTACAACACTTGTAAAAAAAACGGGAGACTTTTCTTATTATGTTATTTGTAATGTGATTTATATATATAAATCACATTACAAATAACATAATACAAAAAATAAGTATGAACTTCTGCAACATAGATATTACATTAAGAGCAAAATTAACATAAAAAAATTACATTCAGAAGAAAGTATCAACTTCAATGTGCAATCAAATTGAAAATAAATAGCGTAACTGTAGTGCAAAACAAAAGGTCAAGAAACTAAAATAAATACATATAAATAAAACAAAGACACATCCATACGCTCACTGTTGTGGGTGCAGAACAAATTAAATCCAAACAGGATCATCATGATAAAGGTGGCCTTATGCCCTTTACTTCAGAAACTTTGTCTATTGGTTATGAATATGCTTGTTATACAACTATTATTACTAATAGTAATAATATTATAAAAAAATAACCACGATAACAATATTGTTGAATTACTGAGAGACTGACTGAGTGACGCGGTGAGTGACGCAACTTCCGGTCTGCGTACCTGCTTGCTGTTTGTTTAGCTCCTCTCTGTTTTAGCTATTTGTTTACGTTTTCTACTACTTATTAACTTTTAACCGTCTTATAACCTTCCTAAACTTATAAAATCCCTCAGGTAGCCATTATTTTTGTGTTATTTATCGATTTTTGCCGTTTTTTTGTGTGTTTTGTGCTTACTTCGAGGTAATGGCGTGTGCGGAGGATCGTGCTCTCCTGACACTCAGCGAGGAGCTCGTCCGTCTGGATCAGCAGATCCACCGCCTGCTCGAGAGGCAGTCGGAGCTCCACAGGCAGAGGACGAGGCTGGAGGAATCCCGCGACGCCGCCTTCGCGGCCGTCTCCAACCCGGTGATGCCGGCGCGGCGGACCCCGGCGGTCGTTTGCTTCACCCCCGCTCCGGGAGGGACCTGGGAGCGGCAGCGCGGCCGAGGAAAGCGGGTTTCCCCCCTACCTTCTCAGCCGGATTTTGCCTCCGCAAACCGGTTTGAGGTCCTCAGCTCGTCGCCGTCGCCTCCTTCACCTCCCCCAGCCCCGAGGAAAACAGATAAGGGCAGTACCCTCATTGTCGGAGATTCCATTGTTAGCCATTTAAAGGTGTCTAACGCTAAGAGTAATGCTGCAGTGTCGTGTTTTCCAGGAGCTCGGGTCCTGGACGTCGCCCGGCGGCTTCCTACGGTGGTTCGGCATCGCGGGGACCCCGGCACCGTCATCCTGCATGTGGGTACCAACGACACGTCCGCCCGGCGCAGTGAGGTCCTGAAGGAGCACTTTCGCACTCTTCTGGACACCGCTCGCAGACTGACCCGCGCCCGCCTCCTCATCTCTGGTCCGATGCCCACCTACCGCCGCGGGAGCCAGCCGTTCAGCCGCCTCTACGCTCTCCACTGCTGGCTGCGGGACTGGTGCTCTGCTAGTGGAGTTGGCTACGTGGACAACTGGGAGAGTTTTCGGGAACGTCCAGCCCTCTTCCACCGAGACGGGCTTCACCCCAGCCGCCTGGGATCCACCGTCCTCTCTGGTAACATTGAGGCGGTGCTACGCCGGGACTGACTGGCCCTAACCAGTCATACCGGCCAGGTTAGTGGTCTAAGTAATGGGCAGTTTAGTAATATACATTGTTCTAATGAGTTATCTTGCCACTTTCCTGTGCATAAGGCTGTGAGTTTTAATTATGTGCCTTTTTCAGATACAAGTGCATTTTACCTGGTAGGATTGAGACTGTGTCTGTCCCCCGTGTCGCTCGAAACCGAAAAACTCAGAAAATCTGTTTTAATAATCTTATTAAAATTAAAACAACAGCATCCGTCTCTCAGAGTACCAGCAGCGTCCGTATGAAACTAGGGCTATTAAATATAAGATCGCTAGCACCAAAATCAGTTATTGTTAATGATATTATTACTGATAATCACCTTAATGCACTATGTCTGTGTGAAACCTGGATTAAACCTGATGAATATATCGCTTTAAATGAGTCTACCCCCCCAGGTTTTAGCTATTTCAGTTACCCACGCAGCTCTGGTCGTGGCGGTGGTGTTGCCACAATCTATGACTCAATGTTAGGTATATCTCAAAACTCACAATTGGATGCTAAGTCGTTTGAAGTTCTTAGTCTTAAAGTAGCAGGCCCGTCTCCTGCTTCCAAAACGCAGCATTCGTTTCTGCTTATAACACTGTATCGTCCTCCTGGACCATACTCAAATTTTATTAGTGAATTTGCTGACTTTCTAGCAGCAGTAATTCTTCTTTCTGATAAGATCATAATTGTTGGAGACTTTAATATCCACTTTGAAAAGGACCAGGATCCACTAAAAATTGCATTTAAATCAGTTTTAGATGCTCTAGGCTTTAAACAAAATGTAATTGGCCCCACTCACCGATGTAGTCATACATTAGACTTAGTTTTGACACTGGGTATTGAGGCTGAGAATATAGTTACTCTTTCTCAACATGACTCAATATCCGATCATTATCTAATTATGTTTGAAATAGTTTTTAATCAAAATATCCTCCTCCCGCCCCGCTATATCAGCAAGCGTAAAATAACAACCGCAATTGCTAATGAATTTGTAAATAAACTCCCCGACTTAACCATCTCCCTTCCGTCCTATGAGCATGATCTCGAGCACAAAACAGAAAATCTACAAACTGTGCTCCGCTCTAACCTTGACCGCGTAGCGCCGACAAAAATAAAACAAATCAGGGATAAAAAGCTAGCACCGTGGTATAATGACCACACACGTACATTAAAACAAACCGCTCGTAACTTTGAACGTAAATGGCGACACACAAAACTAGAATGTTTCCGGCTAGCATGGCAGCATAGTCTCACAGACTACAAAAAAGCCCTAATTAAAACAAAATCCCAGTATATTTCATCGCTTATTGAGAAAAATAGAGACAATCCTAGATTCCTTTTCACTACTGTGGCTAAACTCACCGGCAGTCAAAAACAAACTAGCTCCGTTATCCCTGTCGACATTAATAGTAATGATTTCATGAAGTTCTTTGATGATAAAATTAATAGCATTAGACAAAAAATTCAGTATCACCCCCAAAATTTACTTATAGATATCGATGAATGCTGCTCCAGCTCTGAGACACACCTAGAGTGTTTCAGCCCGGTTACAGAAAAAGATTTACTTAGTGTAATTAACTCATCAAAATCAACATCATGTATATTAGATCCAGTACCCACACAATTATTGAAACAGGCACTGCCAAAGGTGGGAAAATCATTACTAGAAATAGTAAATTCATCCCTTAGCATGGGCTACGTACCCAATTCTCTTAACTTGGCGGTCATTAAGCCCATTATCAAAAAGCCAAATCTGGACCCCCGCGAGCTTGCTAATTATAGACCAATTTCTAATCTTTCCTTTATAGCCAAGATCCTAGAAAAAATTGTGTTTAACCAGCTGCGCTTGTATCTACAAAGTAATAGTATGCATGAGGTTTTTCAATCTGGATTTAGACAAAACCATAGTACTGAAACAACTCTACTTAGAGTAACTAATGATTTACTTTCAGCTCTTGATAGGGGCAGTAATGCCATCCTTGTACTGCTAGATCTAAGTGCTGCCTTTGACACCATAGATCACGCTATTCTACTTGATAGGTTAGAAAATCTTATAGGAATTAAAGGATCAGCCCTCACCTGGTTCAGATCTTATCTGAGCGATCGATTCCAGTGTGTTTACTTAAATAACGAATGCTCTTATCAGTCTAGAGTAAAATATGGTGTCCCTCAAGGATCAATCCTGACTCCATTACTCTTTACTCTTTATATGCTACCACTGGGTAAAATTATCCGTAGGCATGGTATTAACTTTCACTGCTATGCTGATGACACGCAACTTTACATATCTGCTAAACCCAACGAGGAGCTCTGTACAAATCAAATAACAGACTGTATTAAAGACATTAAAAATTGGATGACACACAACTTTCTCTTACTTAATTCTGATAAAACTGAGGTCCTTCTATTAGGTCCTAATATTGATAAAAACATAAATGTTAATACTGTAGACATAGACGGTCACTTAATTATACCTGGTAAAACTGTGAGAAACCTTGGGGTCATCTTTGACCCAATTCTTTCGTTTGATGCTCACATATGTAGCATAGTCAAAATTGCATTCTTCCACTTAAGAAATATAGCTAAAATCCGCAGTATACTCTCTCTGGAAGATGCTGAGAAGCTGGTACATGCATTCATAACCTCCAGGCTGGACTACTGCAACGCGTTGTTGGCTGGAAGTCCACATAAATTACTCCATAAACTCCAGCTAGTTCAGAATGCAGCCGCAAGAGTGCTTACCAGAGCTAGAAAGTTCGATCACATTACACCTATTCTTTCATCCCTACATTGGCTACCTGTTAGATTTCGTATAGATTATAAAATACTTCTCCTGACGTATAAATCCCTTAATGGTCTGGCCCCGCATTATCTACAGGAACTCCTTACTCCTTACAATCCGCCGCGTTCACTCCGCTCCCAAGACGCTGGCCTGTTATTAGTCCCGCGCATTAGAAAAAACTATGCAGGAGGAAGAGCGTTCTTTTATAAAGCTCCCCAACTTTGGAATAGCCTCCCTATTAATATACGGGACTCAGACACACTCTCAATCTTTAAATCTAGACTCGAAACATTTCTATTTGCTCAAGCTTTTGAGTAATGTCTCATTACAATTTTCTTCCTCTTACAGCTTATCCAGCAAATATAAACCCTGTCCTAATCATCTGCTTTCTCTTTCTCTCCCCATGTCCTGAGCTGCTGCTACCAGTGCCCATCCCACTCCAGCAGAGTTTTATAAAACCATTCTATCCCCTTTCTCTTCCCTCCCCTCTCTGTTCTCTATCTCTATCTTTCTCACATGTGCTGAGACGCCTGGCCGGCCGGTCTTCCTGGATGTGTCCGTCTGTGGTTCCAGCTTTCAGGAATCAGCCCTGTCCTTCTATTCATCAGAGTTATTACACAGCCCTTCTAACTCCTGCTTTTTTTTTCTCTTCCTTTCCTTTCTGTTTTCTCTATCTATCTCTTTTACATGTATGGAGATGCCCTGTTCCTGATGTTCCCAGCCTGGCTCTCCACTGCCCGCTGTGTTGTTGTCCGGCTCTGCAACCCTGCACTGATTACCATTAACACACTCAGTATCTGTTTCTGTATTAGCCATAGCTCTATAGTTTGTGCCCATCACATTCTTATATTCATAAATTAGTACCTGTTATATTAGCCATAGTTCACATTAATTCTCTGTACTGTTTTGTTCTGTTATTTGTTTGTTGTTTGTTTGTACTGAGCGGGTCAACCCGAGTAGGATGGGTTCCTCGGACTGAGTCTTGGTTCCTTCCAAGGTTTCTTCCTCTTAAAGGGAGTTTTTCCTTGCCACTGTGTCACCATAAAATTGGCATCTCTGTGGTGCTGCTCATAAGAGGCGTGGACCTGTTTTTCCTGTAAAGCGGCTTTGTGACAACCTTTGTTGTAAAAAGCGCTATATAAATTGAATTGAATTGAATTGAATTGAATATACGTTATTATTACTATTACCAGGCCTCAACCTTGTTTTTCTTTCTCGAGAGCGCCAGCCCTGATAACAGTTCAGTGAGTGACCGAATCACTGAGTGAACGAGAGCACCAGCCCTGATAACAGTTCAGTGAGTGAAGGAATCACTGAGCATTGAGCAAGTTTCCTCGCAATTAGAGTCTCCGCCACCAGATTCGCCGGTGATTCAGTGATTCACAGACCACACAGCAGTTCCCCTGCCGGCCTGTGGGGTCGCTGCTGAGCTTAACTACTGAACTGAGAAATTAACGAATCAGCTGGGGAAGTGATTGGATTCAGTTCGTTCACTCAAATGATTCATGAACGACACAACACTAATTTTTCGGCGTGGTTGCGGCCTACAGCAACCTGTGTTCTAAGTTGAGTCAATAAAGCGACTTAAACTGCCTACTCGGTCCTTCTTTCAGAGTCCAGGCGGACGCTACAATATATTTAAAACCCCTTCAGTCCAGTAACAGCTGTGTTTATTTGTTTTTTAAAGTCACTGGTTAGCACTGGTTGATCTCAGTTCATAATATTGCAGCAAATATCCAGCACAACAAACCCAGCTTTAAACCCAAACCATCGCTGTATAAACAGAGACAGAGGAGAAGTTTTCTTTCAGAAACAGCGAGGGTTACCTGCGTGTTTACTAATCCGTTACTCGTTCGTGCTGGCGTTAAGATCATTTGCACGTTAGGTGGATTTACAGGGCTAACGTGTATTTATCTTATTAATCTTTAGTGATAGCAGGTAAAATCTTGGCAATGAAAGCTATATGAGTCTCGTGGCTCGAGTTTATGGGGCGTTTGGGGACAGTAGAACCAAAACAGCTTAGCTATGTAAGTTAGTTTGCTAACTTACGGAGCTACTTCATGACGCAGATTAGTCCATTCATCATTAAATTATCATACAGTGCAAAGAACAAATGCTGTGTTCAGATGATGTGGTAAACTATTCATCTACATGTTGTTCTTTCTTAGCTATTCATGTGATTTTCTCTATCATTAACAGGGTGGTGAGCTTCCTGAGGGCTTTGAGGATAGTTATCCTGGTGCGTGTCTTTCGTCTGGCCTCTCAGAAGAAAGATCTGGAGAAGGTCACTAGAAGAAAGGTGAGGATCTAAATGGATGCTGGCCATCATTCTTTTATTTTAATTAAATTATATCAATTATTCATATAGATTCTAATGAAATGTTAAACTTAATTACAGTTTGATTATTTCATCATGATTCAGAGAGAATTAAATAAAAAAAATTAAACATTTTGATGTATTTAGAAATAGGTTGGAAAATTATTAAAATCCATCAAAACCTTTTAAAATACACCCAAGTTACTGTTTGTATGCTGATTTGTGGCATTTGTGAATCTTGCAGGTATCTGATAACAAAAGGCGGTAACAAAAAGGATGGATTTGATTTGGATCTCACCTATGTCACAGGTTGGGATGCTTTACCTAATTATGTAATCTTATTTGAATCTAGATTTTCTGCTTATGGTTTGGGATCCAATAGTTAATAATGTTTGTTGCCATGTCTTTTCCCTCACCTGGAAAGCAGGCACTCTACAGAAATCCCATAAAAGTAAGCTTAACAATTAAGAAAATAAAATAAAACTGAAAAGTCTGTAGAAGGCAATTATTTTAGCTGAATTATTGATTTAAATAGATTTTTATGTAACAATGTTACAATTTGCTGTATTTAGGAAGCTGCCATATTTCTGGACACAAAGCATCCCGATCATTACAGAGTTTACAATCTCTGCAGTAAGTTAGATCATATAATATTATATTATATTGCTGGAGACACTCAATAAATGAGTGGTGCTGAGCATAGCTTTGGTCTTGTTTCAGGTCAAAAAGGCTACGATCCACTGTTCTTCCATTACAGAGTGCAACGAGTGATGATTGACGACCATAACGTACCGTCATTAGAGTAAGTAATGAGCAGCACTTTACTCAAATGCTTCTTCTGCCGTTAACGTTGTGTTCCATTTAGCTTTTATGTTGGATGTTGGAGCTGGGAATAACTTCACACCTGAGTCGACAACGTTCTGTTAAAATAACTGTACAAAATATGTCGAAAAAATGTCTTACCCTATAAGTGAAACTTGCACCTGTACATAACTAGCTATTTTTGAGGTGTATATGAAGCACTGTGGAACAGGGTCATGAAAAACCTGGAAAAGTCAAGGAACTTGAAAATAGTCATTTTCAGGCCTGGATAAGTTTTGGAAAAAAACAAAAAAAAAAACCAAAGTCAAAGTCAAATTTACTCTTTGTGATCTTTGTGTTTCCATTTATCGACTCTGTTTATCGACTCTGTTTATCGACTGAGAAAAGCTATTTAAAAAATAATTTGATAACTTGATTGGAGTTTCAGATGGAATATAACTGTAAATTCACAGAGAAAAATCTAGGTGTTTAGGCTGTAATTAAGCTCTTGCTCTCTTCCACTCTTTGGGAAGCATATTGGTTATATATGCAAGTAAATTACCAGTAATGGTGACAAGAAGGCAACATTTAAACAGATGCATTTAAAAGCTGTTAAAAAATAAAGAATCTACACAATATAGACACAACCTAAACATATTCCCTGACAGCCAGATATATGCCAAATTAGTTTATTTAAAAATTGATTCTGTTCAAAGTTTTAAACAGAAGATTCTATATCATGTTTGATGAAAGTGTGAAATACTGTTTACAGGTTAAACATTAGAAATGTTTACCAAATGTTTATGGGCCTGAGCTGATTAATACATCAGTGCAGAGTGAAGTAATTTAGCCCTACATTATGGAGCGCTCAGAATTTGACACATTTTATTATTGAAGATTGTGTCTTAGCATTGCTTAAATAAATGTTTTTTTTTTAATTATTTAAATATATTTCATGTAAATATAGGCCTACTATAATCAGTTTTGATATACATTCTTGTCTACTCTGATGTTTTAAACACGCTATGGTCATTAAAATGTGCTGCGAAAGCATAGAAAAGGCACAGAAAATAATTTAAATTTATAGGTTAACACTATTTGTAATCTTCATGTGTATACATATTTTACCCTTGTTTTCTTTTTTTCCAGAGGGAATTATAAAATAAGCTAAAGACTTTCATGTTTACTACAACTTAATTATTAATCATGTACCAGTGTTTTATAGCAAATGTAACCAAAAAATGTCCCACATTATATGTCCCAGGTTATAATTTTTTGCATTGTCAGCGATACCAGACGCACATTCACACACACAATGGAAACATGAACAGCTAGACGTGCTAATGAAACGTAAAATACTACTGCTTTTACTACTGTTGATGTTTGGTGCAGCCATCTTGCGTTCTGAACTTGTGGGTTTATTCCAGTTGAAATGTTCTACTTAGAACTTGGAAATTTCCAGTTCTGAATTCCTACTTCAGATGGAATGCAGTATAAGGATTCACATTAGAGCTCGACCCAACCTGCCCCATACACTGTCATTTTGAGCCAAAGCCCGAATTAAACCTGACCTTTTTTGAGTAAGTAGAGCATTAAAACTGAGCTTTTAAAAAACATTTTCGTTCTGTTTAGAATGAGTGAAGAATGAATAAGACCTATTATTTAAGAAAAATATTATTAATTATTAGGAACAGATCTCCAAAAGATTATAACATGAACAATGCAAACAATGATCCAAAGGCCTAAACATTAGGCTACAACAATGTCTGAATGACTTTCCTCTAATCTAGTATAATATAACATGGTTTAAGAAAAGAAAATAAATTCTTTTATAATTTTATTTATATTTTTTTCCCATTTTCTCCCCAATTTACACAGCCAACCCACTCGTTAGGACTCCCCCTATCACTAGTAATGCCCCAACACACCAGGAGGATGAAGACTAGCACACTCTTTCTCCGATACATGTGAAGTCAGCCACCGCTTCTTTTCGAGCTGCTGCTGATGCAGCATTGCCAAGCAGCCAGCACATTTGGAGGAAAGCGCAGCGGCAGGTGAAGTGCGTAATATGGACAGTGTGCACTTTGCACTTGTGCAACTTTTTTTTAAAAACAGTTTGATTTGTTTCTGCTATATTTTGATTCATAGCTTTATATAAAATGAAAATAACTTATAACTATATTATTTTCTTTAGCCCGAGGAACCTGAGGAAAGTGGTGGGAAATCTCGAGCCAGGTCAGACCTTGGGTTGGGTTTGGGCAGAGAACCTAAGCTCTTATTCACATATTGAACTTTGTGTTATTGTGTTCTCAGTGACATGTTGAACTACACTGCCAGTTTGAGGGAATGTCATTGCCATCCACTGCAAAGGAGGCAAAGGTGATGCTGAAGTTTTCACTGATTTAAAGACATCATCAATGTTTTCTATATGTATTTGATTTGATTTTTAGGTTAACCCATCACCATAGTTGTTCAGCTGAATGTCTAAAGCCATATCCAAACTGGATTCACTTATTCATTTTAGCTGAGCAGGGTTTTTTTTCACGGGTACGATGGTGTGTACATGGTTGATTGACAGCGTTTAGTTTGAGAGTGCGCAGGTACTGTATTTCTCCTGAGGTGAGGTGAATGTGTATGTATATATTCAGTGTGTCAGAACTGCTCCTTTAGTTTCTGCTGTGCTCAGTTGAAGACTGAGACCATGTAGTTAAACATACAGCTCTGGGGAAAAAAATGGTTTTCATGCATCTTGGCATGTTCTCCTCCACCAGTCTTACACACTGCTTTTGGATAAGTTTATGCCATTCCTGGTGCAAAAATTCAAGCAGTTCAGTTTGGTTTGATGGCTTGAGATTATCCATCTTCCTCTTGATTATATTCCAGAGGTTTTCAATGAGATTTTTAAGTGGTTTCTTTTTTTCCCAGAGCTGTATGTCTGCACTCTCCTACAAAAGTATTGAAACACTGAGGCCAATTGATTTTTTTTTTTCTTCTGCTCTAGTGAAAACATTTTGGTGTAACAAAAATATAATTTAAAGATGAATATTGAAGACAAATTGGTAAGTTCGGACAAAAGCTGAATTGTTGACCTTTTGTCTCCTATTCATCTTTTAATGTCAAACCCAATTTGTTTTCAGTCTAAAGCAGAAATAAAGAAATGAGACTGACTTATCAAGTACTTTTGGGGGGCAGTGTATGTTTAGGGGCTGTTTCCTGTGTAGTTCCAATTAAAATCTGCAGTCAGTCTGCTCCTTTCAGAGTGACTGCACTGTTATGTGTATTGGTTATGTAATTTAATGCTCCTGGGCATTGCTGTGTTTGTTGTGCAGGTGTGGGAAAGGGCAATGGCAGTGATCTGAAGGTGCGGATCATAGTGAAAAGAGAGCAGGTGTTCCAGTGTGTCTGTGCCACGCAGACGAACTGTAGGGTAAGCTAACTTTTAAAGGTTTTCTACAGTATAAAACTGTATTTACTTCCTCATAGTCAAATGACAAGAGTAGTTTCAGTACAAAAAAGTGAAAAACTGTGAACCTTAAACACAGTGGTTTCCTAATTAAAACCAGAGCTATATGGCATATCCAGAACAGACATGTGAAGTGGGCTAATCCCACAACCCCTAAATGATTTAGTAGTTTAGGGTGATTTCACACCTACTTTTTTTATTTGTCAAAATAAACTGTTCATATTTACGTGTAGTGCTGTTTGTTTGGACATGGATGAGTACAGTAATCACAACTGCAATGAGACTGCTGAGAACTGTTGGTCTGAACTCTGAATTGGTTGGTTTGTGATGAGAACATGATCTGACCTTGATCCAACCCATCTGTCAAGCATACTCAGTTTTAAGATGTGGAGTCAGTCAAATGAACACATGCCACCTCTGCTGTTGTTCCATGTTAAACTGCACAGAAATCTGTTTACTTTCTTGCTCCCAGCCAAGACAGCTCTGACCAACAACCAAAGAGATTACAAAGATTGTTGTGACTCATTTTGGTGAGCTTGAATTTTATCCTCTGTTAAAACAACAAACCATGAGGGAAATGCTCCAAGAGAATCAATTAATTACCTGACTTGGACCAGAGCAAACAAACTATAGTGTGAAAAAACAGCCTTACATACACTATTAAAAGATTTTGTACATACATACACTAGTGAAAGCGTTTGTGAATCGGTATCATCTTAACCCCAAATCATATTTTAAATATGTACTAAAGAACAACTTTTAAATATTCAATAAGCTCATAATATTGAACCTTTAAAGACAGTAGCAGCCCACTAAAACATAAATCACATTGTAATTGTTGGGAAAGGTCTTTCAGATGTTTGTCTTATGTTCCTTTGTGTTTATTTTACTGTTCGCTCATATACTGTGTTCTCATATTTTACCAGCTGTTCCCAGATACTGAAAACAATGCCGTGGTGATCAGCTTTCAGGAAGGGCCAGTGGTTTGTGGTGATGTTAAGGTCATGTTTGAATCCAGGGCTGTAAGTTCCCAATCTATTGTAACGTAAGAATGATTTTATGGACATCGTTTTTTTCCAGTTGTTGGGCAAAATGTTTTTTCTCTATTGTTCTCTATGCCCAGGGTCTTCCAAAGGGGTATGAGGACTATCCTTTCTATTTCTGGTTCAACACTTCATTTGTAGAGAACAACAGGTGAGGTTTTTGCTGTCCATTGTCCTCAGAGGCAGACACTGGCTTTGTTTACCCACCAGACCACTCTGGTTTTAGATTTTATATATAAAAATGCCAGGCCACTTAATTCATTAATTAGAATATTTTGATATTTTGTCCCCTCTCAGTTTAGTAAACATTACTGCTTTCAATGTAAAAGGAAAAATCATATGGACTGCTGCTTGAATGCAATCTATAATGCTTTGGTCCCAAAACAGGCTCTATCTGTCAAGGGAGGAACTGGACAACCCACGTAAGTCCAAAACCTGGGACATCTACAAGGAGGACTTTGGTGTGACCGTGTCTTTCAGTGACCCTGCACTTATGTAGCAGACGACACTTGCTTGTGTATCTCAACTAAAACCCTTAAGCCCTGCACAAGGTCTAAATCTTTGCTCTAATGTCGGTTTTCACACACTTATAAAAGGTGAGTGATGTTCAGGGATTGGATTCGGGCATATTGTGCCCCTAAAGCTATAGCTATATAACCTCAACTTTATGTCCATCCCCCATCTTCACTGTAAGAGCTTTTTACTGAGCCGTGCATACATCACAATATTATGCATTTGTTTGTCAAATGTTTTTTTGTCTTTAAATGAAGACAAATGTTTGTGTCAGTTTAGCATATTATGCTTCCAAAATGTAAATCTTACTCTTTAAGCTTGAGTGTACATCAAATAAAGCAATCGAGGCTGCCACTGTGAAATGGTCAATGGTTATGTGTGCAGAAACATTTTTTTGTAGTACACATGTATTGAAATAAATACAAATGTCTCTGTAACACTTGTCTGTCTCTTTTTTGAATTAACAACTGATCTGGGTTGCTGAATTTCTGCAATTGTTTTTAAGGATAGATCTGAGTGACTTGTTTTTTTAGAAGTAAAAAGTCTGGTCTTACAGGTGGGCATGCAACTCTAAACTCTTTAGAATCAGCAGTTTTAGAGGTGACCTTTTTCAGAAGCGCTGTCAGTGCCATTCTCATATAAAAGGCTTAAAATCAAATCTCAAATGTGCAGCTTATAATAGTAAATAAAATAATGTACTATGTAATTGTGTAGAACACAAACTGTATAAACACAAAATTTAATTCTAGAATTGATATACACTATCTGCTGCTGTCAGTACAAATGGATGGCTGGATCAAAAATCAGAGGGAAAATATTAAACTGGGGATTCACAAAAATGCTTTTTCTTAAGTTCTTAAGTTTATACTTAACTTAAGAGGTCTGTTTTGGTTATTTTTCTTAATGTTTATTTTGTACCAAAAAAATGGAATAATAATATATATACCTTTTATGATACACTCACATTTCAGTGCTTGGTTTGACTCTGTTTTTTTATTTTCCTAATGTTTTCTTAAGCCGTCACATCAGTGTATCAGCACTGGCATTCAGAGCCCCTTATTCACCATCGTACTCCATTGGACATTTCAGGGACAACAGCCTTTTTTGCCCAATTATAAACACTCTTCTTGTAAAAGTTATCCAGACATAGGTAAAAAAAAAAAAAAAAACAACAGTAGAACTATAAAGTATTGAAAGACTAGGATACTAAAAGCCAGTAATGTTAGCCCTGCTTTATTTGTCTCACTATCTTTATATATCAGTTGCTTTAAACATTATAATGTTAAGCATAATTTTATTTATAAATTTAAATAGAACAAAACATAAATGTTGTTTTAATAAACGTTAGCAATAAATAATCTCAAAATAACACATCTAAAATACAGCAGACTAATAGTTTAAACCATTAAACCCAGCCTTTCATTGAGCTGAGAGAAAATTAAGTGTGCTGTTCAATTTCCAACGTTAAGAAATGGGTTAGACAAGCTATACTAATGCACCATCCATCATCTCAGCAGCTGTTCAGCTGTGACTTTTGGAAGAAACCAAAGTCCATGGAAAAGAGCGGGGGGGGGGGGATGTCTGAGATTTAATATAACAATATTATTTTAATATAACTGTGCATAGTTAATTATTACACTTACTCTGAATTACATAAGAGTGCTAGTAAAATATAAAATAATAAAAAAAAAAAATATATATATATAAACATTTCGGGCACCGTAGCCCCCACACCTAGTTTTGAATGGTCGTGTCTCCCCTGATTCAGTCAGTAAGAACAAGACGGTCGCCCTTTTCTTCGGGGATCTTCAGGGAGTTTGCAGGAGGTGTAATTTAGGGGGAACAATCATTAATGTTGGGTTAAATAATCTAGTGTTTTTTCACTCTGGTGCTGAAGGTCCGCTGCGCTGCTCTTTACTGTTTTCATTAAAAGCCCCTCAGTCTTAAAACAGCGGCAGTAAAACAGGCGGAGCGGTGGGCCTCCAGCAGCAGTAGTGATAGATACTGCCGGTGTAGAGTGGAGCAGCGCGAAGGGAGCTCTTTCAGTCCCGGTGAGTAATTTAGCTAGCTGGCTCTCTGTGAAGCGCGGTCTTATTATAATACCTAACTACAGCGTGGTGACACTATTTAAACTGAAGCGTGTTAATGGCGAATAACGCTGTAAGATAGCTAAGGCTAGCGAGCTACGGTGGAGCTGGCTAAGCTAATTAGCTTAGCCAGCTCCACCGTAGCTCGCTAGCCTTAGCTTCAGTTAGCCCGATTACCTGCAGCAGCTGCCCGTTCAGAAAAAAAAAAACACAACCAGCGCTATTTAAGAGCTGCTTTACGAGCTTCTCTCCCAGCATAGGGTGTGTTTTTCTCAATCAGCAGCTGCTTTTAAACCACGCTGTAGTTTAGTAATAAGATCGCGCTTCACCGAGAGTGGAAACAGCCAGTTAAATTACCTAACAGGGCTGAAAGAGCTCCTCTGTTCTCCGGTCTAATTCGGTCTAAATAAACCCAAACACCTTTGGTTTATTTAGATTTAAGTTAGCAGTTTGTTCTCTCTAGACAAAAAACGAAAATAAGAATAAAAAAAAGAAAAAAAATGAAAAATAAAAAACAATAAAATAAGGGGGGCGCAGTCTGCGCATGCGCCAGATTTTGCGGCCGCGCATGCGCAGAAGACCGCAAAAAATTCGGTCCACTGCGCATGCGCCAGATTTTGCGGCCGCGCATGCGCAGAAGACCGCAAAAAATTCGGTCCACTGCGCATGCGCCAGATTTTGCGGCCGCGCATGCGCAGAAGACCGCAAAAAAATCGGTCCACTGCGCATGCGCCAGATTTTGCGGCCGCGCATGCGCAGAAGACCGCAAAAAATTCGGTCCACTGCGCATGCGCCAGATTTTGCGGTCGCGCATGCGCAGAAGACCGCAAAAATTCGGTCCACTGCGCATGCGCCAGATTTTGCGGTCGCGCATGCGCAGAAGACCGCAAAAAATCGGTCCACTGCGCATGCGCGGCCGCAAAATCTGGCGCATGCGCAGAAGACCGCAAAAAATCGGTCCACTGCGCATGCGCCAGATTTTGCGGCCGCGCATGCGCACAAGACCGCAAAAAATCGGTTCACTGCGCATGCGCCAGATTTTGCGCCCGCGCATGCGCAGAAGACCGCAAAAAAATCGGTCTACTGCGCACGCGCGGCCGCAAAATCTGGCGCATGCGCAGACTGCGCCCCCCTTATTTTATTGTTTTTTATTTTTCATTTTTTTTTTATTTTTAATTCTTATTTTCGTTTTTTGTCTAGAGAGAACAAACTGCTAACTTAAATCTAAATAAACCAAAGGTGTTTGGGTTTATTTAGACCGAATTAGACCGGAGAACAGAGGAGCTCTTTCAGCCCTGTTAGGTAATTTAACTGGCTGTTTCCACTCTCGGTGAAGCGCGATCTTATTACTAAACTACAGCGTGGTTTAAAAGCAGCTGCTGATTGAGAAAAACACACCCTATGCTGGGAGAGAAGCTCGTAAAGCAGCTCTTAAATAGCGCTGGTTGTGTTTTTTTTTTTTCTGAACGGGCAGCTGCTGCAGGTAATCGGGCTAACTGAAGCTAAGGCTAGCGAGCTACGGTGGAGCTGGCTAAGCTAATTAGCTTAGCCAGCTCCACCGTAGCTCGCTAGCCTTAGCTATCTTACAGCGTTATTCGCCATTAACACGCTTCAGTTTAAATAGTGTCACCACGCTGTAGTTAGGTATTATAATAAGACCGCGCTTCACAGAGAGCCAGCTAGCTAAATTACTCACCGGGACTGAAAGAGCTCCCTTCGCGCTGCTCCACTCTACACCGGCAGTATCTATCACTACTGCTGCTGGAGGCCCACCGCTCCGCCTGTTTTACTGCCGCTGTTTTAAGACTGAGGGGCTTTTAATGAAAACAGTAAAGAGCAGCGCAGCGGACCTTCAGCACCAGAGTGAAAAAACACTAGATTATTTAACCCAACATTAATGATTGTTCCCCCTAAATTACACCTCCTGCAAACTCCCTGAAGATCCCCGAAGAAAAGGGCGACCGTCTTGTTCTTACTGACTGAATCAGGGGAGACACGACCATTCAAAACTAGGTGTGGGGGCTACGGTGCCCGAAATGTTTATATATATATATATATTTTTTTTTTTTATTATTTTATATTTTACTAGCACTCTTATGTAATTCAGAGTAAGTGTAATAATTAACTATGCACAGTTATATTAAAATAATATTGTTATATTAAATCTCAGACATCCCCCCCCCCCCGCTCTTTTCCATGGACTTTGGTTTCTTCCAAAAGTCACAGCTGAACAGCTGCTGAGATGATGGATGGTGCATTAGTATAGCTTGTCTAACCCATTTCTTAACGTTGGAAATTGAACAGCACACTTAATTTTCTCTCAGCTCAATGAAAGGCTGGGTTTAATGGTTTAAACTATTAGTCTGCTGTATTTTAGATGTGTTATTTTGAGATTATTTATTGCTAACGTTTATTAAAACAACATTTATGTTTTGTTCTATTTAAATTTATAAATAAAATTATGCTTAACATTATAATGTTTAAAGCAACTGATATATAAAGATAGTGAGACAAATAAAGCAGGGCTAACATTACTGGCTTTTAGTATCCTAGTCTTTCAATACTTTATAGTTCAACTGTTGTTTTTTTTTTTTTTTTTACCTATGTCTGGATAACTTTTACAAGAAGAGTGTTTATAATTGGGCAAAAAAGGCTGTTGTCCCTGAAATGTCCAATGGAGTACGATGGTGAATAAGGGGCTCTGAATGCCAGTGCTGATACACTGATGTGACGGCTTAAGAAAACATTAGGAAAATAAAAAAACAGAGTCAAACCAAGCACTGAAATGTGAGTGTATCATAAAAGGTATATATATATTATTATTCCATTTTTTTGGTACAAAATAAACATTAAGAAAAATAACCAAAACAGACCTCTTAAGTTAAGTATAAACTTAAGAACTTAAGAAAAAGCATTTTTGTGAATCCCCAGTTTAATATTTTCCCTCTGATTTTTGATCCAGCCATCCATTTGTACTGACAGCAGCAGATAGTGTATATCAATTCTAGAATTAAATTTTGTGTTTATACAGTTTGTGTTCTACACAATTACATAGTACATTATTTTATTTACTATTATAAAAGCTGCACATTTGAGATTTGATTTTAAGCCTTTTATATGAGAATGGCACTGACAGCGCTTCTGAAAAAGGTCACCTCTAAAACTGCTGATTCTAAAGAGTTTAGAGTTGCATGCCCACCTGTAAGACCAGACTTTTTACTTCTAAAAAAACAAGTCACTCAGATCTATCCTTAAAAACAATTGCAGAAATTCAGCAACCCAGATCAGTTGTTAATTCAAAAAAGAGACAGACAAGTGTTACAGAGACATTTGTATTTATTTCAATACATGTGTACTACAAAAAAATGTTTCTGCACACATAACCATTGACCATTTCACAGTGGCAGCCTCGATTGCTTTATTTGATGTACACTCAAGCTTAAAGAGTAAGATTTACATTTTGGAAGCATAATATGCTAAACTGACACAAACATTTGTCTTCATTTAAAGACAAAAAAACATTTGACAAACAAATGCATAATATTGTGATGTATGCACGGCTCAGTAAAAAGCTCTTACAGTGAAGATGGGGGATGGACATAAAGTTGAGGTTATATAGCTATAGCTTTAGGGGCACAATATGCCCGAATCCAATCCCTGAACATCACTCACCTTTTATAAGTGTGTGAAAACCGACATTAGAGCAAAGATTTAGACCTTGTGCAGGGCTTAAGGGTTTTAGTTGAGATACACAAGCAAGTGTCGTCTGCTACATAAGTGCAGGGTCACTGAAAGACACGGTCACACCAAAGTCCTCCTTGTAGATGTCCCAGGTTTTGGACTTACGTGGGTTGTCCAGTTCCTCCCTTGACAGATAGAGCCTGTTTTGGGACCAAAGCATTATAGATTGCATTCAAGCAGCAGTCCATATGATTTTTCCTTTTACATTGAAAGCAGTAATGTTTACTAAACTGAGAGGGGACAAAATATCAAAATATTCTAATTAATGAATTAAGTGGCCTGGCATTTTTATATATAAAATCTAAAACCAGAGTGGTCTGGTGGGTAAACAAAGCCAGTGTCTGCCTCTGAGGACAATGGACAGCAAAAACCTCACCTGTTGTTCTCTACAAATGAAGTGTTGAACCAGAAATAGAAAGGATAGTCCTCATACCCCTTTGGAAGACCCTGGGCATAGAGAACAATAGAGAAAAAACATTTTGCCCAACAACTGGAAAAAAACGATGTCCATAAAATCATTCTTACGTTACAATAGATTGGGAACTTACAGCCCTGGATTCAAACATGACCTTAACATCACCACAAACCACTGGCCCTTCCTGAAAGCTGATCACCACGGCATTGTTTTCAGTATCTGGGAACAGCTGGTAAAATATGAGAACACAGTATATGAGCGAACAGTAAAATAAACACAAAGGAACATAAGACAAACATCTGAAAGACCTTTCCCAACAATTACAATGTGATTTATGTTTTAGTGGGCTGCTACTGTCTTTAAAGGTTCAATATTATGAGCTTATTGAATATTTAAAAGTTGTTCTTTAGTACATATTTAAAATATGATTTGGGGTTAAGATGATACCGATTCACAAACGCTTTCACTAGTGTATGTATGTACAAAATCTTTTAATAGTGTATGTAAGGCTGTTTTTTCACACTATAGTTTGTTTGCTCTGGTCCAAGTCAGGTAATTAATTGATTCTCTTGGAGCATTTCCCTCATGGTTTGTTGTTTTAACAGAGGATAAAATTCAAGCTCACCAAAATGAGTCACAACAATCTTTGTAATCTCTTTGGTTGTTGGTCAGAGCTGTCTTGGCTGGGAGCAAGAAAGTAAACAGATTTCTGTGCAGTTTAACATGGAACAACAGCAGAGGTGGCATGTGTTCATTTGACTGACTCCACATCTTAAAACTGAGTATGCTTGACAGATGGGTTGGATCAAGGTCAGATCATGTTCTCATCACAAACCAACCAATTCAGAGTTCAGACCAACAGTTCTCAGCAGTCTCATTGCAGTTGTGATTACTGTACTCATCCATGTCCAAACAAACAGCACTACACGTAAATATGAACAGTTTATTTTGACAAATAAAAAAAGTAGGTGTGAAATCACCCTAAACTACTAAATCATTTAGGGGTTGTGGGATTAGCCCACTTCACATGTCTGTTCTGGATATGCCATATAGCTCTGGTTTTAATTAGGAAACCACTGTGTTTAAGGTTCACAGTTTTTCACTTTTTTGTACTGAAACTACTCTTGTCATTTGACTATGAGGAAGTAAATACAGTTTTATACTGTAGAAAACCTTTAAAAGTTAGCTTACCCTACAGTTCGTCTGCGTGGCACAGACACACTGGAACACCTGCTCTCTTTTCACTATGATCCGCACCTTCAGATCACTGCCATTGCCCTTTCCCACACCTGCACAACAAACACAGCAATGCCCAGGAGCATTAAATTACATAACCAATACACATAACAGTGCAGTCACTCTGAAAGGAGCAGACTGACTGCAGATTTTAATTGGAACTACACAGGAAACAGCCCCTAAACATACACTGCCCCCCAAAAGTACTTGATAAGTCAGTCTCATTTCTTTATTTCTGCTTTAGACTGAAAACAAATTGGGTTTGACATTAAAAGATGAATAGGAGACAAAAGGTCAACAATTCAGCTTTTGTCCGAACTTACCAATTTGTCTTCAATATTCATCTTTAAATTATATTTTTGTTACACCAAAATGTTTTCACTAGAGCAGAAGAAAAAAAAAAATCAATTGGCCTCAGTGTTTCAATACTTTTGTAGGAGAGTGCAGACATACAGCTCTGGGAAAAAAAGAAACCACTTAAAAATCTCATTGAAAACCTCTGGAATATAATCAAGAGGAAGATGGATAATCTCAAGCCATCAAACCAAACTGAACTGCTTGAATTTTTGCACCAGGAATGGCATAAACTTATCCAAAAGCAGTGTGCAAGACTGGTGGAGGAGAACATGCCAAGATGCATGAAAACCATTTTTTTCCCCAGAGCTGTATGTTTAACTACATGGTCTCAGTCTTCAACTGAGCACAGCAGAAACTAAAGGAGCAGTTCTGACACACTGAATATATACATACACATTCACCTCACCTCAGGAGAAATACAGTACCTGCGCACTCTCAAACTAAACGCTGTCAATCAACCATGTACACACCATCGTACCCGTGAAAAAAAACCCTGCTCAGCTAAAATGAATAAGTGAATCCAGTTTGGATATGGCTTTAGACATTCAGCTGAACAACTATGGTGATGGGTTAACCTAAAAATCAAATCAAATACATATAGAAAACATTGATGATGTCTTTAAATCAGTGAAAACTTCAGCATCACCTTTGCCTCCTTTGCAGTGGATGGCAATGACATTCCCTCAAACTGGCAGTGTAGTTCAACATGTCACTGAGAACACAATAACACAAAGTTCAATATGTGAATAAGAGCTTAGGTTCTCTGCCCAAACCCAACCCAAGGTCTGACCTGGCTCGAGATTTCCCACCACTTTCCTCAGGTTCCTCGGGCTAAAGAAAATAATATAGTTATAAGTTATTTTCATTTTATATAAAGCTATGAATCAAAATATAGCAGAAACAAATCAAACTGTTTTTAAAAAAAAGTTGCACAAGTGCAAAGTGCACACTGTCCATATTACGCACTTCACCTGCCGCTGCGCTTTCCTCCAAATGTGCTGGCTGCTTGGCAATGCTGCATCAGCAGCAGCTCGAAAAGAAGCGGTGGCTGACTTCACATGTATCGGAGAAAGAGTGTGCTAGTCTTCATCCTCCTGGTGTGTTGGGGCATTACTAGTGATAGGGGGAGTCCTAACGAGTGGGTTGGCTGTGTAAATTGGGGAGAAAATGGGAAAAAAATATAAATAAAATTATAAAAGAATTTATTTTCTTTTCTTAAACCATGTTATATTATACTAGATTAGAGGAAAGTCATTCAGACATTGTTGTAGCCTAATGTTTAGGCCTTTGGATCATTGTTTGCATTGTTCATGTTATAATCTTTTGGAGATCTGTTCCTAATAATTAATAATATTTTTCTTAAATAATAGGTCTTATTCATTCTTCACTCATTCTAAACAGAACGAAAATGTTTTTTAAAAGCTCAGTTTTAATGCTCTACTTACTCAAAAAAGGTCAGGTTTAATTCGGGCTTTGGCTCAAAATGACAGTGTATGGGGCAGGTTGGGTCGAGCTCTAATGTGAATCCTTATACTGCATTCCATCTGAAGTAGGAATTCAGAACTGGAAATTTCCAAGTTCTAAGTAGAACATTTCAACTGGAATAAACCCACAAGTTCAGAACGCAAGATGGCTGCACCAAACATCAACAGTAGTAAAAGCAGTAGTATTTTACGTTTCATTAGCACGTCTAGCTGTTCATGTTTCCATTGTGTGTGTGAATGTGCGTCTGGTATCGCTGACAATGCAAAAAATTATAACCTGGGACATATAATGTGGGACATTTTTTGGTTACATTTGCTATAAAACACTGGTACATGATTAATAATTAAGTTGTAGTAAACATGAAAGTCTTTAGCTTATTTTATAATTCCCTCTGGAAAAAAAGAAAACAAGGGTAAAATATGTATACACATGAAGATTACAAATAGTGTTAACATATAAATTTAAATTATTTTCTGTGCCTTTTCTATGCTTTCGCAGCACATTTTAATGACCATAGCGTGTTTAAAACATCAGAGTAGACAAGAATGTATATCAAAACTGATTATAGTAGGCCTATATTTACATTAAATATATTTAAATAATTAAAAAAAAACATTTATTTAAGCAATGCTAAGACACAATCTTCAATAATAAAATGTGTCAAATTCTGAGCGCTCCATAATGTAGGGCTAAATTACTTCACTCTGCACTGATGTATTAATCAGCTCAGGCCCATAAACATTTGGTAAACATTTCTAATGTTTAACCTGTAAACAGTATTTCACACTTTCATCAAACATGATATAGAATCTTCTGTTTAAAACTTTGAACAGAATCAATTTTTAAATAAACTAATTTGGCATATATCTGGCTGTCAGGGAATATGTTTAGGTTGTGTCTATATTGTGTAGATTCTTTATTTTTTAACAGCTTTTAAATGCATCTGTTTAAATGTTGCCTTCTTGTCACCATTACTGGTAATTTACTTGCATATATAACCAATATGCTTCCCAAAGAGTGGAAGAGAGCAAGAGCTTAATTACAGCCTAAACACCTAGATTTTTCTCTGTGAATTTACAGTTATATTCCATCTGAAACTCCAATCAAGTTATCAAATTATTTTTTAAATAGCTTTTCTCAGTCGATAAACAGAGTCGATAAACAGAGTCGATAAATGGAAACACAAAGATCACAAAGAGTAAATTTGACTTTGACTTTGTTTTTTTTTTTTGTTTTTTTCCAAAACTTATCCAGGCCTGAAAATGACTATTTTCAAGTTCCTTGACTTTTCCAGGTTTTTCATGACCCTGTTCCACAGTGCTTCATATACACCTCAAAAATAGCTAGTTATGTACAGGTGCAAGTTTCACTTATAGGGTAAGACATTTTTTCGACATATTTTGTACAGTTATTTTAACAGAACGTTGTCGACTCAGGTGTGAAGTTATTCCCAGCTCCAACATCCAACATAAAAGCTAAATGGAACACAACGTTAACGGCAGAAGAAGCATTTGAGTAAAGTGCTGCTCATTACTTACTCTAATGACGGTACGTTATGGTCGTCAATCATCACTCGTTGCACTCTGTAATGGAAGAACAGTGGATCGTAGCCTTTTTGACCTGAAACAAGACCAAAGCTATGCTCAGCACCACTCATTTATTGAGTGTCTCCAGCAATATAATATAATATTATATGATCTAACTTACTGCAGAGATTGTAAACTCTGTAATGATCGGGATGCTTTGTGTCCAGAAATATGGCAGCTTCCTAAATACAGCAAATTGTAACATTGTTACATAAAAATCTGTTTAAATCAATAATTCAGCTAAAATAATTGCCTTCTACAGACTTTTCAGTTTTATTTTATTTTCTTAATTGTTAAGCTTACTTTTATGGGATTTCTGTAGAGTGCCTGCTTTCCAGGTGAGGGAAAAGACATGGCAACAAACATTATTAACTATTGGATCCCAAACCATAAGCAGAAAATCTAGATTCAAATAAGATTACATAATTAGGTAAAGCATCCCAACCTGTGACATAGGTGAGATCCAAATCAAATCCATCCTTTTTGTTACCGCCTTTTGTTCTCAGATACCTGCAAGATTCACAAATGCCACAAATCAGCATACAAACAGTAACTTGGGTGTATTTTAAAAGGTTTTGATGGATTTTAATAATTTTCCAACCTATTTCTAAATACATCAAAATGTTTAATTTTTTTTATTTAATTCTCTCTGAATCATGATGAAATAATCAAACTGTAATTAAGTTTAACATTTCATTAGAATCTATATGAATAATTGATATAATTTAATTAAAATAAAAGAATGATGGCCAGCATCCATTTAGATCCTCACCTTTCTTCTAGTGACCTTCTCCAGATCTTTCTTCTGAGAGGCCAGACGAAAGACACGCACCAGGATAACTATCCTCAAAGCCCTCAGGAAGCTCACCACCCTGTTAATGATAGAGAAAATCACATGAATAGCTAAGAAAGAACAACATGTAGATGAATAGTTTACCACATCATCTGAACACAGCATTTGTTCTTTGCACTGTATGATAATTTAATGATGAATGGACTAATCTGCGTCATGAAGTACGAGACTCATATAGCTTTCATTGCCAAGATTTTACCTGCTATCACTAAAGATTAATAAGATAAATACACGTTAGCCCTGTAAATCCACCTAACGTGCAAATGATCTTAACGCCAGCACGAACGAGTAACGGATTAGTAAACACGCAGGTAACCCTCGCTGTTTCTGAAAGAAAACTTCTCCTCTGTCTCTGTTTATACAGCGATGGTTTGGGTTTAAAGCTGGGTTTGTTGTGCTGGATATTTGCTGCAATATTATGAACTGAGATCAACCAGTGCTAACCAGTGACTTTAAAAAACAAATAAACACAGCTGTTACTGGACTGAAGGGGTTTTAAATATATTGTAGCGTCCGCCTGGACTCTGAAAGAAGGACCGAGTAGGCAGTTTAAGTCGCTTTATTGACTCAACTTAGAACACAGGTTGCTGTAGGCCGCAACCACGCCGAAAAATTAGTGTTGTGTCGTTCATGAATCATTTGAGTGAACGAACTGAATCCAATCACTTCCCCAGCTGATTCGTTAATTTCTCAGTTCAGTAGTTAAGCTCAGCAGCGACCCCACAGGCCGGCAGGGGAACTGCTGTGTGGTCTGTGAATCACTGAATCACCGGCGAATCTGGTGGCGGAGACTCTAATTGCGAGGAAACTTGCTCAATGCTCAGTGATTCCTTCACTCACTGAACTGTTATCAGGGCTGGTGCTCTCGTTCACTCAGTGATTCGGTCACTCACTGAACTGTTATCAGGGCTGGCGCTCTCGAGAAAGAAAAACAAGGTTGAGGCCTGGTAATAGTAATAATAACGTATATTCAATTCAATTCAATTCAATTCAATTCAATTTATATAGCGCTTTTTACAACAAAGGTTGTCACAAAGCCGCTTTACAGGAAAAACAGGTCCACGCCTCTTATGAGCAGCACCACAGAGATGCCAATTTTATGGTGACACAGTGGCAAGGAAAAACTCCCTTTAAGAGGAAGAAACCTTGGAAGGAACCAAGACTCAGTCCGAGGAACCCATCCTACTCGGGTTGACCCGCTCAGTACAAACAAACAACAAACAACAAACAAATAACAGAACAAAACAGTACAGAGAATTAATGTGAACTATGGCTAATATAACAGGTACTAATTTATGAATATAAGAATGTGATGGGCACAAACTATAGAGCTATGGCTAATACAGAAACAGATACTGAGTGTGTTAATGGTAATCAGTGCAGGGTTGCAGAGCCGGACAACAACACAGCGGGCAGTGGAGAGCCAGGCTGGGAACATCAGGAACAGGGCATCTCCATACATGTAAAAGAGATAGATAGAGAAAACAGAAAGGAAAGGAAGAGAAAAAAAAGCAGGAGTTAGAAGGGCTGTGTAATAACTCTGATGAATAGAAGGACAGGGCTGATTCCTGAAAGCTGGAACCACAGACGGACACATCCAGGAAGACCGGCCGGCCAGGCGTCTCAGCACATGTGAGAAAGATAGAGATAGAGAACAGAGAGGGGAGGGAAGAAAAAGGGGTTAGAATGGTTTTATAAAACTCTGCTGGAGTGGGATGGGCACTGGTAGCAGCAGCTCAGGACATGGGGAGAGAAAGAGAAAGCAGATGATTAGGACAGGGTTTATATTTGCTGGATAAGCTGTAAGAGGAAGAAAATTGTAATGAGACATTACTCAAAAGCTTGAGCAAATAGAAATGTTTTGAGTCTAGATTTAAAGATTGAGAGTGTGTCTGAGTCCCGTATATTAATAGGGAGGCTATTCCAAAGTTGGGGAGCTTTATAAAAGAACGCTCTTCCTCCTGCATAGTTTTTTCTAATGCGCGGGACTAATAACAGGCCAGCGTCTTGGGAGCGGAGTGAACGCGGCGGATTGTAAGGAGTAAGGAGTTCCTGTAGATAATGCGGGGCCAGACCATTAAGGGATTTATACGTCAGGAGAAGTATTTTATAATCTATACGAAATCTAACAGGTAGCCAATGTAGGGATGAAAGAATAGGTGTAATGTGATCGAACTTTCTAGCTCTGGTAAGCACTCTTGCGGCTGCATTCTGAACTAGCTGGAGTTTATGGAGTAATTTATGTGGACTTCCAGCCAACAACGCGTTGCAGTAGTCCAGCCTGGAGGTTATGAATGCATGTACCAGCTTCTCAGCATCTTCCAGAGAGAGTATACTGCGGATTTTAGCTATATTTCTTAAGTGGAAGAATGCAATTTTGACTATGCTACATATGTGAGCATCAAACGAAAGAATTGGGTCAAAGATGACCCCAAGGTTTCTCACAGTTTTACCAGGTATAATTAAGTGACCGTCTATGTCTACAGTATTAACATTTATGTTTATCAATATTAGGACCTAATAGAAGGACCTCAGTTTTATCAGAATTAAGTAAGAGAAAGTTGTGTGTCATCCAATTTTTAATGTCTTTAATACAGTCTGTTATTTGATTTGTACAGAGCTCCTCGTTGGGTTTAGCAGATATGTAAAGTTGCGTGTCATCAGCATAGCAGTGAAAGTTAATACCATGCCTACGGATAATTTTACCCAGTGGTAGCATATAAAGAGTAAAGAGTAATGGAGTCAGGATTGATCCTTGAGGGACACCATATTTTACTCTAGACTGATAAGAGCATTCGTTATTTAAGTAAACACACTGGAATCGATCTCTCAGATAAGATCTGAACCAGGTGAGGGCTGATCCTTTAATTCCTATAAGATTTTCTAACCTATCAAGTAGAATAGCGTGATCTATGGTGTCAAAGGCAGCACTTACATCTAGCAGTACAAGGATGGCATTACTGCCCCTATCAAGAGCTGAAAGTAAATCATTAGTTACTCTAAGTAGAGTTGTTTCAGTACTATGGTTTTGTCTAAATCCAGATTGAAAAAACTCATGCATACTATTACTTTGTAGATACAAGCGCAGCTGGTTAAACACAATTTTTTCTAGGATTTTGGCTATAAAGGAAAGATTAGAAATTGGTCTATAATTAGCAAGCTCGCGGGGGTCCAGATTTGGCTTTTTGATAATGGGCTTAATGACCGCCAAGTTAAGAGAATTGGGTACGTAGCCCATGCAAGGGATGAATTTACTATTTCTAGTAATGATTTTCCCACCTTTGGCAGTGCCTGTTTCAATAATTGTGTGGGTACTGGATCTAATATACATGATGTTGATTTTGATGAGTTAATTACACTAAGTAAATCTTTTTCTGTAACCGGGCTGAAACACTCTAGGTGTGTCTCAGAGCTGGAGCAGCATTCATCGATATCTATAAGTAAATTTTGGGGGTGATACTGAATTTTTTGTCTAATGCTATTAATTTTATCATCAAAGAACTTCATGAAATCATTACTATTAATGTCGACAGGGATAACGGAGCTAGTTTGTTTTTGACTGCCGGTGAGTTTAGCCACAGTAGTGAAAAGGAATCTAGGATTGTCTCTATTTTTCTCAATAAGCGATGAAATATACTGGGATTTTGTTTTAATTAGGGCTTTTTTGTAGTCTGTGAGACTATGCTGCCATGCTAGCCGGAAACATTCTAGTTTTGTGTGTCGCCATTTACGTTCAAAGTTACGAGCGGTTTGTTTTAATGTACGTGTGTGGTCATTATACCACGGTGCTAGCTTTTTATCCCTGATTTGTTTTATTTTTGTCGGCGCTACGCGGTCAAGGTTAGAGCGGAGCACAGTTTGTAGATTTTCTGTTTTGTGCTCGAGATCATGCTCATAGGACGGAAGGGAGATGGTTAAGTCGGGGAGTTTATTTACAAATTCATTAGCAATTGCGGTTGTTATTTTACGCTTGCTGATATAGCGGGGCGGGAGGAGGATATTTTGATTAAAAACTATTTCAAACATAATTAGATAATGATCGGATATTGAGTCATGTTGAGAAAGAGTAACTATATTCTCAGCCTCAATACCCAGTGTCAAAACTAAGTCTAATGTATGACTACATCGGTGAGTGGGGCCAATTACATTTTGTTTAAAGCCTAGAGCATCTAAAACTGATTTAAATGCAATTTTTAGTGGATCCTGGTCCTTTTCAAAGTGGATATTAAAGTCTCCAACAATTATGATCTTATCAGAAAGAAGAATTACTGCTGCTAGAAAGTCAGCAAATTCACTAATAAAATTTGAGTATGGTCCAGGAGGACGATACAGTGTTATAAGCAGAAACGAATGCTGCGTTTTGGAAGCAGGAGACGGGCCTGCTACTTTAAGACTAAGAACTTCAAACGACTTAGCATCCAATTGTGAGTTTTGAGATATACCTAACATTGAGTCATAGATTGTGGCAACACCACCGCCACGACCAGAGCTGCGTGGGTAACTGAAATAGCTAAAACCTGGGGGGGTAGACTCATTTAAAGCGATATATTCATCAGGTTTAATCCAGGTTTCACACAGACATAGTGCATTAAGGTGATTATCAGTAATAATATCATTAACAATAACTGATTTTGGTGCTAGCGATCTTATATTTAATAGCCCTAGTTTCATACGGACGCTGCTGGTACTCTGAGAGACGGATGCTGTTGTTTTAATTTTAATAAGATTATTAAAACAGATTTTCTGAGTTTTTCGGTTTCGAGCGACACGGGGGACAGACACAGTCTCAATCCTACCAGGTAAAATGCACTTGTATCTGAAAAAGGCACATAATTAAAACTCACAGCCTTATGCACAGGAAAGTGGCAAGATAACTCATTAGAACAATGTATATTACTAAACTGCCCATTACTTAGACCACTAACCTGGCCGGTATGACTGGTTAGGGCCAGTCAGTCCCGGCGTAGCACCGCCTCAATGTTACCAGAGAGGACGGTGGATCCCAGGCGGCTGGGGTGAAGCCCGTCTCGGTGGAAGAGGGCTGGACGTTCCCGAAAACTCTCCCAGTTGTCCACGTAGCCAACTCCACTAGCAGAGCACCAGTCCCGCAGCCAGCAGTGGAGAGCGTAGAGGCGGCTGAACGGCTGGCTCCCGCGGCGGTAGGTGGGCATCGGACCAGAGATGAGGCGGGCGCGGGTCAGTCTGCGAGCGGTGTCCAGAAGAGTGCGAAAGTGCTCCTTCAGGACCTCACTGCGCCGGGCGGACGTGTCGTTGGTACCCACATGCAGGATGACGGTGCCGGGGTCCCCGCGATGCCGAACCACCGTAGGAAGCCGCCGGGCGACGTCCAGGACCCGAGCTCCTGGAAAACACGACACTGCAGCATTACTCTTAGCGTTAGACACCTTTAAATGGCTAACAATGGAATCTCCGACAATGAGGGTACTGCCCTTATCTGTTTTCCTCGGGGCTGGGGGAGGTGAAGGAGGCGACGGCGACGAGCTGAGGACCTCAAACCGGTTTGCGGAGGCAAAATCCGGCTGAGAAGGTAGGGGGGAAACCCGCTTTCCTCGGCCGCGCTGCCGCTCCCAGGCCCCTCCCGGAGCGGGGGTGAAGCAAACGACCGCCGGGGTCCGCCGCGCCGGCATCACCGGGTTGGAGACGGCCGCGAAGGCGGCGTCGCGGGATTCCTCCAGCCTCGTCCTCTGCCTGTGGAGCTCCGACTGCCTCTCGAGCAGGCGGTGGATCTGCTGATCCAGACGGACGAGCTCCTCGCTGAGTGTCAGGAGAGCACGATCCTCCGCACACGCCATTACATCGAAGTAAGCACAAAACACACAAAAAAACGGCAAAAATCGATAAATAACACAAAAATAATGGCTACCTGAGGGATTTTATAAGTTTAGGAAGGTTATAAGACGGTTAAAAGTTAATAAGTAGTAGAAAACGTAAACAAATAGCTAAAACAGAGAGGAGCTAAACAAACAGCAAGCAGGTACGCAGACCGGAAGTTGCGTCACTCACCGCGTCACTCAGTCAGTCTCTCAGTAATTCAACAATATTGTTATCGTGGTTATTTTTTTATAATATTATTACTATTAGTAATAATAGTTGTATAACAAGCATATTCATAACCAATAGACAAAGTTTCTGAAGTAAAGGGCATAAGGCCACCTTTATCATGATGATCCTGTTTGGATTTAATTTGTTCTGCACCCACAACAGTGAGCGTATGGATGTGTCTTTGTTTTATTTATATGTATTTATTTTAGTTTCTTGACCTTTTGTTTTGCACTACAGTTACGCTATTTATTTTCAATTTGATTGCACATTGAAGTTGATACTTTCTTCTGAATGTAATTTTTTTAATGTTAATTTTGCTCTTAATGTAATATCTATGTTGCAGAAGTTCATACTTATTTTTTGTATTATGTTATTTGTAATGTGATTTATATATATAAATCACATTACAAATAACATAAGAAAAGTCTCCCGTTTTTTTTACAAGTGTTGTAAAATATATATAAATAACAAATATTGAAATATGTAACTAAATGTTGGGTTTATTATACGATATCGTATAATAAACCCAACATTTAGTTACATATTTCAATATTTGTTATTTATATATATTTTCTGAAATATATTACACTCACGGGCAGCTCTTCTCTCTCTCTCTCTCTCTCTCTCCCTTCACACACACACACGCGCTTTCCTGCTCTGCCCCTCCCCCTACCCCAATCACAAGCCCAGCACAGAACAGAACAGAACAGTGAATTCACAGTGAACAGAATATAAAAGCAGCTTCGCTACAATATAGCTAATTGTTAAGAATTTAAAGATTAGGCTCCTGAAAGCCAGTAATGTTGACCCTGCTAAAAAGTCCAGCTCAAAATCAGAAGAAAACATTCCCTATACTCCCTATATTTAACGATATAGCCTCCCAGTATAAAGTACGTTTTTTCTGCTTTTGAGATTGATTATTTAGTAGAGAGTGTAAATCTGTACTGCAGTAAAAGTGTGTAGTTTCATAAACTTGGCTCGACCTAAATTTGGCTCACTATCTTTATAGGTCAGTTGCTTTAAAACAAAGTAATGTTAGCATAATGTAATGGAAGTGTGACTATTTTCACTGGGTAAAAGAAGCTTTTTTTTAACACAGGGGGACTAATTTCATCCCTTAATTTAAAACTTCACAGTGCAGTTTACACTACACTGCAAAAAAAAAAACTAGACATAAAATATATGCAAATTAAGACAAATATATGTATTAAGCAAAACAAATCTGCCAATCGGGTAAGCAAAATTTTCTTAGTAAGATTTCTTACAAAAAAGCAATGGCAAAGTCTCAAAATGAGTGAAGTAACACCTAAATCAAGCAAAAAAGTCACTGTTTATGGACACAAGAATCAGAATAACTTGATTGCTGCTTAATTGTGCTTATTTTGAGTTGAAATTACAAATTCTAAGTAAGAATGATTAAGATAATTATCCCTAAAATAAGCAAAATAATCTAACACTTACACAATGCTTAGTAAGACAAAAAGTCTTATCAGAGAAGAAAATAAGATTTATTGCCTTAAATTTAGATAATTTAACTTGCTAAGATTTAGTTTTTTGCAATGTAATGACTGTGAACAACTTATTACAATATAGATAACTAACTACCTATGTAGTTATGTATGCATTAGTATGGTACCTAAGCTGTCAGTCCTCTGCTATTCTGAGCACTTCAGAATAAAGATGAATCATATTTGTCAGCAAGTTCTTAGATTTTAAAATGCTATTTTATTATATATACACACACACACACACACACACACACACATATATATCATATACATATATATAATGAGAGTACACCAATTTAGCTGTGAGTAAAGGAGAGATTCTAGTTGAGAAACTGTTAAAATGAAATGTACTTTTAAGAATGTCAATTAGCTGTATTGCCATTTTATCTCAGTTTTGGTTGTCTTTCATTTTTGCATCATCTGAACCTGGGAGTTGTTCTTTAAATTGTCAATATGTCCATACATACACCTTGTTTTAAATAGCTTGTGCTTAATTTAAATGAAACAAAACTTAAAAGCTGGTGTTTTAATAAATATTAGCAATAAATAATACACATCTAAAACAGTAAAACCATAAATGTAATACATACTTTTTATTCGACTAGACTAGGCTTAAATGTTTTGTTGACTAAATGACTAAAGTGTGACAAACAAAAGACTAAAACTAAATTAAAGTCACCTGTCAGAATGAATGATGGACTGTATCTGTACTTAATTTTAAATACTTGTCATTCTTAATTCTCTGTTCTGAACATTTTCATCCAGGCTTGCTTGTTTAAAAAAAATAGTTGTTTTACTAATTCTATTATTTCATCATGATAGTGTGTATCCTGCAGTAAAGTTATTTATTTGGTTACTTTTTTGACATTTCTAGTTTAGTACATTAATTACAAATACAGGCAGTGTATAAAATGGTATGAGAGAAGTGCTGAATCAGGGGTTTGCCCAGGATCCCATACAAGCTAAAAACAGTGTATGTTAATGAGACAAATGTATGAACTATGGAGAACTGTAGATCTTCTTATTTGGATAAACTATTACAGGACTACAGTAACTATGTGAAAGTAAATCTACAGATCTTTCTCTTCTGTAAATTCAGGCCCAGTCCCCGAAGACCCAGCATCTTCAGTGTCCTGGAGCTCAAGCAGCAGCACTTGCCTCTCCACCGTCTCCATCCCCACCCGAAAGAGGAAGATCAGCAGAAGGAGGCTTCCAGGATGTAAAGAGGAGGAGAGGAGAGGGAGAGCAGATCAAAGCTTTGTAAATTGCTTTCTAAATAAGTGTTTTTTTTATTGTTATTGCTTGTGTCTGTGTTTTCTATTTATTTGTTACAAAAAATGTAAATGTGGGTTTGAGGGCCTGATTTAAGTGTCTCCCTATTTCTTCCTTTTTTTCTTCTTTCTTTTCCCTTTTCCCCAAGATCTCATGACCTCTCGCCACAGAAATAACTTTCTGGTCTCAAAAAAGTAAACAGGCACAGTAACATATTTTGATAGTTTGAGGTGCTACACATTTGGTACCTACAGCACATGTGAACCTACAGAAACTCCATGCACAAACAATAAAATAATCCCTGTCAATCATCTTGCATTACTGTTACAGAAACTAAACATCCACAGGGTCTAAAAGTCTAACACTGCCCTCTACTGGAAACTGAAAATACTGGTAGTGCCCTATGATAGTGAATATTAAAGTTGCAATAAAAGAGCAATACATAGAACAATAAAAAGCAAAGAAAACTAAAATTATTGTTAAAAGTTTTTTTATCCAATAGCTTTTATAAATACATTTTATTGAATGAGAAGATACATTATTCAGAACATTATTCAGTGGGAAGAAAAGATTGGTGTAATTTATTAACAAAGGAAGAAAATCTACAAAAAAAAACACTAAATATTTAAACACTAAAATATAACAATATGAAAAGAGAGTTATCTGACAAGTATTTGATTAACTGCTACATTATTTCTGTAAAGACCAGACATGTCTGCTTTGAGAGAAGAAAAAAACATTTTACTCTTACTTTCAGTTGAGACAGTAATTCTTTTAGGGATGAGCCTGGTGTCAATCTCCTCATAGACAGGCTCAGCTGAAGTCTTCCTCCTCTTAGAGATCACTGTGAGAGAGACAGAGAGAAACATGGAGTCAGTTCAGTAGAAGAGAAGACCGATGACAGATTGAAGTACTAATGATGATTATAGAAAGTACAGAAAGTGGATTTTAGATGATCTCTAAATCTCCCTACCTCTCCTGAGCACTCTGTTCTGATAAAACAGCACAACCAGAAGCACTAAGGCCAGGAAGAGCACAGATCCCAGAACCAGGAGAGACACTGGATAGATGGAGGGAACAGCTGGTGGAGGAGTTTGTGGAAGTATGATTCTTCTTGTCTGTGGTTGAGAATCTAAAAAACAAATATACAAAATGTATAGACAATTTATACATGAACACAGTCCTTTTATTGGATGTGAATAATTTTGTGATGAATATTATGGAAGATGACATATGAAATGTCTATAAACACAGAATGATCTAGACAGACTGGTGCAAAGCACATACAGACTCTCACTATTGTTACTTTCTATCCTTCCCAAAAACATTACAATTATTAAATGATGGAAACCAAATGTGTGTGACCAACATTATGATCAACAATAGTTACCGAAGTTGCTATCAAGCCTGTTTACAATGGAGAAAAGTGGTCCCTGACCTTGCAAGACAAAATGTCCCATCTGTCCTCTTTTATTATTTAAAGGCAAAGTATGATACAGGAAGCCTAGTGAGTGAGCATAAAATAACAATGTGATGTAAGTATTTTTCTCAAGCATGTGTAAAGTTTCTGTAACAGTTAGGAGGCAAATATATTCAGTTGTGTCTGTTCCTCTGACCTCCACAAGTGACTCCAGCACTGTGGGAGCAGTCAGTGTGGTTCTTCAGGGAATGAGGACAGTCCCACAGGTGAATCTCATTCCCTCTACACTTCACTCTGTTCATCCAGATAGTTCCTCCACCAGAACCATCAGCAGCTCTTCTATTAGCACTCAGCGCCGGCCCACAACCCAGCTGCCTGCAGATCACCTGAGCATCCCTGATGTCCCACAGATCACCACATACAGACCCCCATGTTTTATTATGATACACCTGCAGCCATCCAGAACAGCTTCCTACTCCTCCCCTCAGCCTCAGAGGAATGTGCTCTACAAACACACCACAGAGGGGAAAAAATGATTATCCATCAAAGTCTTACAAACATTTACAACAGTCGTATATACTGTATGATGAAATATGTTCTTATAGAGATAGAAAAGCATTGTAAGATGAAAAATATATACAAGCAGAAGAGAGCAGGAGAAAAAAAAACAGAAGTAGCCATAGTAAAAAAAAAAAGCACTTACCTTGTTTTACCGTTTTAGTTGAAACAGTTGATTTTTTTAAACTAATATTTTTTTTAAATAAGATATTGCTTCTAATAGAGTGTAGTTTGTCTGTCTTCAGCAAGCTGTCTGTTACACCTGTTATTTCCACCACTAGGGCTGTGCCATATCGTATCAAACGCAAAAAACGATACTATACCCTGAAATATCGTGCCACCCCTAATTATCACTGCAGGGCACCACTGGGGTTGCTGTTTTTATCTGTCCAATATTATTCATTTTACTTTATTATTAATTATATAGATTATATAGAGTGCATTAATAGTATCATGACTTTCTTGATCACTGATGTCTGTTACCATCTGATAAAAAGTCTTGTATTTTTTTATATCGTAGTTTGGGGGGGGTGCCATATCATATGCAAAAACAGAATTAAATTTTTATTTTGTTTCAGTAGTGTATTTTTAAAATAATATCTTTAATTCAGTGTTTTGTCATATCACCAAGAGTACTGTTATCGCGATAAATGCCATGAAACATCGTGATATTGTTTTAGGGCCATATTAGCCACCCCCATCCACCACACCTGTCCTGTCTACACCTGAATTCCTCAGACTTACATAGACACTCTGATGGACT
The DNA here is from genome assembly GCF_023375975.1 of Astyanax mexicanus. Lineage (NCBI taxonomy): Eukaryota > Metazoa > Chordata > Actinopteri > Characiformes > Acestrorhamphidae > Astyanax > Astyanax mexicanus. The sequence continues at coordinate 423,876 of NW_026040054.1, forward strand.
CCATTACCCAGAATCCCTCTCTAAACCTTTGTTAAAAATATCACTGTAGAAGTGTTATCTAAAATATGTTAAAGTGCCAAAAAAATATGCAAACTACAAATAAAACAGTGCGAGCAAAGACAAGAATTGCTTATTAGTGAAAGCATGCTGGCAGAACATGCAGTCAAAAAGAAAGAAAATGTAGTTTATCAAAGACATGATCATTTTGATAATGATAAGTTTTCTTACTTGAGCACGGTCTCTCATGAGGAGATGAATCACACAGCCAATTTGTCAAATCTAGTGTATTTCCATTCTCTGTGGTAGGACAAAAAATCAAATATTATGAAATTCCAATTACAAACTACATTAGTTCTAGCATTCTTTAAAGTCTTTAACACCTCATCATATCTGCCTACCTGAGCAGGTAATGCAAGCAACCTCATTGCGATTATCACACCTGTTCTCCCCCCAGGAAGAAGATGGACAGTGCCACAGAGTGGAGTCATGTTTCCTACATTTTACATTATCCAGCCAGTTAGGAGCTGATTCCACTCTTGCTTTAGACCAAGACTCACTGCCAGTTCTTCCACAGTTCAGCTCTCGACAGATCAATTTTGCCGTTTCATCAGTCATCCCATTTACACACACATTCCCCCAGGTTCCATTATAGTACACCTCCAGATTCCCCTCACAGCCCTCAGTCAGTTTGATCTCTTTAAACTCTGGCGGGAGAAAGATAGCTAGCTAGTTATGCACATTGATTTAAACGTGCAAAAGTTTCTTCTTTAATTATTCAAAATGTACCTCCAGTTGTACATAGATAGGGCATTGGTACTTGATTACAAGATCATTACAAACTGAGCAATTCAAGATACGAAGTACCTGAGCACACGACTCCTACATCATCCTTGTGTCCACATTCATCCTCTCCACACAGCTGATATCTGCAGTTCCACAGAGACGCCTCGTTCCCCTCACACTCCACCTCATTAAGCCAAATGGGTCCAGTTCCAGATCCAAACCGGGCTGGTACTGGTACTGGAGCACTGAGGGCCACTCCACACTGCAGCTGTCTGCAGACCACCTGCGCATCCTCAATATCCCACAATTCATCACTCACTGTCCCCCATGATCCACTGTGGAAAACCTCCAGCCTTCCTGCACAGTCTCCCCCAGAACCAACCAGCCTGATGGAGCTGTGGACTGTGTTAGATGTACCTAAAATTTACACAAATACAAAAGATGTTTTTTTAAAACTCCTTTCACAAGATATGTGTTGTGTATATGTACTCATATTTGCCAAATAATTATTCTCAAATGTTCAAAAATATGGATAATAGAGGCACTTTTGCATGTTATCATACATACAAATAAAATTATACATATATTAACTGTGCAATGCTTACCAGAGCAGGTGATGTAGAGCTGTACCGTGGAGCTGCAGTTAACTGCTTGTGAGCTGCTGCAGTTCCTCAGATGAGCTACACTCCCAGAGCAGTTGAAACCCGTCACACACATGTAGCTGTGTTCAGGACTGGATGAAGAGGAGCTGGAGATGTTGAGTACATAACCATAGCCCAGCTGTCTGCAGACCACAGAGGCCTCAGACTCACTCCAGGAGTCCAGCAGAACTCTCCTCCAGTCCTGCCTGAAGAACACCTCCACTTCCCCCTCACACTCCATCCCTCCAGACAACCGCACTCCTCCCTCATGAGACGCCAGAGAAGAACCTGAAGAGAAAAAAATATATTACTTGGCTTAAAATGAGGGAGTAGTAAACTTTCAGTTATTTATTATACTGCAACTGTAAGATCTCACCACTACAGATAACTCCAGCATACTGTTCATGAGAGCATGCAGTTCGACTCCATGATGAAATGGGACACTTTAACAGGTGTGTTTCGTTTCCCTGACAATCAAACACATCAGCCCAGATCCGGCCACTCCCCTCCCCAAACCAGTCTGACCCCAACACAGCCACAGCACTCCCACACTTCAGCTGAGCACAGAGGACACTGGCAGCTCTCATATCCCAGCTTACATCACACACTGTACCCCACTCACTGAGGTACTGGAGCTCCACTCGACCAGAACAGGAATCTGAGCCGTTCATCAGCCGAGCCTGAGTGTGACCTGAATTAACAGAGGAAAAATAGTAGGCAACAATAATACAATACAATAATAATAAAAAAAATACAGTAATTACAAACTAATTGCTCACAGTTTAGTACTAATCTAAATCTTTTACAAACATACTTCATCATACCAGAGCATCTTAGTCCCACATCCTTGTTGTGAGAGCAGTTGGGAAGGAGATGTCTGGCAGAGGTACATATGAGATTCGTTTCCTCTACACTGAAGCTCCTCTGACCACATCTGACCCTCTGCTCTACCAAAAGCAGCTGCTCCCAGAACCTCCACAGGAGAACCACAGCCCAGCTCCCAGCTGCACACAACCTCTGCATCCTGCTGGTTAAAGTCAGCATCACACACTGGAAGCCAAGAATTCCGATGAAGCTTCTATACTCTCCCAGAGCATGCGTGAGGACCACCAACAAGTCTTCGCTTGTCACCTACAGTATAGTATTTGTGTACATTGATCATCAAAAAACACTGCACCCAGAAGAAAGCATCAGATTACAAGGCTAGTCAGAAGAAAGATGTGCTATGCCATGGCTAAACACATTGACAGGTCAATCCACTAATCCACTAAAAAGTGCTGGATACTGTTGGACCCACGATCAGCACTCTACCACATCGCAAAATCACATTAGTGAAAGCACATTAGGAATGCCACACATCTGACATGTTGCATTACACACTGTATGTGTAGTTCCTTAAATATTACTCATCTTAGTCTAAATGAAATAATTTATTATTCCTCACACTGCCTGTAAATCAATGGTAGACATTAAAAAAAAAAAAACATACTTGTAGTTTTAGATAAAAAAAAATAAGACTTTGTAAGTTTCTTTTAAAATGGTCACCAAAAACAATTCAACATAGTCAAAGTCTAAACATTTTTTCATATGTATAAAACTTTTGCTTTTTGACTTCTCTGCAGCACTCCTTGTAAAATTAAAAAGTCTGGTTAGCCCTCAAGGACATAAATGACAAATCAAATTAAAGGTTTCTTAATGTTTTAATGTCTTAATATCTTTTTTCATAATATTGTGCAATACAGAAATCAATCAAACTGGTGGATTTGTGTCTCCGTCACCTGTCTGTTATCTGAATTTGGTGGATGTGTGTTTTTGTCAGTGTTTTGTGTGAAATTGACAAAAGGAAGTGAAATACCTACCAGAACATGCCAGTCCCACATCATTATCATGGGAGCAGTTGTGTTTGAGTGAAGATGATTTTGGACAGAAGTGAATCTGTGATTCGCTGCCTCTACACTGAAGCTCCTCTGACCACACCGGACCCTCCCCTCTACCAAAAGCAGCTGCTCCCAGAACCTCCACAGGAGAACCACAGCCCAGCTCTCGACACACAACCTCTGCACCCTGCTGGTTAAAGTCAGAATCACACACTGTGACCCAGCTCTCTCCATGAAGAACCTCCACTCTCCCAGAGCAGTGAGAACCTCCAACCAGCCTGACTCCTAGGTATGATCAAAATATAATAAACATTATGCAGTGGGTTAAAAGGTTTTTTGATTACAGAAGTTCATACTAAGTTTTTAGTGTAACTCACTTGAACAGATGACTCCAGCATCTTTAGGATGATTACAGTTATGTTTACCCCATCCTGCTGATTTACAGTTCTTTAGTATGGATTCTGATTCTCTACACTCCACATTATCCATCCAGATTGGTCCTGATCCTGATCCAAAGTAAGCACCACTAAGTGCATCTACAGCCTCTCCACAGCCCAGCTCTCTACACACCACTGCAGCATCTATCATATCCCAGTTACCATCACACACTGTTCCCCACTGTCCTTTATGAAGAACCTCCACTCTCCCAGCACAGCGACTCAAACCATCCACCAACCTCACACTTTCTAAAGAGCAGAAAGAGAAAGATTGAATGCACAACTCAAACATCATTTTGCATCTTTTAAAATCTGGTAAAACTTCATTTTAATGCTATTCACATGTGCTATATTCCAGCATGCACAAATATGGACTATATCAATAAAAGAATTAAGAAGAATATGTTTCATGAAGTACATTATACACTGACCACTAAGAAAAGAACATCTTTTCATCAAGACTCTAAAAAGAAAAAATAAATAAAATATGTAGCTCTCACCAGAACACACCAGTCCCACATCATTATCATGGGAGCAGTTGTGTTTGAGTGAAGATGATTTTGGACAGAAGTGAATCTGAGATTCAGTTCTTCTACACTGAAGCTCCTCTGACCACACCTGACCCTCCCCTCTACCAAAAGCAGCTGCTCCCAGAACCTCCACAGGAGAACCACAGCCCAGCTCTCGACACACAACCTCTGCATCCTGCTGGTCAAAGTCAGCATCACACACTGTGACCCAGCTCTCTCCATGAAGAACCTCCACTCTCCCAGAGCAGCGAGATCTGCCCACCAATCTGACCCCTAAATTAGTTTATAAGAGAAAGAGAACATGTACATTAACATTAACACACAGCATTAAGTACTTGGAAACCTTAAGAAGTTCCACAGGGTTCTACTGTAGGACCGATGAAACTAATATTAGTGAAGAATTGATGACAGTGAAAAACTGCAGTGTGGGCTTACACATGGAGTCAATTAACAGTTTAAGCACTAAACACAAACAATCGTACTAATTAACTGCTTAAAATATATAAAGATAAAAACTCTGGCCATGTACCACTGAACTAAGGTGTAACTGTAATTAACTAAAAAATATTAACGCCTGTTTCTTTGTGAATGGGACTTCTGCATGGAAATCCATTATTTTCTACCAGAAAGGAAAGATTACAAAAATGTATTTCTCCATCATGCCTACAGCAATAGTCTTTCTATAATTAAGTATTGTCTTATAGTGAAAATCACTTTTCATCTCCATATAATAATTTGCTTTTTTAATAATTTGACTTAGTATATCAAGTTATTGCCTACATTTAAGTACTAGTAAGACCCGGTAAGTATTTTGTATGTGCTAGTTCATACAGAGAAATCACACTGTAAGTTATGGGAACTTAAGCTCTAAAACACAGGCTGTATTATAAGTGTTAACTAGGTTTATTACAGCTTATAGTTTTCTTCTATACAGTAATTTGCCACATTATTTTTTAAACGCAAAACCAGGTCTGAGATTGAGCAAACAGTGACTGATCTAGTGGTCTTAACCAAATAAAAGTGGGTTAATATAGGTGAAAGTAGGTCATGATTATGGCAGATTAGGAAGAAATGCTATAATAAATAAATTGTGCACAACTGATATACATTCCAACGACAAGTATTTTAAGATTTAGGAGAGCTCACCTGAACAGATGACTCCAGCAAGTCGATTACAAATTTGTTCCACCCATCCAGCTGATCTACAGTGCTTCACTGAAGACTCTGATCCACTACAGTTCACATCATCCATCCAGGCTGATCTTGGTCCAAACTGAACATTTTTAAATACAGCCTCCCCACAGCCCAGCTCTCTACACACCACTGCAGCATCTCTTATATCCCAGTTTTTACCACACACTGATCTCCATGTTCTGTTATAAAAAACCTCCACTCTCCCAGCACAGCGATGGCCACCATCCACCAACCTCACACTGTCTGTACAACAGAGAGAGAAAGAGAGAGGAAAAGATGTAGAAATCTGAAAAATCAGACTGAATCTCAAAATTAATACATAAGCCATTTAGCTCATACCAGCACACACCAGTCCCACATCATTATCATGGGAGCAGTTGTGTTTGAGTGAAGATGATTTTGGACAGAAGTGAATCTGTGATTCTCTGCCTCTACACTGAAGCTCCTCTAAACACACCTGACCCTCCCCTCTACCAAAAGCAGCTGCTCCCAGAACCTCCACAGGAGAACCACAGCCCAGCTCTCGACACACAACCTCTGCACCCTGCTGGTCAAAGTCAGCATCACACACTGTGACCCAGCTCTCTCCATGAAGAACCTCCACTCTCCCAGAGCAGTGAGATCTGCCCACCAGTCTGACTTCTACAATGTGTTTATAAGAGCAAAGAGAACATGTACGTTAATATTAACACACAGCATTGGGAGGGCTGGGAGGTTAATTTGAATAGAAGGGAATTAAATTATATGGGGCAGTGATTTTTATATTTTGCACTTTTCATTAACTGAAATACAAGGATTTTAAATATATATATATATTATTTCTTAGTTGCTAATTCTAAACCAAAGCATTCAAAACCACCTCTGTAATAATCCATTTATTAAGTGTATGAAAGTGAATTTAGGTTCAGGCTTAAACTTTTCATGTTACAAAGAAGTTTTTTTACAGGGGTGTATATAAAACAACTAACAGTTGTTTAATTAATTCAGTACATTCCAACACAGGCCTCATCACATTTGTTGACATCTCTGTGTAATATGTTTTATTTTTTTGCATCTTACCTGCACAAACAGCACCAGCGTCTTCATCATGATTACATCTCTGTCTACCCCAATCATACGACCTACAGTTCTTCAGTGAAGACTCTGATCCAGCACAGTTAGCATATTCCACCCAGATCAGTCCTGATCCTGATCCAAAGCGAGCTCTCCGTGGTGCATCTATGGCTTCCCCACAGCCCAACTGTCTGTGTGGAGAAAAAAACAAACACACTGATAATCAGAGAATAATTACACTTATACTCAAATAATAATACTCAAACAAGGCTGAAATACATTTAAACCAAATCATGGACATCAAAAGCTCCCATTTAGAGATCATAAGAAATCAGTCACTAATTTGTACTTCTATAGCAATACTAAAATGGGCTGACTGGATGATAGCAAAGTGTAAATCACATGAATGTAAGATCAAAAAGTAAATATATACTTTTCAATTAAATGCCACTTTATGCAACATCATTCAGCATGTCTGGTTTGGTGGGGGATCAGTGATGGTCTGGGGAGGCCTGTAGATGCCCAGGCCTCTACAGGTTAGACAACAGTACCCTGCCTGCTCTTAGGTATTGAGATGAAATCCTTGAACCCATTGTAATACCCTACGCTGGCGCAGTGAGTCCGTGGTTTCTCACGGTGCATGACAATCCCCGGCCCGATGTGGAGAAAGTAGTTAAGTTCTTTGAGGATAAAGGAATTTATACCATTCACTGCCTTTCCAACAACATCCTAACAGAAAAAGAGGCCAGTATACATACAGTCCACAAAGTTAGTTTAAATATGCTGTATATATTATATATATATATGCTCAACTCAGCAGCAGAACAAGCTTTACCTCTACTCAGCCAGATAAGACTCAAGAACCTGAGAGACAGAGAGACAGAGAGAGAGAGAGAGAGAGAGAGAGAGAGAGAGAGAGATTCCCCACAGCCGCCAATCACACTCACTATGACCTTATTAGAAAGAGGAGAGGAAATTATCAAACATTTTCAGTGACAAATCAGAAGAAGCTTTTTTTTCATTTCGCCATATTTTTAAAAAGCGTCAGCACTAATTAACACAGCTCCACCTCCTTGTGTCTGTGTCTGTGTGTGTGTCTATGGGCAAAGGAAGGTACAAAGTCAGCTACCTTCTGGAGACAAACTTCAGAGAGAGTAAACACACAAAATACAGCATTAAAGCTGCACCTGCAGACAGCAGATCCAAACACATAACATCCACCATGAAGATAAGTCACAGTTTCTTTTAACTACACATACAAACAACTTTTTTGTGTTTCTCATGCTTTTACAGAGTATATAAAACTAGTTTTAATCCTGATTACAGAAACTCTGATTAAGTGTGGGAATATTGTGGGTTCCCTGTGAACTACAGCAAGGCTGGTGAGCGATGGACCAAACAAAGGCGGTTTGTCTGCCCTGTGAGGCGGGTGTAGGGTATGTTTGTGGAAATGCATCTAAGGATGCACCTACTACTCTACTGATCACAGCAGTTCCAATTACAAAATAAAAGTCCTGTTCTCTGGAGTATGCACTCGTGAGCCGAACTTACCAAGTTCGTTCTGACAAAGTACAAGAGTCCAAACTTGCTTAATCTATAATGAGAAACGGGCCGACTCTGGCGCTGCCAGGAACTTGTGAGCCCATGGGACCACAAGGGTGGTTGAGAAAACCTTTATTCTCTCTGTAATGATTAATTTATTTATCTAAAACAGTATGAAATGCATTAATTAACTGAAACATGTTGCTCAGTGTGCTTTTAAAAAAAAAAAAAAAAAAAAGAAGACACATTCTTTATAGGTGTGAAAAAATCACACTTTATTATCATAATATAGAAAACCATAATAATGTATGCTGCACAGACATATATAGATATATTTTTGATTAAGGTGAAAAGCAAATATAATTTGCATGTTTACCATGTGTCCACAATAAATCGTACGTATTAAAATATCCAAACCTGTTGTAATGTGTGGGCTCTCTTCAGCAGGTATGATATCATCATAGACCTCGCCATAGTTTTCTGTAAAAATTAAAAAATGCATTGCAGCACAGCAGCATCAGGATGATGGCAGCAAGACACTGTTACTCAAAGACTCAAACTTTTAAAATACTAAGGGGTTTTCAATGTATTGGTACTGTCGCCCTCTGCGATCAGAACTGGTTGACAAATCAAAGTGTGTCCCTTAAAAAAAAAAAAAAAAAAAACTCCCACACACCAAAGGATATTAACTCACCTCAACATGCCTTTTGCAATCCTGTAGTTACCCCTGGGCAATCCTAAAATCACTATTACAAACTGTACAGTAGGCAAGACATTGTTTTTAACTTGTGCCAGACATGGATATAATGGAGTAGTCAAAGATAAATTGAATTTAGCATTAGCATTACCCGCTAACCACGCTCACTATTTTCCCGTTCAGGGGTGAGTCTTATCGGCCTGAAGCCTGATGCTAACTGCTAAAACACTTCAGAACCCTACACATATTGCATGGAACTTTTTTCTATAAAACAAAAAATATATATATGTTTTTTCTTCTGCATTAAAAATTCTAACACACATTCAGTATATGTCAACTTACCTGAGAGAAGCTCCTCATCTACGTCCTCATATCCTGAATGCTGATCTTCAGAGATAAAACTTCCTGTTAAAGGAGATCAGAACAGTCAGAATGCCAAAGTTCAATTATTTAATCAAAATCTACAGCAAAAAAATGTATTTGTAAGTCTGAAAATGAGATGAGGCTTTAAGCCCAATCCCATTTCACCCCATGGCCCTACCACTTACCCCAACCATTCTTTGAGTGTAAAGGGTGAAATCCTCCCCATAAGAATTGGGACAACACTTCATGCACCAGATACGTCATCAGAAGCACTAAGGTTCAGTAACCTAGCTAATTTTATGGCATTGTATGTCTTCAGAAAGGTTGGTGATTAAGGAACAATTGTCAATTTCTTAATTCCTGTTATGGGGAGCTTGGATTAGCTTTCATTTTATTTAATTGTTCTGTTCCGCCTTAAATGATGCAGCCTCTGCTGTCTCTTGCACCATTTAAGGTGAAATGGGAAAGTTGGCTAACAAACCCCATCCCTTTCCTCTGCTTTTTAACAGCAGTACAGGCCTGAATTGATAGTAACAGATATGTAATTCTTCCTATTATAGTCAGTGGAGTAACACATATTATTTTGAACCTGTAAGATAAGCTAACAATGCTACAATTGATTTACTGCATGTAGTTTTTTCATTTATAGTCATTTAAACACTCAGAATTGCTATTTGATATCTGACCTTAGATCCACTTTACATACTGTGTGAAGACTGCCTTCAGTGAAACTCTCTACATATAATTTACCTCTTTTAGTATATCTGTTAGTGACACATTTATGGTTAATCTCTTCATAGACTGCCTCAAGCAGAGTCTTCCTCCTCGCCTTAGAAATCACTGTGAGAGAAAGAAAGAAAGAAACATGGAGTCAGTTCAGTAGAAGAGAAGACTGATGACAGATTGAAGGACTAATGATGATTATAGAAAGTACAGAAAGTGGATTTTAGATGATCTCTAAATCTCCCTACCTCTCCTGAGCACTCTGTTCTGATAAAACAGCACAACCAGAAGCACTAAGGCCAGGAAGAGCACAGATCCCAGAACCAGGAGAGACACTGGATAGATGTATGGAAAATTAGATGATGGATTTTTTGAAGGAGGGACTGTCTTTTTCTCTGTTAGCTGTGCTGGTACTGAAAACACAGAATAAAAACACTGTTGAACACTGCATAGTGTTGTTTAAACTTAAAAAAAAAATCACACAAAGGAACTAATTAAAAGAGTACCTGTGGTGTAAGTTGTAGTTGTTTCAGATGAAAAAGGTAATGTGACAAATATGTCTGAAAGAAATATCATAAAAATGGTCAAGAAAAAGAGGTTACAGAAGGAGAAAGAGATTAGAGCAGCATTATTTAAGAAATGGTATTTATTGTTTTTGTGTTTATTGTCTTTGAAACAAAAGAAGTATATGGCTGATATGGTAATATTGTAGGTATTTTCAAAAATATTGTTGCATTATTGTCTGCCAATGTTACTTAGTGTATTTATCAGTGTTGTGAGCCTAAATCAGCCATAATATAAATGCTATTCTCCCTTTTACAGGTCAGAGGAGCACAATAATAATAATATTGAACCTGACTGAAATACAGAGTACACTGCTTAACATAACCATAGTTATCTTAAGAGAAGTTAATACTAGATTAAAAAATGTTCTCGCACACCTGCACAGGTGACTCCAGCACTCTGGGAGCAGCCAGTGTGGATCTTCAGGGAATGAGGACAGTCCCACAGGTGAATCTCATTCCCTCTACACTTCACTCTGTTCATCCAGATAGTTCCTCCACCAGAACCATCAACAGCTCTTCTATTAGCACTCAGCGCCGGCCCACAACCCAGCTGCCTGCAGATCACCTGAGCATCCCTGATGTCCCACAGATCAGCACATATAGACCCCCACTCAGCATTATGATACACCTCCAACCTCCCAGAACAGATTTCCTCTCCTCCTCTCAACCTAATAGGCATGTAATCTACATCACACATGAACAGACACATGAATAATATTACATTTTTATAACAAAACTACAGCAAACTGCATTAGTGTTTTTATTTAATCAGCTTTCACTCAAATCAAAGATCAACTGATGAAAAGGGAAGTTTAGAATTATTTGACAAAACAAGTTAGAATGTAGGCACGAACAAATCTGATTAATATGTATACTTATTCAAGTAGTGAATGGAGTGGTAGTCAAATATTCGTACTTGAGCACTGACCCTGGTTTGGAAATAAGAAGAATTTTTGAAGGTTTTCAAATGCAAGCTGTTTCTTCTCTCCTAGAAATGGAGACACATGCTATAAATACTACAAAAATCAAATCAATACTACTAAACTCATTATTAAAATAATGATCTCAGCAATAACAATTGAGAGTTTCAATTGAGCGGCAAACCCCCTCATTTCACACCAACGCACAGAATTAAAAGTCAGTCTGGTTGTGCTGATTTTCAAATAACACCAGGCATTCTAACAGGGCGCACAGGAAACTTCAAGCTGCACCAGACTGCTCTTTTTCTCTAACCCCACCGAACTATTCCAGCAATGACAAAAACAATTTTTCAGTGCGATTTTCGGACAGAACAGGCTCCTATTAGTAAATGTACACCATTATTGTAAGTCACTTTGGACAAAAGCATCTGCCAAATGTAATGTAATTCAATGTAAAATATCTTATTATTTCACTCACAAATGTAAATTTTTTCTGATACACTTTACACTTTTTATTAAAATGTGCTCCCAGCATGACCAGATGAGTGTAAAAAGCACAGCAAGGTGTAGCTTGTAGTCCCAAAAAATCTCAAGCAATCCTGCACACATACATTGCCATGAAGAAGTATTTGCCCCCTACAGATATACTGATATTTTTCTGATTATTAAAAAAAACTTTAACATCAGACAAAGATAACCCGAGTAAACATAAAAAAAAGCTCATTTTAAATGATCAGGAATAAAGGAATTTAAAGAATTTCTTGATTCTACAGGTCTGGCAGTAATCAGGCCTGGTTGAGTTAAGTGAAACTGAATACTCATCTATCCAAAAAGTGTAATTAATCACATTTTATTTTTTAGGGGGTGTTTGGATATTTTTTTCCCTTAATAAATAAAATGATTATTTAAAAATTATTTTATATTTACTCAGGTTGTATACACTTACACAGGGAAAGAGGATGAGGCAAAGTGAGGGTGATCCGGTCACTTTCTTTCAACACAACTTTCCATGAAAAACTGTTTTACTCATGCTCATCTACTACAAAGAAAAACAACATACCGGAGCAGGTAATGTGAGTCACCTCACTGCTTCTATCACAATTGTTCTGACTCCAGGATGAAGATGGACAGTGAAACAGAGTAGAGTCATGTTTCCTACATTTTACATCATCCAGCCAGTTAGGAGCTGATTCCACTCGTGCTTTGGTAGCTCTCTCAGTCTTAAATCTTCCACAGTTCAGCTCCCGACAGATCCATCCCATTGTTACACACATTCCCCCAGGTTCCATTATAGAACACCTCCAGATTCCCCTCACAGCCCTCAGTCAGTCTGATCTCTTTATACTCTGATGAGAGAAAATGCTTTATGTTAGACCCTGGAGTTTTCATGTAGTTTAAAACAAACTTAATGAATCTACACTATTAGTTAAAAGTTTTAGAACACCCCCATTTTTTGCCATTTAAGCTCTCCAGCCCAGTTAATAACCTGAAATGGTACAAAATCCAGTGTGCTCAAATGGTACAAAAGTTAGCAGTGCCAGGGCCTTTAAACAGAAAAGGACCCCAAAAAAGTGTATATTGTAAAAAAAAAAAAAAAAAAAACTGAATATATTTGTTTTAAAGAAAGCTTTGGAAATTGGCACAAAAATAAGAATAAATTAAGTCTTAGTCTGTAGTAAAGTTAGAAGAGAATGTGTTACTGCACTCTACTGCTGACTTTGTAGTAAACTGCACTTTTATCATAATACCTAAAAAAGACACCAAAATACAGATCAATTTGAAACTATTTAGTTTGCCCTTTAGATACATTCTGACACATTCAAAAAAACAAGAAAAAAAAAGGTACAGGAAGAGGTCTGGCTGACCCACATGGCAACAACTTTAGATTGGTTTAACAAGTCTTATTTTAACAGTTTAACTAAGTCTCACTTTCAGCACTGAAGAGAAAATTTAGAGGTCTGACAGGTGAAGTGTTGTAAGAACACCAGCAATCAGCACACTGTACCTGAGCAGACGACTCCTACATCATCCTTGTGTCCACATTCATCCTCTCCACACAGCTGATATCTGCAGTTCCACAGATACGCCTCGTTCCCCTCACACTCCACCTCATTCAGCCATATGGGTCCAGTTCCAGATCCAAACCGGGCTGGTACTGGTACTGGAGCACTGAGGGCGACTCCACACTGCAGCTGTCTGCAGACCACCTGCGCATCCTCAATATCCCACAATTCATCACTCACTGTCCCCCATGATCCACTGTGGAAAACCTCCAGCCTTCCAGCACAGTCTCCCCCAGAACCAACCAGCCTGATGAAGCTGTAGCCTAAAATTAAGAGAAACCAGTTCAAAGTATGATTTCTTAGTTCACCCGTAGTCACATGATGATTGGTTCATTTCAGATTCATAATAATTATAATAACCCTTACAATAAAACAAAATAAAACAATTTCCCCCTAACAACAGGCATTATTCACTACAACTCCAAATAATTTGAATTAAATGTACCAGAGCAGGTGATGTAGAGCTGTTCCGTGGAGCTGCAGTTAACTGCTTGTGAGCTGCTGCAGTTCCTCAGATGAGCTACACTCCCAGAGCAGTTGAAACCCGTCACACACATGTAGCTGTGTTCAGGACTGGATGAAGAGGAGCTGGAGATGTTGAGTACAGAACCATAGCCCAGCTGTCTGCAGACCACAGAGGCCTCAGACTCACTCCAGGAGTCCAGCAGAACTCTCCTCCAGTCCTGCCTGAAGAAAACCTCTACCTCGCCCTCACACTCCATCCCTCCAGTCAATCTCACTACACCCTCATGAGACGCCAGAGAAGAACCTGAAAGTACCACAAATATATTTTAGATTTTACAGGCTTAATAAGATTGTTTTTACAGCACTTGAAATAAATCAGATTTAGAAATTAAACACATTGTTTTTTTACAGGTACTGCTGCATTAGCTGAGCTATATATGGAGCAAAATTAGAAATTGATTTTCAGAATCAAAATTGTCTATGGAAATGTATATACATGTTCAAAACTGAGATACATTAGTAAATTAATTGAAGTGAAGTAAAAAAATATATATATATAAGAACATTATAAGGGCACTTCCTCCTAAAATCACTTTACAGCCCATTGATAAGAATGTTTAAGATTCTTAAAAGCTCACCACTGCAGATGAGTCCAACATCCTGTTTATGAGAGCATGCAGTTCGACTCCATGATGAAATGGGACACTTTAACAGGTGTGTTTCGTTCCCCTGACAATCAAACACATCCGCCCAGATCCGGCCACTCCCCTCCCCAAACCAGTCTGACCCCAACACAGCCACAGCACTCCCACACTTCAGCTGAGCACAGAGGACACTGGAAGCTCTCATATCCCAGCTTACATCACACACTGTACCCCACTCACTGAGGTACTGGAGCTCCACTCGACCAGAACAAGAGTCTGAGCCGTTCATCAGCCGAGCCTGAGTATGACCTGAATTTACAACCAAGAGACTCGTAAAAGAGAAAGTTCTCTCCTATACTGTATATTATATAAAGAAATGTTAGACGATAATATCACATATTATACTGTACCAGAACATACAAGTCCCACATCATTACCATGAGAGCAGTTGTATTTGTGTGAAGAGGTTATTGGACAGAGAGTAATCTCAGATTCATCTCCTCTACACTGAAGCTCCTCTGACCACACCTGACCCTTCCCTTTACCAAAAGCAGCTGCTCCCAGAACCTCCACAGGAGAACCACAGCCCAGCTCTCGACACACAACCTCTTCATTAATGAATAAAAAAAATGAACACAAATAACAAAAATACTGCTCATTAATTACCCTACTTTGTGCCCTCTGACCTCCGACGCTAGATCCCAGTTCACAGATCATATCAAACCACATAATCTATCCAATTCATCCATGTTAATAATACAGATTAATTTAGCTAGGAAAACAGTTGGCATCGCCAAATAGCCATAGTGGCTAATCCGCCATTTTGAAAATCATAACAAAAGATTTATAGAAAAACAATAATTTTTTTTTTTTATTCTGACTTTTTTTGTTGGTCAAAATATAATTAAATATCTAAATTCTGTCCATATTTGATATCTTAATTCTGTCCATATTTGCATATTATTTTTAATCATTTTAAGCAGGGCTGGTATATTTTATTATTACACAGCAAAGCATTTAAGCTGTTATTGTAATAATAAATGTAAAAATGTTAACTATTTTAGAGTAGCCTAGAATATCTGGCATGTGTGACCTTCATTTATATTTTTTGTAATTTGCATACGAATAAAGGAGCATCAATTTATAACATTTTTTTTAAGATATGTACAGTATTTACAGCATCTTTACTGACTGATTTTTTTTAAGCGAAACAGCAGAGTGGTATAGAATACCATAGTCTGGCAATCTCAGTGTGTGATAATGTACACATCAGGAAGTTGTTCAGTTGAGCTGTACACATTTATATCAAAACGATAACACATCGACTAAAATTAATATATTGTGACATAAGTTTTGTCATATCGTCCAGCACTAAATTGTTAAGCTGGAAATGACACTGTTTCTAATTACAGTGTGTTGACTGGTTTTGTTTTGGCACATAAAGTGTTTGAGAAGTTGTCTGGAAGTGGAAAGGACTAATGCATTTTGTTTCATTCAGGTTATAATTTTGAAAACAAATGTTGTGCTCTAGCAAATCAGTACTGCAGACCCTTTTTTATTAAATTAAATTTTATCAAACAAAATGAAACTGACTAGACAATTTCATGGGTTAATATTTTCAGCAATTAAATAAAAGTCAAAGTAAATGTTAAAAAAAAACATCGCTGCTTCTCACATTAGCTGTAACTGTCAGAATTTACTATGTAATAGAATATTTAATACGGAATAGGTATACAAAACAGTGACATTCCATCATATGATCTCTGATTTGATTTTGTCTATGATGTGTCGAAACATTCTCAGAAAGTTCACAAATGTAATACATGTAATACGTACGTATTACAGTTTTTGTCTAATTAAAACATACCTGAACAGGTAAGCTCAATATCCATATTATGATTACAGCTGTGTTCACCCCACCCTAATGATCCACAGTGTTTCAGTGTAGACTCTGATCCAGTACACTTCACATGACTAATCCAGATCGGTGCAGATCCTGGAACAGCTGCATCAGTCCTAAACGGCTCTCCACAGCCCAACTCTTTACACATGACAAAACCCGCTATGAAATTTGCACCAGCACCACAAATTGTTCCCCACTGTCCTCTGTGAAAAACCTCTGCTCTTCCAGCACAGCGACTGCCACCATCCGCCAACCTCACACTGTCTGTGTAAGAGAAAATAAGAACAAGAAAAATTTACCGAATTATGAACTAGTAAGAGTAAAAATGGGAAACATTTTTTTGAAAAACACTTACCTGCACACACCAGTCCCACATCATTATCATGGGAGCAGTTGTGTTTGAGTGAAGATGATTTTGGACAGAAGTGAATCTGAGATTCAGTTCTTCTACACTGAAGCTCCTCTGACCACACCGGACCCTCCCCTCTACCAAAAGCAGCTGCTCCCAGAACCTCCACAAGAGAACCACAGCCCAGCTCTCGACACACGACCTCTGCATCCTGCTGGTTAAAGTCAGCATCACACACTGTGACCCAGCTCTCTCCATGAAGAACCTCCACTCTCCCAGAACAGTGAGAACCACCAACCACCCGGACTCCTAAAAATTGTGAACATAAAGCTGAATTTAAACATATGTGAGTCACTGCTTCAACATGAAGATGTCTTTCCATGTCATTGAATCTCTGACATTAACACAGCAAGAATGGTCAAAAGAGATATGGCATTTAACCTTCAGTGGAAAAGTTGACTAAATGAACGCTATCTGTTTCCTTACAAACAGTACTACTACGCTTAACTGGACCCTAAGCCTCTAAAATGGGTCCTTTCCCACCACTTACAAGACTTTGTTTTACATGTATGATATATTATGAACAGTTTCCTGTTCCTAGTTAACAGAAGGGAACATAAAATAATTTACTGATACAATTTACCTGAACAGATGACTCCAGCATCTTTAGAATGATCACAGTTATGTTTACCCCATCCTGCTGATTCACAGTTCCTCAGTGTAGACTCAGAGCCACTGCAGTGCACATTATCCATCCAGATTGGTCCTGATGCTGATCCAAAGTAAGACTCATGATATGTATCTACAGCTTCTCCACAGCCCAGCTCTCTACACACCACTGCAGCATCTCTCATATCCCAGTTATTACCACACACTGATCCCCACTGTCCTCTATAAAGAACCTCCACTCTCCCAGCACAGCGACTGTCACCATCTACCAACCTCACACTGCCTGTACAACAGTGAGTAAGACAGACCAAGACATTGAGAAAGAATGGAAAAAAACATGTATTTTCACCACTATTAATGATGTAAAGTAGAATTGTGGCTGAAAACTGAAATAATAGCAAGACATTTGCATTTTTGACAGAATTACAAAAAGTTTACATAAACATTGAGCTAATCTTAATGACATTAATCACAAACATGCAGCTCTTACCAGAACACACCAGTCCCACATCATTATCATGGGAGCAGTTGTGTTTGAGTAAAGATGATTTTGGACAGAAGTGAATCTGTGATTCGCTGCCTCTACACTGAAGCTCCTCTGACCACACCGGACCCTCCCCTCTACCAAAAGCAGCTGCTCCCAGAATCTCCACAGGAGAACCACAGCCCAGCTCTCGACACACAACCTCTGCATCCTGCTGGTTAAAGTCAGCATCACACACTGTGAACCAGCTCTCACCATGAAGAACCTCCACTCTTCCAGAGCAGCGAGAGCCATTAACAGCAGGACTCCTAAAAATTACCATGAAAAAAAGAAAGCTTATTTATCAGTAATGATAAATGATTAAGCATGATGATGCTAAATATTGCACAATGAATGATTCATAAATGCATTGGAAAAAACTAAAGAGAGTATAAGGATTCAAAATAAGTTCAGTAAAGCTATGAATTACATTAAACAAATTAATATGGATCAGCAAAATTATGAAATCAGTAAAAAAAAAAATCAGTAAATTAATTGTTGGTTGAGAATTCCAGTGTACAGCACAGTTTGGTGATTGCTCAGTTTAAACATACCAATTTACCTTGGCAATCAACAAGGATTTAGGGTGGGTTAAAAAGAAAAATCATATGTGCTGTACACTTTGCCTACATGGCAGATAATGTACAGTCCCTGTTTACAGCGTTTTACCTGAACAGATAACTCCAGCATAGGACACCCCTAATCAAAATGTATATTATTGTGACTACAGAAGGAAATAAAAATGACCTAATGTTTAGAACACATAACATTGAAGTGGACACGTCTATTTAGCATTTTTAATATTTTTTCCCTTTACAGTTTCAAAATAACAAAAATAAAAAAGAAAGATACACATAGACTTTTAATTTGTTGGCAATCCTGTGAGCAGTTATTTTCCAGACACTATATGACCTCCACCAGTCTTGTTACCTGCTTAATGGACTGGAGGAACAGAACAGTAGACACATACTTAATTCACCATTCTTGCTTTTAAACTATGTGCTGCCAGTACAAGTATTCTAAGTCTGTTCCACTCCAACCCAGAATATTACATGTGATTCACATGGATACATGTTGCTGTAGCCATTTTGTATAATGTGTTACTGCAGCTCCAAAAATCCACAAATTATCTCCAAAACAACAGTCTCTTGTGTCTGTTAGACTAGAGAAACTCATTACATTTGTCCAAAGTCTATTGTGTTTATAATTAGTGCTATCCATCAGGACGTTTCTGCTAGCTGTGTTTTTAATGTTTTTAAACTCACACTGCAAGGTATTCTAGACAAACACAGATCCCCTACACTTTATTACACTATTATCCACTAAAAAACAAATGCCAGAACAGTAATGCTGCACAAACATAACACCCTCACCCCAAACAAACAATATAATAAGTCACAAATATTTAATTTCACCAGGTCTTAATGGCAAACAGGTAATGGTGCACAGGGCTGAGCTACTGAGACAGAGGGCTGTCTAAGTAGGAATAGATGAAGTCACAGGCTCATTGTGCTGAATGCAGTTCTTACCTGCACACACCAGTCCCACATCATTATCATGGGAGCAGTTGTGTTTGAGTGAAGATGATTTTGGACAGAAGTGAGTCTGAGATTTGTTTCCTCTACACTGAAGCACCTCTGACCACACCTGACCCTCCCCTCTACCAAACGCAGCTGCTCCCAGAACCTTCACAGGAGAACCACAGCCCAGCTCTCGACACACAACCTCTGCATCCTGCTGGTTAAAGTCAGCATCACACACTGTGGCCCAGCTCTCTCCATGAAGAACCTCCACTCTCCCAGAGCAGCGAGAACCTAAAACCAGCCTGGCTCCTAAAATATCACAAGAGCATAAACAATGAGATAACAACAGGATTTAATAAATGAAAGTCAGACAGCACAGACACACAATGTAACTATTCAATACAGTGCACATATTATATGAACATAGTGTAGCTTGCCTGAACAGATGACTCCAGAATTGTGGGTTTCATTGCAGTCATGTTTACCCCATACTGGTGATCTACAGTTCTTCAGTCTAGACTCTGATCCACTACAGTCCACATCATCCATCCAGATTGGTCCTGATCCTGATCCAAAATGAGATTTGCCCAGTGCATCTACAGCTTCTCCACAGCCCAGCTCTCTACACACCACTGCAGCATCACTCATATCCCAGTCATCACCACACACTGTTCCCCACTGCCCTCTATGAAGAACCTCCACTCTCCCAGCACAGCGACTGCCACCATCCACCAACCTCACACTGCCTGTACAACAGACAAGGAATAAAGAAAGAAAGAAGCGAATAAAAAAAAAAAAAATAATAATAGGTCTATGCTTCTTCAGCGTCGCAAGGTTATTTAACATAATTCTTAACAGATTTCGCTAATTCAAACAGCCCGAAAATGTTTTAAATAGCTCAATTTTAACGCTCTAATTACTAAAAAATGGCTCGGGTTCAGAATGACAGTTTATGGCTCAGGTCGGGTCTGGCTCGGGCAGAAAGTGCATGGATTTGGGCCGGGTCGGGCTGGATTTTTGGGCCCGATCTAAGCTCTACCGCTCCACACACTGCAGGCTTTTTGCAGCGGGGGAGCCATACACTTTTACAAAAACACAGTTAACTCTGGACTGGAAATATTCCGCTGTTTTAATCTTTCCAGACCTTGTCTCACCCCTAGGCTATTTTAATTAAGTTTTTCCAATAGCAAACTATTTAAAGTTGGCTTATTTAACGTTATATAATATTTACATTCTTCATGCTGATGCTAAGCTAATGGTGGGAATACACATTCATTGAACTCTAGACGAGAAATATGTGCAGTTTTAATCTTGCAAGGTTTTTTTTTAATCGCTAGGCTTTTTTATTGAATTTTTCCAACAACAAACTATTTAAAATTGGCGTATTTACATAATATTTACATGTAAGTTACTTAACGTTACTTCTAATGCTAATATAATGCGGGGATACACTTTTAACACCTGACCAGAAATATGTGCAGTATTTTAACAAAACAATTTCAACAACAAGTTGGCTTATTTATATGAAATTTACATATAACGTTAACTTTATTCTTCACACGAACACTGAGCTAATGCTAAGCTAACAACACTAAGCTTACACCTGAGGAAAAATATTGTGCTGTTTTAATTTTCTCACACTTCGTCATGAAGCTATTTTATCTAGGTTTTTCCCACAAACAAAACTATTTCAAATTAGCTTATTCATAAGACAAGTTTCAAAAATCTGCTCATTTTCAAATGCAATTCATATTACATTTAAACTATGGCAATGTTTAGCTATCCTTAGACAACTAACGTTAGCTAACTACCTAGAAAGAGAGGCAAGGCCAGCACGTGCAGGTGGTGTAAGACACTACAAACACATACATGATCATAAAATAAAGGACCTGGTCGAACTTACCTTATATCTTAGTAGCACAACAAGTCCTGAGGTGAGCTGAGCTGAGCCTAAATGAGCTGTGCTTCCGCAGCAACTAAAAATGTGCTGCTTGGCGCGTTGTGGAGTTTGGGTTGTGATTATAGACTGTATAAAAGTATGGTCTGGACGGTCCCCATTTACTCTCATTAAGGCGTTTTAAAGCCAAAATATGGCCGAAATGGAAGCTGCCATCTTGCCTGCGCTTGCAGAGGCAGTAGAGGCAAATTGGAGCCAGAACTGGCGTGACAGAGGTGGGAGGCGGGGGGCGGGGCCGTGTGACTGCACAAACCCCGCCCACTCCACGTAATTTTCACCAAACAAGTTTAGTTACTTTACTTAGCTAACCTGAGTTGGCTAACCTAGTTAACTATCGTTAAGTACCTAAGGCTAAACGTAATGTAAATACTAAAATTATGGAGAAGAACGAAGTATGTGTAAGGGACAGTATTAGTATAACAGTAACAGCATTAGAAATGTGTGTTACCACTAGGCACCTGTAGCAGGTTAGATTCGGATAATTACAGTGTTTTTTGGGCAGGAGAAAAAAACAAGACCTTTTCTGACCGCAGTTTTAGGATTTAGGAATTAGGAACATGAATATAAGTACCTAGTTTTCTGTTTATAAGCATTTTAATCGTTTTTTGTTCAGTTTTCTTGTGTATTATTTTGTAAAGAAATAAATCTTTGGTTTGGAAACCTAAAACGCGAGTTGGAAAGTGAGTCAAGAACCGCATGGATCTACAGTATGAATACTAATGAACTGATGGAGAGAAATGATCCACTTACCAAAAAAAAAAACTGGAGAGAAAGTTTTCCTGAGGGTACTGTAAAAAAAAAAAAAAAAAAAAACACTGTGGTTATTAACAAAGGAGTGGGGCTTGCAGAATGTACAGAAATCAACTTTCCAAAAAAATCCTGGATGTGTAATTTTAGATAAAAATTCCGTCATCTTTCATTCAGTTGAATGGAAATAGGCTTTAGGGTTAAAAGCTGTACTGAAACCAGAGACGTTGTGGCTTCACTTTTCAACCCCTGTCGTGCTGTCTATACTTATATACAGTCTATGGTTGTGATCAGTGCGGTCTCAGCAAATCAGAGTGGTGTTGACTGGTTAAAATCAACCTAACAATTTTCCGCACAGATTGCATTTTCAAATAGAAAAATACATACATAAATACCTAAATTCGTTAATTAATTAAATTGATACAAAAATATAATCTACTAAATAATTAATAATAAATAATTATTAATAAATGACGCTTAATCAAATAGTCTATATTCATACTGATTAACAATATTTATAACAATGATGTTGATATATTATAAATAAAAAATGATATGTATTCTTTAATAATGTCAATTTCCTGCACCTGTCACCATAACGTCCAAAAAAAGTTACCTAGTCCGAAGATCAAATGTTTAACTGCATATTGTCCTCCAAGTTGTGGTCATAGTTAAACGTCCAAACAGTTGGGGTTGGATCTTTGCCTGCCGGGAGACGGGCGGCAGTGGTGGGTCTGCGTGACGTCACCCGCCAGCCACTTTTTCATCAACCCGGCAGTGCCAGGCACGTACCCGGCAGTACTAAAAACTGACATGGGGCTTCCTGACAGTACGCCGGCAGTTTTAAAAACTGTCAGGGGGCTTGCTGACAGTACGCCGGCAGTATTAAAAACTGTCAGGGACAGGGCCGCTGCTAAGGTTTTGGAGGCCCTAAGCATAACTGGTCAGGGAGGCCCCCTATTTGTTTATTTTATTTTAAGTTTTTAACTTACACAAATATTGCACTGGACAAGTTTTTGTATAGAATGGCCACATACACTTTAAAAATGGTTAAACATGCGCAAGATTTAGCGCCTCCATGCATTTTTTGATTATTTATTTGACTGGAAAATGTCACATCTGGCAACAACCAACAGAGCAAACCGAGCCGTGCCATTTCAGGCAATAGGGGTGGGGGCATTATATTATGCACAAAAATAATAACGTGCCGCTTTTAAGTAGTGGAGTAGGTGCCCCATGCAATGTTTAAAGACAAAAAAGATGAGCGTATCATAAATAATTCACATTGGGTTTTAAATTTAATAATGTCATAATTTCAACACATTTCATTCTCAGTCAGTTTGGCTCCCTGCAACTGCAAAATGGTTGAGGCCTAACGCTGGCTGCGTTGTCTGCGTATGCAGAGCGGCGGCCCTGGTCAGGGAGCTTCCTGACAGTACGCCGGCACTACTAAAAACTGTCAGGGGGCTAGCTGACAGTACGCCGGCAGTATTAAAAACTGTCAGAGAGCTTCCTGAAAGTACGCCGGCACTACTAAAAACTGTCAGGGGGCTTGCTGACAGTATGCCGGCAG
The DNA here is from genome assembly GCF_023375975.1 of Astyanax mexicanus. Lineage (NCBI taxonomy): Eukaryota > Metazoa > Chordata > Actinopteri > Characiformes > Acestrorhamphidae > Astyanax > Astyanax mexicanus. Next base: position 447,618 of record NW_026040054.1, read on the forward strand.
TTTTAAAAACTGTCAGGGGGCTTCCTGACAGTACGCCGGCACTACTAAAAACTGTCAGGGGGCTTGCTGACAGTATGCCGGCAGTTTTAAAAACTGTCAGGTAGCTTCCTGACAGTATGTCGGCACTACTAAAAACTGTCAGGGGACTAGCTGACAGTACGCCGGCAGTATTAAAAACTGTCAGGGAGCTTCCTGACAGTACGACGGCAGTATTAAAAACTGTCAGGGAGCTTCCTGACAGTACGCCGGCACTATTAATAACTGTCAGGGGACTAGCTGACAGTACGCCGGCAGTATTAAAAACTGTCAGGGAGCTTGCTGACAGTAAGCCGGCAGTTTCAAAAACTGTCAGGGAGCCTGCTGACAGTACGCCGGCAGTTTTAAAAACTGTCAGGTAGCTTCCTGAAAGTACGCCGGCACTACTAAAAACTGTCAGGGGGCTTGCTACGCCAGCCACTTTTTCATCGACCCGGCAGTGCCAGGCACGTACCCGGCAGTACTAAAAACTGACAGGGGGCTTCCTGACAGTATGCCGGCACTACTAAAAACTGTCAGGGGGCTAGCTGACAGTACAAAATTTTGACCATTCATTAAAACTTGTTTTTTCCATGAAAAATGACTCAAATGAGTGGGAAAATGCATGGGCATGGTAAATTGGGACAAATTTTGCTCAGAAATGTGAAAAAAAGCACTTTTCAATTTTTGACCCAAATAAAAAAAAAACGTAGACCCGCGGTATATAATTTTGGTGAAAATTTTGACCATTCATGAAACCTTGTTTTTTCCATGAAAAATGACTCAAATGAGTGGGAAAATGCATGGGCATGGTAAATTGGACCAAATTTTGCTCAGAAATGTGAAAAAAGCACTTTTCAATTTTTGACCCAAATCAGAAAAAAACGTAGACCCGCGGTATGTCATTTTGGTGAAAATTTTGACCATTCATGAAACACTGTTTTTTCCATGAAAAATGACTCAATCGAGTGGGAAAATGCACGGGCATGGTAAATTGGGACAAATTTTGCTCAGAAATGTGACAAAAGGCACTTTTCAATTTTTGACCCAAATCAGTAAAAAACGTAGACCGTCATTTTGGTGAAAATTTTGACCATTCATGAAACCTTGTTTTTTCCATGAAAAATGACTGAAATGAGTGGGGAAATGCATGGGCATGGTAAATTGGGACAAATTTTGCTCAGAAAATGTGTCAAAAGGCACTTTTCAATTTTTGACCCAAATCAGAAAAAAACGTAGACCCGCGGTATGTCATTTTGGTGAAAATTTTGACCATTCATGAAACCTTGTTTTTTCCATGAAAAATGACTCAAACGAGTGGGAAAATGCATGGGCATGGTAAATTGGACCAAATTTTGCTCAGAAATGTGAAAAAAGCACTTTTAAATTTTTGACACAAATCAGAAAAAAACGTAGACCCGCGGTATGTCATTTTGGTGAAAATTTTGACCATTCATGAAACCTTGTTTTTTCCATGAAAAATGACTCAAATGAGTGGGAAAATGCATGGGCATGGTAAATTGGACCAAATTTTGCTCAGAAATGTGAAAAAAAAGCACTTTTCAATTTTTGACCCAAATCAGAAAAAAACGTAGACCCGCGGTATGTCATTTTGGTGAAAATTTTGACCATTCATGAAACCTTGTTTTTTCCATGAAAAATGACTCAAATGAGTGGGAAAATGCATGGGCATGGTAAATTGGACCAAATTTTGCTCAGAAATGTGACAAAAGGCACTTTTCAATTTTTGACCGAAATCAGAAAAAAACGTAGACCCCGCGGTATGTCATTTTGGTGAAAATTTTGACCATTCATGAAACCTTGTTTTTTCCATGAAAAATGACTCAAATGAGTGGGAAAATGCATGGGCATGGTAAATTGGACCAAATTTTGCTCAGAAATGTGAAAAAAGCACTTTTAAATTTTTGACCCAAATCAGAAAAAAACGTAGACCTTATGTCATTTTGGTGAAAATTTTGACCATTCATGAAACCTTGATTTTTCCATGAAAAATGACTCAAATGAGTGGGAAAATGCATGGGCATGGTAAATTGGGACAAATTTTGCTCAGAAATGTGTCAAAAGGCACTTTTAAATTTTTGACCCAAATCAGAAAAAAACGTAGACCCCGCGGTATGTCATTTTGGCAAAAATTTTGACCATTCATGAAAACTTGTTTTTTTTCATGAAAAATGACTCAAATGAGTGGGAAAATGCATGGGCATGGTAAATTGGACCAAATTTTGCTCAGAAATGTGAAAAAAGCACTTTTCAATTTTTGACCCAAATCAGAAAAAAACGTAGACCCGCGGTATGTCATTTTGGTGAAAATTTTGACCATTCATGAAACCTTGTTTTTTCCATGAAAAATGACTCAAATGAGTGGGAAAATGCACGGGCATGGTAAATTGGGACAAATTTTGCTCAGAAATGTGAAAAAAAAGCACTTTTCAATTTTTGACCCAAATCAGAAAAAAACGTAGACCCGCGGTATGTCATTTTGGTGAAAATTTTGACCATTCATGAAACCTTGTTTTTTCCATGAAAAATGACTCAAACGAGTGGGAAAATGCATGGGCATGGTAAATTGGACCAAATTTTGCTCAGAAATGTGAAAAAAGCTCTTTTAAATTTTTGACACAAATCAGAAAAAAACGTAGACCCGCGGTATGTCATTTTGGTGAAAATTTTGACCATTCATGAAACCTTGTTTTTTCCATGAAAAATGACTCAAATGAGTGGGAAAATGCATGGGCATGGTAAATTGGACCAAATTTTGCTCAGAAATGTGAAAAAAGCACTTTTCAATTTTTGACCCAAATCAGTAAAAAACGTAGACCCGCGGTATGTCATTTTGGTGAAAATTTTGACCATTCATGAAACCTTGTTTTTTCCATGAAAAATGACTCAAATGAGTGGGAAAATGCATGGGCATGGTAAATTGGACCAAATTTTGCTCAGAAATGTGAAAAAAGCACTTTTCAATTTTTGACCCAAATCAGTAAAAAACGTAGACCCGCGGTATGTCATTTTGGTGAAAATTTTGACCATTCATGAAACCTTGTTTTTTCCATGAAAAATGACTGAAATGAGTGGGAAAATGCATGATCATGGAAAATTGGACCAAGTTTTGCTCAGAAATGTGAAAAAAGCACTTTTCAATTTTTGAACCACATCAGAAAAAAACGTAGACCCGCAGTATGTCATTTTGGTGAAAATTTTGACCATTAATGAAAACTTGTTTTTTTCATGAAAAATGACTCAAATGAGTGGGAAAATGCATGGGCATGGTAAATTGGACCAAATTTTGCTCAGAAATGTGACAAAAAGCACTTTTCAATTTTTGACCCAAATCAGAAAAAAACGTAGACCCTGCGGTATGTCATTTTGGTGAAAATTTTGACCATTCATGAAACCTTGTTTTTTCCATGAAAAATGACTCAAATGAGTGGGAAAATTCATGGGCATGGTAAATTGGACCAAATTTTGCTCAGAAATGTGAAAAAAGCACTTTTAAATTTTTGACCCAAATCAGAAAAAAACGTAGACCCGCGGTATGTCATTTTGGTGAAAATTTTGACCATTCATGAAACCTTGATTTTTCCATGAAAAATGACTCAAATGAGTGGGAAAATGCATGGGCATGGTAAATTGGGACAAATTTTGCTCAGAAATGTGAAAAAAGCACTTTTACATTTTTAACACAAATCAGAAAAAAACGTAGACCCCGCGGTATGTCATTTTGGCAAAAATTTTGACCATTCATGAAAACTTGTTTTTTTTTCATGAAAAATGACTCAAATGAGTGGGAAAATGCATGGGCATGGTAAATTGGACCAAATTTTGCTCAGAAATGTGAAAAAAGCACTTTTCAATTTTTGACCCAAATCAGAAAAAAACGTAGACCCGCGGTATGTCATTTTGGTGAAAATTTTGACCATTCATGAAACCTTGTTTTTTCCATGAAAAATGACTCAAATGAGTGGGAAAATGCATGGGCATGGTAAATTGGGACGAATTTTGCTCAGAAATGTGACAAAAGGCACTTTTCAGTTTTTGACCCAAATCAGAAAAAAACGTAGACCCGCGGTATGTCATTTTGGTGAACATTTTGACCATTCATGAAACCTTGTTTTTTCCATGAAAAATGACTCAAATGAGTGGGAAAATGCATGGGCATGGTAAATTGGACCAAATTTTGCTCAGAAATGTGAAAAAAGCACTTTTCAATTTTTGACCCAAATCAGAAAAAAACGTAGACCCGCGGTATGTCATTTTGGTGAAAATTTTGACCATTCATGAAACCTTGTTTTTTCCATGAAAAATGACTCAAATGAGTGGGAAAATGCATGGGCATGGTAAATTGGACCAAATTTTGCTCAGAAATGTGAAAAAAAAGCACTTTTCAATTTTTGACCCAAATCAGAAAAAAACGTAGACCCGCGGTATGTCATTTTGGTGAAAATTTTGACCATTCATGAAACCTTGTTTTTTCCATGAAAAATGACTCAAATGAGTGGGAAAATGCATGGGCATGGTAAATTGGACCAAATTTTGCTCAGAAATGTGACAAAAGGCACTTTTCAATTTTTGACCGAAATCAGAAAAAAACGTAGACCCCGCGGTATGTCATTTTGGTGAAAATTTTGACCATTCATGAAACCTTGTTTTTTCCATGAAAATTGACTCAAATGAGTGGGAAAATGCATGGGCATGGTAAATTGGACCAAATTTTGCTCAGAAATGTGAAAAAAGCACTTTTAAATTTTTGACCCAAATCAGAAAAAAACGTAGACCTTATGTCATTTTGGTGAAAATTTTGACCATTCATGAAACCTTGATTTTTCCATGAAAAATGACTCAAATGAGTGGGAAAATGCATGGGCATGGTAAATTGGGACAAATTTTGCTCAGAAATGTGTCAAAAGGCACTTTTAAATTTTTGACCCAAATCAGAAAAAAACGTAGACCCCGCGGTATGTCATTTTGGCAAAAATTTTGACCATTCATGAAACCTTGTTTTTTCCATGAAAAATGACTCAAATGAGTGGGAAAATGCACGGGCATGGTAAATTGGGACAAATTTTGCTCAGAAATGTGAAAACAAAGCACTTTTCAATTTTTGACCCAAATCAGAAAAAAACGTAGACCCGCGGTATGTCATTTTGGTGAACATTTTGACCATTCATGAAACCTTGTTTTTTCCATGAAAAATGACTCAAAAGAGTGGGAAAATGCATGGGCATGGTAAATTGGACCAAATTTTGCTCAGAAATGTGAAAAAAGCTCTTTTAAATTTTTGACACAAATCAGAAAAAAACGTAGACCCGCGGTATGTCATTTTGGTGAAAATTTTGACCATTCATGAAACCTTGTTTTTTCCATGAAAAATGACTCAAATGAGTGGGAAAATGCATGGGCATGGTAAATTGGACCAAATTTTGCTCAGAAATGTGAAAAAAGCACTTTTCAATTTTTGACCCAAATCAGTAAAAAACGTAGACCCGCGGTATGTCATTTTGGTGAAAATTTTGACCATTCATGAAACCTTGTTTTTTCCATGAAAAATGACTCAAACGAGTGGGAAAATGCATGATCATGGAAAATTGGACCAAGTTTTGCTCAGAAATGTGAAAAAAGCACTTTTCAGTTTTTGAACCACATCAGAAAAAAACGTAGACCCGCGGTATGTCATTTTGGTGAAAATTTTGACCATTCATGAAAACTTGTTTTTTTCATGAAAAATGACTCAAATGAGTGGGAAAATGCATGGGCATGGTAAATTGGACCAAATTTTGCTCAGAAATGTGACAAAAAGCACTTTTCAATTTTTGACCCAAATCAGAAAAAAACGTAGACCCCGCGGTATGTCATTTTGGTGAAAATTTTGACCATTCATGAAACCTTGTTTTTTCCATGAAAAATGACTCAAATGAGTGGGAAAATTCATGGGCATGGTAAATTGGACCAAATTTTGCTCAGAAATGTGAAAAAAGCACTTTTAAATTTTTGACCCAAATCAGAAAAAAACGTAGACCCGCGGTATGTCATTTTGGTGAAAATTTTGACCATTCATGAAATCTTGATTTTTCCATGAAAAATGACTCAAATGAGTGGGAAAATGCATGGGCATGGTAAATTGGGACAAATTTTGCTCAGAAATGTGAAAAAAGCACTTTTAAATTTTTAACACAAATCAGAAAAAAACGTAGACCCCGCGGTATGTCATTTTGGCAAAAATTTTGACCATTCATGAAAACTTGTTTTTTTTCATGAAAAATGACTCAAATGAGTGGGAAAATGCATGGGCATGGTAAATTGGGACGAATTTTGCTCAGAAATGTGACAAAAGGCACTTTTCAATTTTTGACCCAAATCAGAAAAAAACGTAGACCCGCGGTATGTCATTTTGGTGAACATTTTGACCATTCATGAAACCTTGTTTTTTCCATGAAAAATGACTCAAATGAGTGGGAAAATGCATGGGCATGGTAAATTGGACCAAATTTTGCTCAGAAATGTGACAAAAGGCACTTTTCAATTTTTGACCCAAATCAGAAAAAAACGTAGACCCGCGGTATGTCATTTTGGTGAACATTTTGACCATTCATGAAACCTTGTTTTTTCCATGAAAAATGACTCAAAAGAGTGGGAAAATGCACAGGCATGGTAAATTGGACCAAATTTTGCTCAGAAATGTGAAAAAAGCACTTTTCAATTTTTGACCCAAATCAGAAAAAAACTTAGACCCGCGGTATGTCATTTTGGTGAAAATTTTGACCATTCATGAAACCTTGTTTTTTCCATGAAAAATGACTCAAATGAGTGGGAAAATGCATGGGCATGGTAAATTGGACCAAATTTTGCTCAGAAATGTGAAAAAAGCACTTTTAAATTTTTGACCCAAATCAGAAAAAAACGTAGACCCCGCGGTATGTCATTTTGGCGAAAATTTTGACCATTCATGAAACCTTGTTTTTTCCATGAAAAATGACTCAAAAGAGTGGGAAAATGCATGGGCATGGTAAATTGGACCAAATTTTGCTCAGAAATGTGAAAAAAAGCACTTTTCAAGTTTTTTGACCCAAATCAGAAAAAGACCCGCGGTATGTCATTTTGGTGAAAATTTTGACCATTCATGAAAACTTGTTTTTTCCATGAAAAATTACTCAAATGAGTGGGAAAATGCATGGGCATGGTAAATTGGACCAAATTTTGCTCAGAAATTTGAAAAAAGCACTTTTAAATTTTTGACACAATTCAGAAAAAAACGTAGACCCGGTATGTCATTTTGGTGAAAATTTTGACCATTCATGAAACCTTGTTTTTTCAATGAAAAATGACTCAAATGAGTGGGAAAATGCATGGGCATGGTAAATTGGGACAAATTTTGCTCAGAAATGTGACAAAAAGCACTTTTCAATTTTTGACCCAAATCAGAAAAAAACGTAGACCCACGTTATGTCATTTTGGTGAAAATTTTGACCATTCATGAAACTTGTTTTTTCCATGAAAAATGACTCAAATGAGTGGGAAAATGCATGGGCATGGTAAATTGGGACAAATTTTGCTCAGAAATGTGTCAAAAGGCACCTTTCAATTTTTGAACCAAATCAGAAAAAAACGTAGACCCGCGGTATGTCATTTTGGTGAAAATTTTGACCATTCATGAAACATTGTTTTTTCCATGAAAAATGACTTAAACGAGTGGGAAAATGCACAGGCATGGTAAATTGGGACAAATTTTGCTCAGAAATGTGAAAAAAAGCACTTTTCAATTTTTGACCCAAATCAGAAAAAAACGTAGACCCGCGGTATGTCATTTTGGTGAAAATTTTGACCATTCATGAAACCTTGTTTTTTCCATGAAAAATGACTCAAATGAGTGGGAAAATGCATGGGCATGGTAAATTGGACCAAATTTTGCTCAGAAATGTGAAAAAAGCACTTTTAAATTTTTGACACAAATCAGAAAAAAACGTAGACCCGCGGTATGTCATTTTGGCGAAAATTTTGACCATTCATGAAACCTTGTTTTTTCCATGAAAAATGACTCAAATGAGTGGGAAAATGCATGGGCATGGTAAATTGGACCAAATTTTGCTCAGAAATGTGAAAAAAGCACTTTTAAATTTTTGACACAAATCAGAAAAAAACGTAGACCTTATGTCATTTTGGCGAAAATTTTGACCATTCATGAAACCTTGTTTTTTCCATGAAAAATGACTCAAATGAGTGGAAAAATGCATGGGCATGGTAAATTGGACCAAATTTTGCTCAGAAATGTGAAAAAAGCACTTTTAAATTTTTGACAAAAATCAGAAAAAACGTAGACCCGCGGTATGTCATTTTGGCGAGAATTTTGACCATTCATGAAAACATGTTTTTTTCCATGAAAAATGACTCAAATGAGTGGGAATATGCATGGGTATGGTAAATTGGACCAAATTTTGCTCAGAAATGTGAAAAAAGCACTTTCCAACTTTTGACCCAAATCAGAAAAAAACGTAGACCCGCGGTATGTCATTTTGGTGAATATTTTGACCATTCATGAAACCTTGTTTTTTCCATGAAAAATGACTCAAATGAGTGGGGAAATGCATGGGCATGGTAAATTGGAACAAATTTTGCTCAGAAATGTGACAAAAAGCACTTTTCAATTTTTGACCCAAATCAGAAAAACTTGTAGACCCGCGGTATGTCATTTTGGTGAAAATTTTGACCATTCATGAAACCTTGTTTTTTCCATGAAAAATAACTCAAATGAGTGGGGAAATGCATGGGCATGGTAAATTGGACCAAATTTTGCTCAGAAATGTGAAAAAAGCACTTTTAAATTTTTGACACAAATCAGAAAAAAAACGTAGACCCGCGGTATGTCATTTTGGCGAAAATTTTGACCATTCATGAAACCTTGTTTTTTCCATGAAAAATGACTCAAAAGAGTGGGAAAATGCATGGGCATGGTAAATTGGACCAAATTTTGCTCAGAAATGTGAAAAAAAGCACTTTTCAATTTTTTGACCCAAATCAGAAAAAGACCCGCGGTATGTCATTTTGGTGAAAATTTTGACCATTCATGAAAACTTGTTTTTTCCATGAAAAATTACTCAAATGAGTGGGAAAATGCATGGGCATGGTAAATTGGACCAAATTTTGCTCAGAAATGTGAAATTTAGCACTTTTAAATTTTTGACACAATTCAGAAAAAAACGTAGACCCGCGGTATGTCATTTTGGTGAAAATTTTGACCATTCATGAAACCTTGTTTTTTCAATGAAAAATGACTCAAATGAGTGGGAAAATGCATGGGCATGGTAAATTGGACCAAATTTTGCTCAGAAATGTGAAAAAAGCACTTTTCAATTTTTGACACAAATCAGAAAAAAACGTAGACCCGCGGTATGTCATTTTGGTGAAAATTTTGACCATTCATGAAACCTTGTTTTTTCCATGAAAAATGACTCAAATGAGTGGGAAAATGCATGGGCATGGTAAATTGGGACAAATTTTGCTCAGAAATGTGTCAAAAGGCACCTTTCAATTTTTGACCCAAATCAGAAAAAAACGTAGACGTATGTCATTTTGGTGAAAATTTTGACCATTCATGAAACCTTGTTTTTTCCATGAAAAATGACTCAAATGAGTGGGAAAATGCATGGGCATGGTAAATTGGACCAATTTTTGCTCAGAAATGTGAAAAAAGCACTTTTAAATTTTTGACACAAATCAGAAAAAAACGTAGACCCGCGGTATGTCATTTTGGCGAAAATTTTGACCATTCATGAAACCTTGTTTTTTCCATGAAAAATGACTCAAATGAGTGGGAAAATGCATGGGCATGGTAAATTGGACCAAATTTTGCTCAGAAATGTGAAAAAAAGCACTTTTCAATTTTTTGACCCAAATCAGAAAAAGACCCGCGGTATGTCATTTTGGTGAAAATTTTGACCATTCATGAAAACTTGTTTTTTCCATGAAAAATTACTCAAATGAGTGGGAAAATGCATGGGCATGGTAAATTGGACCAAATTTTGCTCAGAAATGTGAAATTTAGCACTTTTAAATTTTTGACACAATTCAGAAAAAAACGTAGACCCGCGGTATGTCATTTTGGTGAAAATTTTGACCATTCATGAAACCTTGTTTTTTCAATGAAAAATGACTCAAATGAGTGGGAAAATGCATGGGCATGGTAAATTGGACCAAATTTTGCTCAGAAATGTGAAAAAAGCACTTTTCAATTTTTGACACAAATCAGAAAAAAACGTAGACCCGCGGTATGTCATTTTGGTGAAAATTTTGACCATTCATGAAACCTTGTTTTTTCCATGAAAAATGACTCAAATGAGTGGGAAAATGCATGGGCATGGTAAATTGGGACAAATTTTGCTCAGAAATGTGTCAAAAGGCACCTTTCAATTTTTGACCCAAATCAGAAAAAAACGTAGACCCGCGGTATGTCATTTTGGTGAAAATTTTGACCATTCATGAAACCTTGTTTTTTCCATGAAAAATGACTCAAATGAGTGGGAAAATGCATGGGCATGGTAAATTGGACCAATTTTTGCTCAGAAATGTGAAAAAAGCACTTTTAAATTTTTGACACAAATCAGAAAAAAACGTAGACCCGCGGTATGTCATTTTGGCGAAAATTTTGACCATTCATGAAACCTTGTTTTTTCCATGAAAAATGACTCAAATGAGTGGGAAAATGCATGGGCATGGTAAATTGGACCAAATTTTGCTCAGAAATGTGAAAAAAGCACTTTTAAATTTTTGACACGAATCAGAAAAAAACGTAGACCCGCGGTATGTCATTTTGGCGAAAATTTTGACCATTCATGAAACCTTGTTTTTTCCATGAAAAATGACTCAAATGAGTGGAAAAATGCATGGGCATGGTAAATTGGACCAAATTTTGCTCAGAAATGTGAAAAAAAGCACTTTTAAATTTTTGACAAAAATCAGAAAAAAACGTAGACCCGCGGTATGTCATTTTGGCGAGAATTTTGACCATTCATGAAAACATGTTTTTTTCCATGAAAAATGACTCAAATGAGTGGGAAAATGCATGGGTATGGTAAATTGGACCAAATTTTGCTCAGAAATGTGAAAAAAGCACTTTCCAATTTTTGACCCAAATCAGAAAAAACGTAGACCCGCGTTATGTCATTTTGGCAAAAAATTTGACCATTCATGAAAACTTGTTTTTTTCATGAAAAATGACTCAAATGAGTGGGAGAATGCATGGGCATGGTAAATTGGAACAAATTTTGCTCAGAAATGTGACAAAAAGCACTTTTCAATTTTTGACACAAATCAGAAAAAAACGTAGACCCGCGGTATGTCATTTTGGTGAAAATTTTGACCATTCATGAAAACTTGTTTTTTCCATGAAAAATGACTCAAATGAGTGGGAAAATGCATGGGCATGGTAAATTGGACCAAATTTTGCTCAGAAATGTGAAAAAAGCACTTTTAAATTTTTGACACAAATCAGAAAAAAACGTAGACCCGCGGTATGTCATTTTGGTGAAAATTTTGACCATTCATGAAAACATGTTTTTTTCCATGAAAAATGACTCAAAAGAGTGGGAAAATGCATGGGCATGGTAAGTTGGACCAAATTTTGCTCAGAAATGTGAAAAAAAGCACTTTTCAATTTTTTGACCCAAATCAGAAAAAGACCCGCAGTATGTCATTTTGGTGAAAATTTTGACCATTCATGAAAACTTGTTTTTTCCATGAAAAATTACTCAAATGAGTGGGAAAATGCATGGGCATGGTAAATTGGACCAAATTTTGCTCAGAAATGTGAAAAAAGCACTTTTAAATTTTTGACACAATTCAGAAAAAAACGTAGACCCGCGGTATGTCATTTTGGTGAAAATTTTGACCATTCATGAAACCTTGTTTTTTCAATGAAAAATGACTCAAATGAGTGGGAAAATGCATGGGCATGGTAAATTGGGACAAATTTTGCTCAGAAATGTGACAAAAAGCACTTTTCAATTTTTGACCCAAATCAGAACAAAACGTAGACCCACGGTATGTCATTTTGGTGAAAATTTTGACCATTCATGAAACCTTGTTTTTTCCATGAAAAATGACTCAAATGAGTGGGAAAATGCATGGGCATGGTAAATTGGGACAAATTTTGCTCAGAAATGTGAAAAAAAGCACTTTTCAATTTTTGACCCAAATCAGAAAAAAACGTAGACCCGCGGTATGTCATTTTGGTGAAAATTTTGACCATTCATGAAACCTTGTTTTTTCCATGAAAAATGACTCAAATGAGTGGGAAAATGCATGGGCATGGTAAATTGGACCAAATTTTGCTCAGAAATGTGAAAAAAGCACTTTTAAATTTTTGACACAAATCAGAAAAAGACCCGCAGTATGTCATTTTGGTGAAAATTTTGACCATTCATGAAAACTTGTTTTTTCCATGAAAAATTACTCAAATGAGTGGGAAAATGCATGGGCATGGTAAATTGGACCAAATTTTGCTCAGAAATGTGAAAAAAGCACTTTTAAATTTTTGACACAATTCAGAAAAAAACGTAGACCCGCGGTATGTCATTTTGGTGAAAATTTTGACCATTCATGAAACCTTGTTTTTTCAATGAAAAATGACTCAAATGAGTGGGAAAATGCATGGGCATGGTAAATTGGGACAAATTTTGCTCAGAAATGTGACAAAAAGCACTTTTCAATTTTTGACCCAAATCAGAACAAAACGTAGACCCACGGTATGTCATTTTGGTGAAAATTTTGACCATTCATGAAACCTTGTTTTTTCCATGAAAAATGACTCAAATGAGTGGGAAAATGCATGGGCATGGTAAATTGGGACAAATTTTGCTCAGAAATGTGAAAAAAAGCACTTTTCAATTTTTGACCCAAATCAGAAAAAAACGTAGACCCGCGGTATGTCATTTTGGTGAAAATTTTGACCATTCATGAAACCTTGTTTTTTCCATGAAAAATGACTCAAATGAGTGGGAAAATGCATGGGCATGGTAAATTGGACCAAATTTTGCTCAGAAATGTGAAAAAAGCACTTTTAAATTTTTGACACAAATCAGAAAAAAACGTAGACCCGCGGTATGTCATTTTGGCGAAAATTTTGACCATTCATGAAACCTTGTTTTTTCCATGAAAAATGACTCAAATGAGTGGGAAAATGCATGGGCATGGTAAATTGGACCAAATTTTGCTCAGAAATGTGAAAAAAGCACTTTTAAATTTTTGACACAAATCAGAAAAAAACGTAGACCCGCGGTATGTCATTTTGGCGAAAATTTTGACCATTCATGAAACCTTGTTTTTTCCATGAAAAATGACTCAAATGAGTGGAAAAATGCATGGGCATGGTAAATTGGACCAAATTTTGCTCAGAAATGTGAAAAAAGCACTTTTAAATTTTTTACAAAAATCAGAAAAAAACGTAGACCCGCGGTATGTAATTTTGGTGAAAATTTTGACCATTCATGAAACCTTGTTTTTTCCATGAAAAATGACTCAAACGAGTGGGAAAATGCATGATCATGGAAAATTGGACCAAATTTTGCTCAGAAATGTGAAAAAAGCACTTTTAAATTTTTGACACAAATCAGAAACAAACGTAGACCCGCGGTATGTCATTTTGGCGAAAATTTTGACCATTCATGAAAACTTGTTTTTTTCCATGAAAAATGACTCAAATGAGTGGGAAAATGCATGGGCATGGTAAATTGGACCAAATTTTGCTCAGAAATGTGAAAAAAGCACTTTTAAATTTTTGACCCAAATCAGAAAAAAAACGTAGACCCGCGGTATGTCATTTTGGCGAAAATTTTGACCATTCATGAAACCTTGTTTTTTCCATGAAAAATGACTCAAATGAGTGGGAAAATGCATGGGCATGGTAAATTGGACCAAATTTTGCTCAGAAATGTGAAAAAAGCACTTTTAAATTTTTGACACAAATCAGAAAAAAACGTAGACCCGCGGTATGTCATTTTGGTGAAAATTTTGACCATTCATGAAACCTTGTTTTTTCCATGAAAAATGACTCAAATGAGTGGAAAAATGCATGGGCATGGTAAATTGAACCAAATTTTGCTCAGAAATGTGATAAAAGCACTTTTAAATTTTTGACACAAATCAGAAAAAAACGTAGACCCGCGGTATGTCATTTTGGTGAAAATTTTGACCATTCATGAAAACTTGTTTTTTCCATGAAAAATGACTCAAATGAGTGGGAAAATGCATGGGCATGGTAAATTGGACCAAATTTTGCTCAGAAATGTGAAAAAAGCACTTTTAAATTTTTGACACAAATCAGAAAAAAACGTAGACCCGCGGTATGTCATTTTGGTGAAAATTTTGACCATTCATGAAACCTTGTTTTTTCCATAAAAAATGACTCAAATGAGTGGAAAAATGCATGGGCATGGTAAATTGAACCAAATTTTGCTCAGAAATGAGAAAAAAGCACTTTTAAATTTTTGACACAAATCAGAAAAAAACGTAGACCCCCGGTATGTCATTTTGGCGAGAATTTTGACCATTCATGTAAACATGTTTTTTTCCATGAAAAATGACTCAAAAGAGTGGGAAAATGCATGGGCATGGTAAGTTGGACCAAATTTTGCTCAGAAATGTGAAAAAAAGCACTTTTCAATTTTTTGACCCAAATCAGAAAAAGACCCGCAGTATGTCATTTTGGTGAAAATTTTGACCATTCATGAAAACTTGTTTTTTCCATGAAAAATTACTCAAATGAGTGGGAAAATGCATGGGCATGGTAAATTGGACCAAATTTTGCTCAGAAATGTGAAAAAAGCACTTTTAAATTTTTGACACAATTCAGAAAAAAACGTAGACCCACGGTATGTCATTTTGGTGAAAATTTTGACCATTCATGAAACCTTGTTTTTTCCATGAAAAATGACTCAAATGAGTGGGAAAATGCATGGGCATGGTAAATTGGGACAAATTTTGCTCAGAAATGTGTCAAAAGGCACCTTTCAATTTTTGAACCAAATCAGACAAAAACGTAGACCCGCGGTATGTCATTTTGGTGAAAATTTTGACCATTCATGAAACATTGTTTTTTCCATGAAAAATGACTTAAACGAGTGGGAAAATGCACGGGCATGGTAAATTGGGACAAATTTTGCTCAGAAATGTGAAAAAAAGCACTTTTAAATTTTTGACCCAAATCAGAAAAAAACGTAGACCCGCGGTATGTCATTTTGGTGAAAATTTTGACCATTCATGAAACCTTGTTTTTTCCATGAAAAATGACTCAAATGAGTGGGAAAATGCATGGGCATGGTAAATTGGACCAAATTTTGCTCAGAAATGTGAAAAAAGCACTTTTAAATTTTTGACACAAATCAGAAAAAAACGTAGACCCGCGGTATGTCATTTTGGCGAAAATTTTGACCATTCATGAAACCTTGTTTTTTCCATGAAAAATGACTCAAATGAGTGGGAAAATGCATGGGCATGGTAAATTGGACCAAATTTTGCTCAGAAATGTGAAAAAAGCACTTTTAAATTTTTGACACAAATCAGAAAAAAACGTAGACCCGCGGTATGTCATTTTGGCGAAAATTTTGACCATTCATGAAACCTTGTTTTTTCCATGAAAAATGACTCAAATGAGTGGGGAAATGCATGGGCATGGTAAATTTGGAAAAATTTTGCTCAGAAATGTGACAAAAAGCACTTTTCAATTTTTGACCCAAATCAGAAAAACTTGTAGACCCGCGGTATGTCATTTTGGTGAAAATTTTGACCATTCATGAAACCTTGTTTTTTCCATGAAAAATAACTCAAATGAGTGGGGAAATGCATGGGCATGGTAAATTGGACCAAATTTTGCTCAGAAATGTGAAAAAAAGCACTTTTCAATTTTTTGACCCAAATCAGAAAAAGACCCGCGGTATGTCATTTTGGTGAAAATTTTGACCATTCATGAAAACTTGTTTTTTCCATGAAAAATTACTCAAATGAGTGGGAAAATGCATGGGCATGGTAAATTGGACCAAATTTTGCTCAGAAATGTGAAAAAAGCACTTTTAAATTTTTGACACAATTCAGAAAAAAACGTAGACCCGCGGTATGTCATTTTGGTGAAAATTTTGACCATTCATGAAACCTTGTTTTTTCAATGAAAAATGACTCAAATGAGTGGGAAAATGCATGGGCATGGTAAATTGGACCAAATTTTGCTCAGAAATGTGAAAAAAGCACTTTTAAATTTTTGACACAATTCAGAAAAAAACGTAGACCCGCGGTATGTCATTTTGGTGAAAATTTTGACCATTCATGAAAGCTTGTTTTTTCAATGAAAAATGACTCAAATGAGTGGGAAAATGCATGGGCATGGTAAATTGGACCAAAGTTTGCTCAGAAATGTGAAAAAAAGCACTTTTCAATTTTTTGACCCAAATCAGAAAAAGACCCGCGGTATGTCATTTTGGTGAAAATTTTGACCATTCATGAAACCTTGTTTTTTCCATGAAAAATGACTCAAATGAGTGGGAAAATGCATGGGCATGGTAAATTGGGACAAAGTTTGCTCAGAAATGTGTCAAAAGGCACTTTTCAATTTTTGACCCAAATCAGAAAAAAACGTAGACCCGCGGTATGTCATTTTGGTGAAAATTTTGACCATTCATGAAACCTTGTTTTTTCCATGAAAAATGACTCAAATGAGTGGGAAAATGCATGGGCATGGTAAATTGGACCAAATTTTGCTCAGAAATGTGAAAAAAGCTCTTTTAAATTTTTGACACAAATCAGAAAAAAACGTAGACCCGCGGTATGTCATTTTGGCAAAAATTTTGACCATTCATGATAACTTGTTTTTTTCATGAAAAATGACTCAAATGAGTGGGAAAATGCATGGGCATGGTAAATTGGACCAAAATTTGCTCAGAAATGTGAAAAAAGCACTTTTCAATTTTTGACCCAAATCAGAAAAAAACGTAGACCCGCGGTATGTCATTTTGGTGAAAATTTTGACCATTCATGAAACCTTGTTTTTTCCATGAAAAATGACTCAAATGAGTGGGAAAATGCATGGGCATGGTAAATTGGACCAAATTTTGCTCAGAAATGTGAAAAAAGCTCTTTTAAATTTTTGACACAAATCAGAAAATAACGTAGACCCGCGGTATGTCATTTTGGCAAAAATTTTTTACCATTCATGATAACTTGTTTTTTTCATGAAAAATGACTCAAATGAGTGGGAAAATGCATGGGCATGGTAAATTGGACCAAAATTTGCTCAGAAATGTGAAAAAAGCACTTTTCAATTTTTGACCCAAATCAGAAAAAAACGTAGACCCGCGGTATGTCATTTTGGTGAAAATTTTGACCATTCATAAAACCTTTTTTTTTTCCATGAAAAACGACTGAAATTAGTGGGAAAATGCATGGGCATGGAAAATTGGACCAAATTTTACTCAGAAATGTGAAAAAAAGCACTTTTCAATTTTTGACCCAAATCAGAAAAAAACGTAGACCCCGCGGTATGTCATTTTGGTGAAAATTTTGACCATTCATGAAACCTTGTTTTTTTCATGAAAAATGACTCAAATGAGTGGGAAAATGCATGGGCATGGTAAATTGGAACAAATTTTGCTCAGAAATGTGACAAAAAGCACTTTTCAATTTTTGACCCAAATCAGAAAAAAACGTAGACCCGCGGTATGTCATTTTGGTGAAAATTTTGACCATTCATGAAACCTCTTTTTTTTCATGAAAAATGACTCAAATGAGTGGGAAAATGCATGGGCATGGTAAATTGGACCAAATTTTGCTCAGAAATGTGAAAAAAGCGCTTTTAAATTTTTTACACAAATCAGAAAAAAACGTAGACCCGCGGTATGTCATTTTGGCGAGAATTTTGACCATTCATGAAAACATGTTTTTTTCCATGAAAAATGACTCAAATGAGTGGGAAAATGCATGGGTATGGTAAATTGGACCAAATTTTGCTGAGAAATGTGAAAAAAGCACTTTCCAATTTTTGACCCAAATCAGAAAAAAACGTAGACCCGCGGTATGTCATTTTGGTGAATATTTTGACCATTCATGAAACCTTGTTTTTTCCATGAAAAATGACTCAAATGAGTGGGGAAATGCATGGGCATGGTAAATTGGGACAAATTTTGCTCAGAAATGTGACAAAAAGCACTTTTCAATTTTTGACCCAAATCAGAAAAAAACGTAGACCCGCGGTATGTCATTTTGGCAAAAATTTTGACCATTCATGATAACTTGTTTTTTTCATGAAAAATGACTCAAATGAGTGGGAAAATGCATGGGCATGGTAAATTGGAACAAATTTTGCTCAGAAATGTGACAAAAAGCACTTTTCAATTTTTGACCCAAATCAGAAAAACTTGTAGACCCCGCGGTATGTCATTTTGGTGAAAATTTTGACCATTCATGAAACCTTGTTTTTTCCATGAAAAATAACTCAAATGAGTGGGGAAATGCATGGGCATGGTAAATTGGACCAAATTTTGCTCAGAAATGTGAAAAAAGCACTTTTAAATTTTTGACACAAATCAGAAAAAAAACGTAGACCCGCGGTATGTCATTTTGGCGAAAATTTTGACCATTCATGAAACCTTGTTTTTTCCATGAAAAATGACTCAAAAGAGTCGGAAAATGCATGGGCATGGTAAATTGGACCAAATTTTGCTCAGAAATGTGAAAAAAAGCACTTTTCAATTTTTTGACCCAAATCAGAAAAAGACCCGCGGTATGTCATTTTGGTGAAAATTCTGACCATTCATGAAAACTTGTTTTTTCAATGAAAAATGACTCAAATGAGTGGGAAAATGCATGGGCATGGTAAATTGGACCAAATTTTGCTCAGAAATGTGAAAAAAAGCACTTTTCAATTTTTTGACCCAAATCAGAAAAAGACCCGCGGTATGTCATTTTGGTGAAAATTTTGACCATTCATGAAACCTTGTTTTTTCCATGAAAAATGACTCAAATGAGTGGGAAAATGCATGGGCATGGTAAATTGGGACAAAGTTTGCTCAGAAATGTGTCAAAAGGCACTTTTCACTTTTTGACCCAAATCAGAAAAAAACGTAGACCCGCGGTATGTCATTTTGGTGAAAATTTTGACCATTCATGAAACCTTGTTTTTTCCATGAAAAATGACTCAAATGAGTGTGAAAATGCATGGGCATGGTAAATTGGACCAAATTTTGCTCAGAAATGTGAAAAAAAGCTCTTTTAAATTTTTGACACAAATCAGAAAAAAACGTAGACCCGCGGTATGTCATTTTGGTGAAAATTTTGACCATTCATGAAAACTTGTTTTTTTCATGAAAAATGACTCAAATGAGTGGGAAAATGCATGGGCATGGTAAATTGGACCAAAATTTGCTCAGAAATGTGAAAAAAGCACTTTTCAATTTTTGACCCAAATCAGAAAAAAACGTAGACCCGCGGTATGTCATTTTGGGGAAAATTTTGACCATTCATGAAACCTTGTTTTTTACATGAAAAATGACTCAAATGAGTGGGAAAATGCATGGGCATGGTAAATTGGACCAAATTTTGCTCAGAAATGTGAAAAAAGCTCTTTTAAATTTTTGACACAAATCAGAAAATAACGTAGACCCGCGGTATGTCATTTTGGCAAATTTTTTTTACCATTCATGATAACTTGTTTTTTTTCATGAAAAATGACTCAAATGAGTGGGAAAATGCATGGGCATGGTAAATTGGACCAAAATTTGCTCAGAAATGTGAAAAAAGCACTTTTCAATTTTTGACCCAAATCAGAAAAAAACGTAGACCTGCAGTATGTCATTTTGGTGAAAATTTTGACCATTCATGAAACCTTGTTTTTTCCATGAAAAATGACTCAAATGAGTGTGAAAATGCATGGGCATGGTAAATTGGACCAAATTTTGCTCAGAAATGTGAAAAAAAGCTCTTTTAAATTTTTGACACAAATCAGAAAAAAACGTAGACCCGCGGTATGTCATTTTGGTGAAAATTTTGACCATTCATGAAAGCTTGTTTTTTCATGAAAAATGACTCAAATGAGTGGGAAAATGCACGGGCATGGTAAATTGGAACAAATTTTGCTCAGAAATGTGTCAAAAGGCACTTTTCAATTTTTGACCCAAATCAGAAAAACACGTAGACCCGCGCGGTATGTCATTTTGGTGAAAATTTTGACCATTCATAAAACCTTGTTTTTTTCCATGAAAAATGACTGAAATGAGGGGGAAAATGCATGGGCATGGTAAATTGGAACAAATTTTGCTCAGAAATGTGTCAAAAGGCACTTTTCAATTTTTGACCCAAATCAGAAAAAAACGTAGACCCGCGGTATGTCATTTTGGTGAAAATTTTGACCATTCATGAAACCTCTTTTTTTTCATGAAAAATGACTCAAATGAGTGGGAAAATGCATGGGCATGGTAAATTGGACCAAATTTTGCTCAGAAATGTGAAAAAAGCGCTTTTAAATTTTTGACACAAATCAGAAAAAAACGTAGACCCGCGCGGTATGTCATTTTGGTGAAAATTTTGACCATTCATAAAACCTTGTTTTTTTCCATGAAAAATGACTGAAATGAGGGGGAAAATGCATGGGCATGGTAAATTGGAACAAATTTTGCTCAGAAATGCGACAAAAAGCACTTTTCAATTTTTGACCCAAATCAGAAAAACACTTAGACCCGCGGTATGTCATTTTGGTGAAAATTTTGACCATTCATGAAAACTTGTTTTTTTCATGAAAAATGACTCAAATGAGTGGGAAAATGCATTGGCATGGCAAATTGGACCAAATTTTGCTCAGAAATGTGAAAAAAGCACTTTTCAATTTTTGACCCAAATCAGAAAAACACGTAGACCCGCGCGGTATGTCATTTTGGTGAAAATTTTGACCATTCATAAAACCTTGTTTTTTTCCATGAAAAATGACTGAAATGAGGGGGAAAATGCATGGGCATGGTAAATTGGAACAAATTTTGCTCAGAAATGCGACAAAAAGCACTTTTCAATTTTTGACCCAAATCAGAAAAACACTTAGACCCGCGGTATGTCATTTTGGTGAAAATTTTTGACCATTCATGAAACCTCTTTTTTTTCATGAAAAATGACTCAAATGAGTGGGAAAATGCATGGGCATGGTAAATTGGACCAAATTTTGCTCAGAAATGTGAAAAAAGCACTTTTCAATTTTTGACCCAAATCAGAAAAACACGTAGACCCGCGGTATGTCATTTTGGTGAAAGTTTTGACCATTCATAAAACCTTGTTTTTTTCCATGAAAAATGACTGAAATGAGTGGGAAAATGCATGGGCATGGTAAATTGGAACAAATTTTGCTCAGAAATGTGACAAAAAGCACTTTTCAATTTTTGACCCAAATCAGAAAAAAACGTAGACCTGCAGTATGTCATTTTGGTGAAAATTTTGACCATTCATAAAACCTTTTTTTTTCCATGAAAAATGACTGAAATGAGTGGGAAAATGCATGGGCATGGAAAATTGGACCAAATTTTACTCAGAAATGTGAAAAAAAGCACTTTTCAATTTTTGACCCAAATCAGAAAAAAACGTAGACCCGCGGTATGTCATTTTGGTGAAAATTTTGACCATTCATGAAAGCTTGTTTTTTCATGAAAAATGACTCAAATGAGTGGGAAAATGCACGGGCATGGTAAATTGGAACAAATTTTGCTCAGAAATGTGTCAAAAGGCACTTTTCAATTTTTGACCCAAATCAGAAAAACACGTAGACCCGCGCGGTATGTCATTTTGGTGAAAATTTTGACCATTCATAAAACCTTGTTTTTTTCCATGAAAAATGACTGAAATGAGGGGGAAAATGCATGGGCATGGTAAATTGGAACAAATTTTGCTCAGAAATGTGTCAAAAGGCACTTTTCAATTTTTGACCCAAATCAGAAAAAAACGTAGACCCGCGGTATGTCATTTTGGTGAAAATTTTGACCATTCATGAAACCTCTTTTTTTTCATGAAAAATGACTCAAATGAGTGGGAAAATGCATGGGCATGGTAAATTGGACCAAATTTTGCTCAGAAATGTGAAAAAAGCGCTTTTAAATTTTTGACACAAATCAGAAAAAAACGTAGACCCGCGCGGTATGTCATTTTGGTGAAAATTTTGACCATTCATAAAACCTTGTTTTTTTCCATGAAAAATGACTGAAATGAGGGGGAAAATGCATGGGCATGGTAAATTGGAACAAATTTTGCTCAGAAATGCGACAAAAAGCACTTTTCAATTTTTGACCCAAATCAGAAAAACACTTAGACCCGCGGTATGTCATTTTGGTGAAAATTTTGACCATTCATGAAAACTTGTTTTTTTCATGAAAAATGACTCAAATGAGTGGGAAAATGCATTGGCATGGCAAATTGGACCAAATTTTGCTCAGAAATGTGAAAAAAGCACTTTTCAATTTTTGACCCAAATCAGAAAAACACGTAGACCCGCGCGGTATGTCATTTTGGTGAAAATTTTGACCATTCATAAAACCTTGTTTTTTTCCATGAAAAATGACTGAAATGAGGGGGAAAATGCATGGGCATGGTAAATTGGAACAAATTTTGCTCAGAAATGCGACAAAAAGCACTTTTCAATTTTTGACCCAAATCAGAAAAACACTTAGACCCGCGGTATGTCATTTTGGTGAAAATTTTTGACCATTCATGAAACCTCTTTTTTTTCATGAAAAATGACTCAAATGAGTGGGAAAATGCATGGGCATGGTAAATTGGACCAAATTTTGCTCAGAAATGTGAAAAAAGCACTTTTCAATTTTTGACCCAAATCAGAAAAACACGTAGACCCGCGGTATGTCATTTTGGTGAAAGTTTTGACCATTCATAAAACCTTGTTTTTTTCCATGAAAAATGACTGAAATGAGTGGGAAAATGCATGGGCATGGTAAATTGGAACAAATTTTGCTCAGAAATGTGACAAAAAGCACTTTTCAATTTTTGACCCAAATCAGAAAAAAACGTAGACCTGCAGTATGTCATTTTGGTGAAAATTTTGACCATTCATAAAACCTTTTTTTTTCCATGAAAAATGACTGAAATGAGTGGGAAAATGCATGGGCATGGAAAATTGGACCAAATTTTACTCAGAAATGTGAAAAAAAGCACTTTTCAATTTTTGACCCAAATCAGAAAAAAACGTAGACCCGCGGTATGTCATTTTGGTGAAAATTTTGACCATTCATGAAAGCTTGTTTTTTCATGAAAAATGACTCAAATGAGTGGGAAAATGCACGGGCATGGTAAATTGGAACAAATTTTGCTCAGAAATGTGTCAAAAGGCACTTTTCAATTTTTGACCCAAATCAGAAAAACACGTAGACCCGCGCGGTATGTCATTTTGGTGAAAATTTTGACCATTCATAAAACCTTGTTTTTTTCCATGAAAAATGACTGAAATGAGGGGGAAAATGCATGGGCATGGTAAATTGGAACAAATTTTGCTCAGAAATGTGTCAAAAGGCACTTTTCAATTTTTGACCCAAATCAGAAAAAAACGTAGACCCGCGGTATGTCATTTTGGTGAAAATTTTGACCATTCATGAAACCTCTTTTTTTTCATGAAAAATGACTCAAATGAGTGGGAAAATGCATGGGCATGGTAAATTGGACCAAATTTTGCTCAGAAATGTGAAAAAAGCGCTTTTAAATTTTTGACACAAATCAGAAAAAAACGTAGACCCGCGCGGTATGTCATTTTGGTGAAAATTTTGACCATTCATAAAACCTTGTTTTTTTCCATGAAAAATGACTGAAATGAGGGGGAAAATGCATGGGCATGGTAAATTGGAACAAATTTTGCTCAGAAATGCGACAAAAAGCACTTTTCAATTTTTGACCCAAATCAGAAAAACACTTAGACCCGCGGTATGTCATTTTGGTGAAAATTTTGACCATTCATGAAAACTTGTTTTTTTCATGAAAAATGACTCAAATGAGTGGGAAAATGCATTGGCATGGCAAATTGGACCAAATTTTGCTCAGAAATGTGAAAAAAGCACTTTTCAATTTTTGACCCAAATCAGAAAAACACGTAGACCCGCGCGGTATGTCATTTTGGTGAAAATTTTGACCATTCATAAAACCTTGTTTTTTTCCATGAAAAATGACTGAAATGAGGGGGAAAATGCATGGGCATGGTAAATTGGAACAAATTTTGCTCAGAAATGCGACAAAAAGCACTTTTCAATTTTTGACCCAAATCAGAAAAACACTTAGACCCGCGGTATGTCATTTTGGTGAAAATTTTTGACCATTCATGAAACCTCTTTTTTTTCATGAAAAATGACTCAAATGAGTGGGAAAATGCATGGGCATGGTAAATTGGACCAAATTTTGCTCAGAAATGTGAAAAAAGCACTTTTCAATTTTTGACCCAAATCAGAAAAACACGTAGACCCGCGGTATGTCATTTTGTTGAAAGTTTTGACCATTCATAAAACCTTGTTTTTTTCCATGAAAAATGACTGAAATGAGTGGGAAAATGCATGGGCATGGTAAATTGGAACAAATTTTGCTCAGAAATGTGACAAAAAGCACTTTTCAATTTTTGACCCAAATCAGAAAAACATGTAGACCCGCGGTATGTCATTTTGGTGAAAATTTTGACCATTCATGAAACCTTGTTTTTTCCATGAAAAATGACTCAAATGAGTGGGAAAATGCATGGGCATGGTAAATTGGGACAAATTTTGCTCAGAAATGTGTCAAAAGGCACTTTTCAATTTTTGACCCAAATCAGAAAAACACGTAGACCCGCGGTATGTCATTTTGGTGAAAGTTTTGACCATTCATAAAACCTTGTTTTTTTCCATGAAAAATGACTGAAATGAGTGGGAAAATGCATGGGCATGGTAAATTGGACCAAATTTTGCTCAGAAATGTGAAAAAAGCTCTTTTAAATTTTTGACACAAATCAGAAAAAAACGTAGACCCGCGGTATGTCATTTTGGCGAAAATTTTGACCATTCATGAAACCTTGTTTTTTCCATGAAAAATGACTCAAATGAGTGGGAAAATGCATGGACATGGTAAATTGGACCAAATTTTGCTCAGAAATGTGAAAAAAGCTCTTTTAAATTTTTGACACAAATCAGAAAAAAACGTAGACCCGCGGTATGTCATTTTGGCAAAAATTTTGACCATTCATGATAACTTGTTTTTTTCATATAAAATGACTCAAATGAGTGGGAAAATGCATGGGCATGGAAAATTGGACCAAATTTTGCTCAGAAATGTGAAAAAAAGCACTTTTCAATTTTTGACCCAAATCAGAAAAAAACGTAGACCCGCGGTATGTCATTTTGGTGAAAATTTTGACCATTCATGAAACCTTGTTTTTTCCATGAAAAATGACTCAAATGAGTGGGAAAATGCATGGGCATGGTAAATTGGAACAAATTTTGCTCAGAAATGTGACAAAAAGCACTTTTCAATTTTTGACCCAAATCAGAAAAACACGTAGACCCGCAGTATGTCATTTTGGTGAAAATTTTGACCATTCATGAAACCTTGTTTTTTTCATGAAAAATGACTCAAATGAGTGGGAAAATGCACGGGCATGGTAAATTGGGACAAATTTTGCTCAGAAATGTGACAAAAGGCACTTTTCAATTTTTGACCCAAATCAGTAAAAAACGTAGACCCGCGGTATGTCATTTTGGTGAAAATTTTGACCATTCATGAAACCTTGTTTTTTCCATGAAAAATGACTCAAATGAGTGGGAAAATGCATGGGCATGGTAAATTGGACCAAATTTTGCTCATAAATGTGAAAAAAGCTCTTTTAAATTTTTGACACAAATCAGAAAAAAACGTAGACCCGCGGTATGTCATTTTGGCAAAAATTTTGACCATTCATGATAACTTGTTTTTTTCATGAAAAATGACTCAAATGAGTGGGAAAATGCATGGGCATGGTAAATTGGACCAAAATTTGCTCAGAAATGTGAAAAAAGCACTTTTCAATTTTTGACCCAAATCAGAAAAAAACGTAGACCCGCGGTATGTCATTTTGGTGAAAATTTTGACCATTCATGAAACCTTGTTTTTTCCATGAAAAATGACTCAAATGAGTGGGAGAATGCATGGGCATGGTAAATTGGACCAAATTTTGCTCAGAAATGTGAAAAAAGCACTTTTCAATTTTTGACCCAAATCAGAAAAAAACGTAGACCCGCAGTATGTCATTTTGGTGAAAATTTTGACCATTCATAAAACCTTGTTTTTTTCCATGAAAAATGACTGAAATGAGTGGGAAAATGCATGGGCATGGAAAATTGGACCAAATTTTGCTCAGAAATGTGAAAAAAAGCACTTTTCAATTTTTGACCCAAATCAGAAAAAAACGTAGACCCGCGGTATGTCATTTTGGTGAAAATTTTGACCATTCATGAAACCTTGATTTTTTCATGAAAAATGACTCAAATGAGTGGGAAAATGCATGGGCATGGTAAATTGGGACAAATTTTGCTCAGAAATGTGTCAAAAGGCACTTTTCAATTTTTGACCCAAATCAGAAAAAAACGTAGACCCGCGGTATGTCATTTTGGCAAAAATTTTGACCATTCATGATAACTTGTTTTTTTCATGAAAAATGACTCAAATGAGTGGGATAATGCATGGACATGGTAAATTGGACCAAAATTTGCTCAGAAATGTGAAAAAAGCACTTTTCAATTTTTGACCCAAATCAGAAAAAAACGTAGACCCGCGGTATGTCATTTTGGCAAAAATTTTGACCATTCATGATAACTTGTTTTTTTCATGAAAAATGACTCAAATGAGTGGGAAAATGCATGGGCATGGTAAATTGGACCAAATTTTGCTCAGAAATGTGAAAAAAGCTCTTTTAAATTTTTGACACAAATCAGAAAGAAACGTAGACCCGCGGTATGTCATTTTGGCAAAAATTTTGACCATTCATGATAACTTGTTTTTTTCATGAAAAATTACTCAAATGAGTGGGAAAATGCATGGGCATGGTAAATTGGACCAAAATTTGCTCAGAAATGTGAAAAAAGCACTTTTCAATTTTTGACCCAAATCAGAAAAAAACGTAGACCCGCAGTATGTCATTTTGGTGAAAATGTTGACCATTCATAAAACCTTGTTTTTTTCCATGAAAAATGACTGAAATGAGTGGGAAAATGCATGGGCATGGAAAATTGGACCAAATTATGCTCAGAAATGTGAAAAAAAGCACTTTTCAATTTTTGACCCAAATCAGAAAAAAACGTAGACACGCGGTATGTCATTTTGGTGAAAATTTTGACCATTCATGAAACCTTGTTTTTTTCATGAAAAATGACTCAAATGAGTGGGAAAATGCATGGGCATGGTAAATTGGGACAAATTTTGCTCAGAAATGTGTCAAAAGGCACTTTTCAATTTTTGACCCAAATCAGAAAAAAACGTAGACCCGCGGTATGTCATTTTGGTGAAAATTTTGACCATTCATGAAACCTTGTTTTTTCCATGAAAAATGACTCAAATGAGTGGGAAAATGCATTGGCATGGTAAATTGGGACAAATTTTGCTCAGAAATGTGACAAAAGGCACTTTTCAATTTTTGACCCAAATCAGAAAAAAACGTAGACCCGCGGTATGTCATTTTGGTGAAAATTTTGACCATTCATGAAACCTTATTTTTTCCATGAAAAATTACTCAAATGAGTGGGAAAATGCATGGGCATGGTAAATTGGGACAAATTTTGCTCAGAAATGTGTCAAAAGGCACTTTTCAATTTTTGACCCAAATCAGATAAAAACGTAGACCCGCGGTATGTCATTTTGGTGAAAATTTTGACCATTCATGAAACCTTGTTTTTTCCATGAAAAATGACTAAAATGAGTGGGAAAATGCATGGGCATGGTAAATTGGACCAAATTTTGCTCAGAAATGTGAAAAAAGCACTTTTAAATTTTTGACACAAATCAGAAAAAAACGTAGACCCGCGGTATGTCATTTTGGCGAAAATTTTGACCATTCATGAAAACTTGTTTTTTTCATGAAAAATGACTCAAATTAGTGGGAAAATGCATGGGCATGGTAAATTGGACCAAATTTTGCTCAGAAATGTGAAAAAAGCACTTTACAATTTTTGACCCAAATCAGAAAAACACGTAGACCCGCGGTATGTCATTTTGGTGAAAATTTTGACTATTCATAAAACCTTGTTTTTTTCCATGAAAAATGACTGAAATGAGTGGGAAAATGCATGGGCATGGAAAATTGGACCAAATTTGGCTCAGAAATGTGAAAAAAAGCACTTTTCAATTTTTGAACCAAATCAGAAAAACACGTAGACCCGCGGTATGTCATTTTGGCGAAAATTTTGACCATTCATGAAAACTTGTTTTTTTCATGAAAAATGACTCAAATTAGTGGGAAAATGCATGGGCATGGTAAATTGGACCAAATTTTGCTCAGAAATGTGAAAAAAGCACTTTTCAATTTTTGACCCAAATCAGAAAAACACGTAGACCCGCGGTATGTCATTTTGGTGAAAATTTTGACCATTCATAAAACCTTGTTTTTTTCCATGAAAAATGACTGAAATGAGTGGGAAAATTCATGGGCATGGAAAATTGGACCAAATTTGGCTCAGAAATGTGAAAAAAAGCACTTTTCAATTTTTGAACCAAATCAGAAAAACACGTAGACCCGCGGTATGTCATTTTGGCGAAAATTTTGACCATTCATGAAAACTTGTTTTTTTCATGAAAAATGACTCAAATTAGTGGGAAAATGCATGGGCATGGTAAATTGGACCAAATTTTGCTCAGAAATGTGAAAAAAGCACTTTTCAATTTTTGACCCAAATCAGAAAAACACGTAGACCCGCGGTATGTCATTTTGGTGAAAATTTTGACCATTCATAAAACCTTGTTTTTTTCCATGAAAAAT
The DNA here is from genome assembly GCF_023375975.1 of Astyanax mexicanus. NCBI lineage: Eukaryota > Metazoa > Chordata > Actinopteri > Characiformes > Acestrorhamphidae > Astyanax > Astyanax mexicanus. Next base: position 476,623 of record NW_026040054.1, read on the forward strand.
GACTGAAATGAGTGGGAAAATGCATGGGCATGGAAAATTGGACCAAATTTTGCTCAGAAATGTGAAAAAAAGCACTTTTCAATTTTTGACCCAAATCAGAAAAAAACGTAGACCCGCGGTATGTCATTTTGGCGAAAATTTTGACCATTCATGAAAACTTGTTTTTTTCATGAAAAATGACTCAAATTAGTGGGAAAATGCATGGGCATGGTAAATTGGACCAAATTTTGCTCAAAAATGTGAAAAAAGCACTTTTCAATTTTTGACCCAAATCAGAAAAACACGTAGACCCGCGGTATGTCATTTTGGTGAAAATTTTGACCATTCATAAAACCTTGTTTTTTTTCCATGAAAAATGACTGAAATGAGTGGGAAAATGCATGGGCATGGAAAATTGGACCAAATTTTGCTCAGAAATGTGAAAAAAAGCACTTTTCAATTTTTGAACCAAATCAGAAAAACACGTAGACCCACGGTATGTCATTTTGGCGAAAATTTTGACCATTCATGAAAACTTGTTTTTTTCATGAAAAATGACTCAAATTAGTGGGAAAATGCATGGGCATGGTAAATTGGACCAAATTTTGCTCAGAAATGTGAAAAAAGCACTTTTCAATTTTTGACCCAAATCAGAAAAACACGTAGACCCGCGGTATGTCATTTTGGTGAAAATTTTGACCATTCATAAAACCTTGTTTTTTTCCATGAAAAATGACTGAAATGAGTGGGAAAATGCATGGGCATGGTAAATTGGACCAAATTTTGCTCAGAAATGTGAAAAAAAGCACTTTTCAATTTTTGACCCAAATCAGAAAAAAACGTAGACCCGCGGTATGTCATTTTGGTGAAAATTTTGACCATTCATGAAACCTTGTTTTTTCCATGAAAAATGACTCAAATGAGTGGGAAAATGCATGGGCATGGTAAATTGGACCAAATTTTGCTCAGAAATGTGAAAAAAAAGCACTTTTCAATTTTTGAACCAAATCAGAAAAACACGTAGACCCGCGGTATGTCATTTTGGTGAAAATTTTGACCATTCATGAAACCTTGTTTTTTCCATGAAAAATGACTCAAATGAGTGGGAAAATGCATGGGCATGGTAAATTGGACCAAATTTTGCTCAGAAATGTGAAAAAAGCACTTTTAAATTTTTGACACGAATCAGAAAAAAACGTAGACCCGCGGTATGTCATGTTGGTGAAAATTTTGACCATTCATGAAACCTTGTTTTTTCCATGAAAAATGACTCAAATGACTGGGGAAATGCATGGGCATGGTAAATTGGACCAAAATTTGCTCAGAAATGTGAAAAAAGCTCTTTTAAATTTTTGACACAAATCAGAAAGAAACGTAGACCCGCGGTATGTCATTTTGGTGAAAATTTTGACCATTCATGAAACCTTGTTTTTTTCATGAAAAATGACTCAAATTAGTGGGAAAATGCATGGGCATGGTAAATTGGACCAAATTTTGCTCAGAAATGTGAAAAAAGCACTTTTCAATTTTTGACCCAAATCAGAAAAACACGTAGACCCGCGGTATGTCATTTTGGTGAAAATTTTGACCATTCATAAAACCTTGTTTTTTTCCATGAAAAATGACTGAAATGAGTGGGAAAATGCATGGGCATGGAAAATTGGACCAAATTTGGCTCAGAAATGTGAAAAAAAGCACTTTTCAATTTTTGAACCAAATCAGAAAAACACGTAGACCCGCGGTATGTCATTTTGGCGAAAATTTTGACCATTCATGAAAACTTGTTTTTTCCATGAAAAATGACTGAAATGAGTGGGAAAATGCATGGGCATGGTAAATTGGACCAAATTTTGCTCAGAAATGTGAAAAAAGCACTTTTCAATTTTTGACCCAAATCAGAAAAAAACGTAGACCCGCGGTATGTCATTTTGGTGAAAATTTTGACCATTCATGAAACCTTGTTTTTTTCATGAAAAATGACTCAAATGAGTGGGAAAATGCATGGGCATGGTAAATTGGGACAAATTTTGCTCAGAAATGTGTCAAAAGGCACTTTTCAATTTTTGACCCAAATCAGAAAAAAACGTAGACCCGCGGTATGTCATTTTGGCAAAAATTTTGACCATTCATGATAACTTGTTTTTTTCATGAAAAATGACTCAAATGAGTGGGAAAATGCATGGGCATGGTAAATTGGACCAAATTTTGCTCAGAAATGTGAAAAAAGCACTTTTCAATTTTTGACCCAAATCAGAAAAAAACGTAGACCCGCGGTATGTCATTTTGGTGAAAATTTTGACCATTCATGAAACCTTGTTTTTTCCATGAAAAATGACTCAAATGAGTGGGAAAATGCATTGGCATGGTAAATTGGGACAAATTTTGCTCAGAAATGTGACAAAAGGCACTTTTCAATTTTTGACCCAAATCAGAAAAAAACGTAGACCCGCGGTATGTCATTTTGGTGAAAATTTTGACCATTCATGAAACCTTATTTTTTCCATGAAAAATTACTCAAATGAGTGGGAAAATGCATGGGCATGGTAAATTGGGACATATTTTGCTCAGAAATGTTTCAAAAGGCACTTTTCAATTTTTGACCCAAATCAGATAAAAACGTAGACCCGCGGTATGTCATTTTGGTGAAAATTTTGACCATTCATGAAACCTTGTTTTTTCCATGAAAAATGACTAAAATGAGTGGGAAAATGCATGGGCATGGTAAATTGGACCAAATTTTGCTCAGAAATGTGAAAAAAGCACTTTTAAATTTTTGACACAAATCAGAAAAAAACGTAGACCCGCGGTATGTCATTTTGGCGAAAATTTTGACCATTCATGAAAACTTGTTTTTTTCATGAAAAATGACTCAAATTAGTGGGAAAATGCATGGGCATGGTAAATTGGACCAAATTTTGCTCAGAAATGTGAAAAAAGCACTTTTCAATTTTTGACCCAAATCAGAAAAACACGTAGACCCGCGGTATGTCATTTTGGCGAAAATTTTGACCATTCATGAAAACTTGTTTTTTCCTTGAAAAATGACTGAAATGAGTGGGAAAATGCATGGGCATGGTAAATTGGACCAAATTTTGCTCAGAAATGTGAAAAAAGCACTTTTCAATTTTTGACCCAAATCAGAAAAAAACGTAGACCCGCGGTATGTCATTTTGGTGAAAATTTTGTCCATTCATGAAACCTTGTTTTTTTCCATGAAAAATGACTCAAATGAGTGGGAAAATGCATGGGCATGGTAAATTGGACCAAATTTTGCTCAGAAATGTGAAAAAAGCTCTTTTAAATTTTTGACACAAATCAGAAAAAAACGTAGACGTAAACGTAAACGTAGTATGTCATTTTGGCAAAAATTTTGACCATTCATGATAACTTGTTTTTTTCATATAAAATGACTCAAATGAGTGGGAAAATGCATGGGCATGGTAAATTGGACCAAATTTTGCTCAGAAATGTGACAAAAAGCACTTTTCAATTTTTGACCCAAATCAGAAAAAAACGTAGACCCACGGTATGTCATTTTGGTGAAAATTTTGACCATTCATGAAACCTTGTTTTTTCCATGAAAAATGACTCAAATGAGTGGGAAAATGCATGGGCATGGTAAATTGGGACAAATTTTGCTCAGAAATGTGTCAAAAGGCACCTTTCAATTTTTGAACCAAATCAGAAAAAAACGTAGACCCGCGGTATGTCATTTTGGTGAAAATTTTGACCATTCATGAAACATTGTTTTTTCCATGAAAAATGACTTAAACGAGTGGGAAAATGCACGGGCATGGTAAATTGGGACAAATTTTGCTCAGAAATGTGAAAAAAAGCACTTTTCAATTTTTGACCCAAATCAGAAAAAAACGTAGACCCGCGGTATGTCATTTTGGTGAAAATTTTGACTATTCATGAAACCTTGTTTTTTCCATGAAAAATGACTGAAATGAGTGGGAAAATGCATGGGCATGGTAAATTGGACCAAATTTTGCTCAGAAATGTGAAAAAAGCACTTTTAAATTTTTGACACAAATCAGAAAAAAACGTAGACCCGCGGTATGTCATTTTGGCGAAAATTTTGACCATTCATGAAACCTTGTTTTTTCCATGAAAAATGACTCAAATGAGTGGGAAAATGCATGGGCATGGTAAATTGGACCAAATTTTGCTCAGAAATGTGAAAAAAGCACTTTTAAATTTTTGACACAAATCAGAAAAAAACGTAGACCCGCGGTATGTCATTTTGGCGAAAATTTTGACCATTCATGAAACCTTGTTTTTTCCATGAAAAATGACTCAAATGAGTGGAAAAATGCATGGGCATGGTAAATTGGACCAAATTTTGCTCAGAAATGTGAAAAAAGCACTTTTAAATTTTTGACAAAAATCAGAAAAAAACGTAGACCCGCGGTATGTCATTTTGGCGAGAATTTTGACCATTCATGAAAACATGTTTTTTTCCATGAAAAATGACTCAAATGAGTGGGAAAATGCATGGGTATGGTAAATTGGACCAAATTTTGTACCAAAGTTCATGAACTTTCCAATTTTTGACCCAAATCAGAAAAAAACGTAGACCCGCGGTATGTCATTTTGGTGAATATTTTGACCATTCATGAAACCTTGTTTTTTCCATGAAAAATGACTCAAATGAGTGGGGAAATGCATGGGCATGGTAAATTGGGACACATTTTGCTCAGAAATGTGTCAAAAGGCACTTTTCAATTTTTGATCCAAATCAGAAAAAAACGTAGACCCGCGGTATGTCATTTTGGCAAAAATTTTGACCATTCATGATAACTTGTTTTTTTCATGAAAAATGACTCAAATGAGTGGGAAAATGCATGGGCATGGTAAATTGGACCAAATTTTGCTCAGAAATGTGAAAAAAAGCACTTTTCAATTTTTTGACCCAAATCAGAAAAAGACCCGCGGTATGTCATTTTGGTGAAAATTTTGACCATTCATGAAAACTTGTTTTTTCCATGAAAAATTACTCAAATGAGTGGGAAAATGCATGGGCATGGTAAATTGGACCAAATTTTGCTCAGAAATGTGAAAAAAGCACTTTTAAATTTTTGACACAATTCAGAAAAAAACGTAGACCCGCGGTATGTCATTTTGGTGAAAATTTTGACCATTCATGAAACCTTGTTTTTTCAATGAAAAATGACTCAAATGAGTGGGAAAATGCATGGGCATGGTAAATTGGACCAAATTTTGCTCAGAAATGTGAAAAAAGCACTTTTCAATTTTTGACCCAAATCAGAAAAAAACGTAGACCCGCGGTATGTCATTTTGGTGAAAATTTTGTCCATTCATGAAACCTTGTTTTTTTCCATGAAAAATGACTCAAATGAGTGGGAAAATGCATGGGCATGGTAAATTGGACCAAATTTTGCTCAGAAATGTGAAAAAAGCTCTTTTAAATTTTTGACACAAATCAGAAAAAAACGTAGACGTAAACGTAAACGTAGTATGTCATTTTGGCAAAAATTTTGACCATTCATGATAACTTGTTTTTTTCATATAAAATGACTCAAATGAGTGGGAAAATGCATGGGCATGGTAAATTGGACCAAATTTTGCTCAGAAATGTGAAAAAAAGCACTTTTCAATTTTTGACCCAAATCAGAAAAAAACGTAGACCCGCGGTATGTCATTTTGGCGAAAATTTTGACCATTCATGATAACTTGTTTTTTTCATGAAAAATGACTCAAATGAGTGGGAAAATGCATGGGCATGGTAAATTGGGACAAATTTTGCTCAGAAATGTGTCAAAAGGCACCTTTCAATTTTTGAACCAAATCAGAAAAAAACGTAGACCCGCGGTATGTCATTTTGGTGAAAATTTTGACCATTCATGAAACATTGTTTTTTCCATGAAAAATGACTTAAACGAGTGGGAAAATGCACGGGCATGGTAAATTGGGACAAATTTTGCTCAGAAATGTGAAAAAAAGCACTTTTCAATTTTTGACCCAAATCAGAAAAAAACGTAGACCCGCGGTATGTCATTTTGGTGAAAATTTTGACTATTCATGAAACCTTGTTTTTTCCATGAAAAATGACTGAAATGAGTGGGAAAATGCATGGGCATGGTAAATTGGACCAAATTTTGCTCAGAAATGTGAAAAAAGCACTTTTAAATTTTTGACACAAATCAGAAAAAAACGTAGACCCGCGGTATGTCATTTTGGCGAAAATTTTGACCTTTCATGAAACCTTGTTTTTTCCATGAAAAATGACTCAAATGAGTGGGAAAATGCATGGGCATGGTAAATTGGACCAAATTTTGCTCAGAAATGTGAAAAAAGCACTTTTAAATTTTTGACACAAATCAGAAAAAAACGTAGACCCGCGGTATGTCATTTTGGCGAAAATTTTGACCATTCATGAAACCTTGTTTTTTCCATGAAAAATGACTCAAATGAGTGGAAAAATGCATGGGCATGGTAAATTGGACCAAATTTTGCTCAGAAATGTGAAAAAAGCACTTTTAAATTTTTGACAAAAATCAGAAAAAAACGTAGACCCGCGGTATGTCATTTTGGCGAGAATTTTGACCATTCATGAAAACATGTTTTTTTCCATGAAAAATGACTCAAATGAGTGGGAAAATGCATGGGTATGGTAAATTGGACCAAATTTTGTACCAAAGTTCATGAACTTTCCAATTTTTGACCCAAATCAGAAAAAAACGTAGACCCGCGGTATGTCATTTTGGTGAATATTTTGACCATTCATGAAACCTTGTTTTTTCCATGAAAAATGACTCAAATGAGTGGGGAAATGCATGGGCATGGTAAATTGGGACAAATTTTGCTCAGAAATGTGTCAAAAGGCACTTTTCAATTTTTTATCCAAATCAGAAAAAAACGTAGACCCGCGGTATGTCATTTTGGCAAAAATTTTGACCATTCATGATAACTTGTTTTTTTCATGAAAAATGACTCAAATGAGTGGGAAAATGCATGGGCATGGTAAATTGGACCAAATTTTGCTCAGAAATGTGAAAAAAAGCACTTTTCAATTTTTTGACCCAAATCAGAAAAAGACCCGCGGTATGTCATTTTGGTGAAAATTTTGACCATTCATGAAAACTTGTTTTTTCCATGAAAAATTACTCAAATGAGTGGGAAAATGCATGGGCATGGTAAATTGGACCAAATTTTGCTCAGAAATGTGAAAAAAGCACTTTTAAATTTTTGACACAATTCAGAAAAAAACGTAGACCCGCGGTATGTCATTTTGGTGAAAATTTTGACCATTCATGAAACCTTGTTTTTTCAATGAAAAATGACTCAAATGAGTGGGAAAATGCATGGGCATGGTAAATTGGACCAAATTTTGCTCAGAAATGTGAAAAAAGCACTTTTAAATTTTTGACACAATTCAGAAAAAAACGTAGACCCGCGGTATGTCATTTTGGTGAAAATTTTGACCATTCATGAAAGCTTGTTTTTTCAATGAAAAATGACTCAAATGAGTGGGAAAATGCATGGGCATGGTAAATTGGACCAAATTTTGCTCAGAAATGTGAAAAAAAGCACTTTTCAATTTTTTGACCCAAATCAGAAAAAGACCCGCGGTATGTCATTTTGGTGAAAATTTTGACCATTCATGAAACCTTGTTTTTTCCATGAAAAATGACTCAAATGAGTGGGAAAATGCATGGGCATGGTAAATTGGGACAAAGTTTGCTCAGAAATGTGTCAAAAGGCACTTTTCAATTTTTGACCCAAATCAGAAAAAAACGTAGACCCGCGGTATGTCATTTTGGTGAAAATTTTGACCATTCATGAAACCTTGTTTTTTCCATGAAAAATGACTCAAATGAGTGGGAAAATGCATGGGCATGGTAAATTGGACCAAATTTTGCTCAGAAATGTGAAAAAAAGCTCTTTTAAATTTTTGACACAAATCAGAAAAAAACGTAGACCCGCGGTATGTCATTTTGGCAAAAATTTTGACCATTCATGATAACTTGTTTTTTTCATGAAAAATGACTCAAATGAGTGGGAAAATGCATGGGCATGGTAAATTGGACCAAAATTTGCTCAGAAATGTGAAAAAAGCACTTTTCAATTTTTGACCCAAATCAGAAAAAAACGTAGACCCGCAGTATGTCATTTTGGTGAAAATTTTGACCATTCATGAAACCTTGTTTTTTCCATGAAAAATGACTCAAATGAGTGGGAAAATGCATGGGCATGGTAAATTGGACCAAATTTTGCTCAGAAATGTGAAAAAAGCTCTTTTAAATTTTTGACACAAATCAGAAAATAACGTAGACCCGCGGTATGTCATTTTGGCAAAAATTTTTTACCATTCATGATAACTTGTTTTTTTTCATGAAAAATGACTCAAATGAGTGGGAAAATGCATGGGCATGGTAAATTGGACCAAAATTTGCTCAGAAATGTGAAAAAAGCACTTTCCAATTTTTGACCCAAATCAGAAAAAAACGTAGACCTGCAGTATGTCATTTTGGTGAAAATTTTGACCATTCATAAAACCTTTTTTTTTTTCCATGAAAAATGACTGAAATGAGTGGGAAAATGCATGGGCATGGAAAATTGGACCAAATTTTACTCAGAAATGTGAAAAAAAGCACTTTTCAATTTTTGACCCAAATCAGAAAAAAACGTAGACCCGCGGTATGTCATTTTGGTGAAAATTTTGTCCATTCATGAAACCTTGTTTTTTTCCATGAAAAATGACTCAAATGAGTGGGAAAATGCATGGGCATGGTAAATTGGACCAAATTTTGCTCAGAAATGTGAAAAAAAGCTCTTTTAAATTTTTGACACAAATCAGAAAAAAACGTAGACGTAAACGTAAACGTAGTATGTCATTTTGGCAAAAATTTTGACCATTCATGATAACTTGTTTTTTTCATATAAAATGACTCAAATGAGTGGGAAAATGCATGGGCATGGTAAATTGGACCAAATTTTGCTCAGAAATGTGAAAAAAAGCACTTTTCAATTTTTGACCCAAATCAGAAAAAAACGTAGACCCGCGGTATGTCATTTTGGCGAAAATTTTGACCATTCATGATAACTTGTTTTTTTCATGAAAAATTACTCAAATGAGTGGGAAAATGCATGGGCATGGTAAATTGGGACAAATTTTGCTCAGAAATGTGTCAAAAGGCACTTTTCAATTTTTGACCCAAATCAGAAACAAACATAGACCCGCGGTATGTCATTTTGGTGAAAATTTTGACCATTCATGAAACCTTGTTTTTTCCATGAAAAATTACTCAAATGAGTGGGAAAATGCATTGGCATGGTAAATTGAACCAAATTTTGCTCAGAAATGTGAAAAAAGCACTTTTAAATTTTTGACCCAAATCAGAAAAAAACGTAGACCCGCGGTATGTCATTTTGGTGAAAATTTTGACCATTCATGAAAACTTGTTTTTTCCATGAAAAATGACTCAAATGAGTGGGAAAATGCATGGGCATGGTAAATTGGGACAAATTTTGCTCAGAAATGTGTCAAAAGGCACCTTTCAATTTTTGAACCAAATCAGAAAAAAACGTAGACCCGCGGTATGTCATTTTGGTGAAAATTTTGACCATTCATGAAACATTGTTTTTTCCATGAAAAATGACTTAAACGAGTGGGAAAATGCACGGGCATGGTAAATTGGGACAAATTTTGCTCAGAAATGTGAAAAAAAGCACTTTTCAATTTTTGACCCAAATCAGAAAAAAACGTAGACCCGCGGTATGTCATTTTGGTGAAAATTTTGACTATTCATGAAACCTTGTTTTTTCCATGAAAAATGACTCAAATGAGTGGGAAAATGCATGGGCATGGTAAATTGGACCAAATTTTGCTCAGAAATGTGAAAAAAGCACTTTTAAATTTTTGACACAAATCAGAAAAAAACGTAGACCCGCGGTATGTCATTTTGGCGAAAATTTTGACCATTCATGAAACCTTGTTTTTTCCATGAAAAATGACTCAAATGAGTGGGAAAATGCATGGGCATGGTAAATTGGACCAAATTTTGCTCAGAAATGTGAAAAAAGCACTTTTAAATTTTTGACACAAATCAGAAAAAAACGTAGACCCGCGGTATGTCATTTTGGCGAAAATTTTGACCATTCATGAAACCTTGTTTTTTCCATGAAAAATGACTCAAATGAGTGGGGAAATGCATGGGCATGGTAAATTGGGACAAATTTTGCTCAGAAATGTGTCAAAAGGCACTTTTCAATTTTTGATCCAAATCAGAAAAAAACGTAGACCCGGGGTATGTCATTTTGGCAAAAATTTTGACCATTCATGATAACTTGTTTTTTTCATGAAAAATGACTCAAATGAGTGGGAAAATGCATGGGCATGGTAAATTGGAACAAATTTTGCTCAGAAATGTGACAAAAAGCACTTTTCAATTTTTGACCCAAATCAGAAAAACTTGTAGACCCCGCGGTATGTCATTTTGGTGAAAATTTTGACCATTCATGAAACCTTGTTTTTTCCATGAAAAATAACTCAAATGAGTGGGGAAATGCATGGGCATGGTAAATTGGACCAAATTTTGCTCAGAAATGTGAAAAAAGCACTTTTAAATTTTTGACACAAATCAGAAAAAAAACGTAGACCCGCGGTATGTCATTTTGGCGAAAATTTTGACCATTCATGAAACCTTGTTTTTTCCATGAAAAATGACTCAAAAGAGTGGGAAAATGCATGGGCATGGTAAATTGGACCAAATTTTGCTCAGAAATGTGAAAAAAAGCACTTTTCAATTTTTTGACCCAAATCAGAAAAAGACCCGCGGTATGTCATTTTGGTGAAAATTTTGACCATTCATGAAAACTTGTTTTTTCCATGAAAAATTACTCAAATGAGTGGGAAAATGCATGGGCATGGTAAATTGGACCAAATTTTGCTCAGAAATGTGAAAAAAGCACTTTTAAATTTTTGACACAATTCAGAAAAAAACGTAGACCCGCGGTATGTCATTTTGGTGAAAATTTTGACCATTCATGAAACCTTGTTTTTTCAATGAAAAATGACCCAAATGAGTGGGAAAATGCATGGGCATGGTAAATTGGACCAAATTTTGCTCAGAAATGTGAAAAAAAGCACTTTTCAATTTTTGACCCAAATCAGAAAAAAACGTAGACCTGCAGTATGTCATTTTGGTGAAAATTTTGACCATTCATAAAACCTTTTTTTTTTTCCATGAAAAATGACTGAAATGAGTGGGAAAATGCATGGGCATGGAAAATTGGACCAAATTTTACTCAGAAATGTGAAAAAAAGCACTTTTCAATTTTTGACCCAAATCAGAAAAACACGTAGACCCGCGGTATGTCATTTTGGTGAAAATTTTGACCATTCATGAAACCTTGTTTTTTTCATGAAAAATGACTCAAATGAGTGGGAAAATGCATGGGCATGGTAAATTGGAACAAATTTTGCTCAGAAATGTGACAAAAAGCACTTTTCAATTTTTGACCCAAATCAGAAAAAAACGTAGACCCGCGGTATGTCATTTTGGTGAAAATTTTGACCATTCATGAAACCTTGTTTTTTCCATGAAAAATGACTCAAATGAGTGGGAAAATGCATGGGCATGGTAAATTGGACCAAATTTTGCTCAGAAATGTGAAAAAAGCACTTTTCAATTTTTGACCCAAATCAGAAAAAAACGTAGACCCGCGGTATGTCATTTTGGTGAAAATTTTGACCATTCATGAAACCTTGTTTTTTCCATGAAAAATGACTCAAATGAGTGGGAAAATGCATGGGCATGGTAAATTGGACCAAATTTTGCTCAGAAATGTGAAAAAAAGCACTTTTCAATTTTTGAACCAAATCAGAAAAACACGTAGACCCGCGGTATGTCATTTTGGTGAAAATTTTGACCATTCATGAAACCTTATTTTTTCCATGAAAAATTACTCAAATGAGTGGGAAAATGCATGGGCATGGTAAATTGGGACAAATTTTGCTCAGAAATGTGTCTAAAGGCACTTTTCAATTTTTGACCCAAATCAGATAAAAACGTAGACCCGCGGTATGTCATTTTGGTGAAAATTTTGACCATTCATGAAAACTTGTTTTTTTCATGAAAAATTACTCAAATGAGTGGGAAAATGCATGGGCATGGTAAATTGGGACAAATTTTGCTCAGAAATGTGTCAAAAGGCACTTTTCAATTTTTGACCCAAATCAGAAAAAAACGTAGACCCGCGGTATGTCATTTTGGCAAAAATTTTGACCATTCATGAAACCTTGTTTTTTCCATGAAAAATGACTAAAATGAGTGGGAAAATGCATGGGCATGGTAAATTGGACCAAATTTTGCTCAGAAATGTGAAAAAAGCACTTTTAAATTTTTGACACAAATCAGAAAAAAACGTAGACCCGCGGTATGTCATTTTGGCGAAAATTTTGACCATTCATGAAAACTTGTTTTTTTCATGAAAAATGACTCAAATTAGTGGGAAAATGCATGGGCATGGTAAATTGGACCAAATTTTGCTCAGAAATGTGAAAAAAGCACTTTTCAATTTTTGACCCAAATCAGAAAAACACGTAGACCCGCGGTATGTCATTTTGGTGAAAATTTTGACCATTCATAAAACCTTGTTTTTTTCCATGAAAAATGACTCAAATGAGTGGGAAAATGCATGGGCATGGAAAATTGGACCTAATTTTGCTCAGAAATGTGAAAAAAAGCACTTTTCAATTTTTGACCCAAATCAGAAAAAAACGTAGACCCGTGGTATGTCATTTTGGTGAAAATTTTGACCATTCATGAAACCTTGTTTTTTCCATGAAAAATGACTCAAATGAGTGGGAAAATGCATGGGCATGGTAAATTGGACCAAATTTTGCTCAGAAATGTGAAAAAAGCACTTTTCAATTTTTGACCCAAATCAGAAAAACACGTAGACCCGCGGTATGTCATTTTGGTGAAAATTTTGACCATTCATGAAACCTTGTTTTTTCCATGAAAAATGACTCAAATGAGTGGGAAAATGCATGGGCATGGTAAATTGGACCAAATTTTGCTCAGAAATGTGAAAAAAGCACTTTTAAATTTTTGACACGAATCAGAAAAAAACGTAGACCCGCGGTATGTCATTTTGGCGAAAATTTTGACAATTCATGAAAACTTGTTTTTTTCATGAAAAATGACTCAAATGAGTGGGAAAATGCATGGGCATGGTAAATTGGACCAAATTTTGCTTAGAAATGTGACAAAAGCACTTTTCAATTTTTGACCCAAATCAGAAAAACACGTAGACCCGCGGTATGTCATGTTGGTGAAAATTTTGACCATTCATGAAACCTTGTTTTTTCCATGAAAAATGACTCAAATGACTGGGGAAATGCATGGGGGCATGGTAAATTGGACCAAAATTTGCTCAGAAATGTGAAAAAAGCACTTTTCAATTTTTGACCCAAATCAGAAAAAAACGTAGACCCGCGGTATGTCATTTTGGTGAAAATTTTGACCATTCATGAAACCTTGTTTTTCCATGAAAAATGACTCAAATGAGTGGGAAAATGCATTGGCATGGTAAATTGGACCAAAATTTGCTCAGAAATGTGAAAAAAGCACTTTTCAATTTTTGACCCAAATCAGAAAAACACGTAGACCCGCGGTATGTCATTTTGGTGAAAATTTTGACCATTCATAAAACCTTGTTTTTTTCGATGAAAAATGACTGAAATGAGTGGGAAAATGCATGGGCATGGAAAATTGGACCAAATTTTGCTCAGAAATGTGAAAAAAAGCACTTTTCAATTTTTGACCCAAATCAGAAAAAAACGTAGACCCGCGGTATGTCATTTTGGTGAACATTTTGACCATTCATGAAACCTTGTTTTTTTCATGAAAAATGACTCAAATGAGTGGGAAAATGCATGGGCATGGTAAATTGGGACAAATTTTGCTCAGAAATGTGTCAAAAGGCACTTTTCAATTTTTGACCCAAATCAGAAAAAAACGTAGACCCGCGGTATGTCATTTTGGCAAAAATTTTGACCATTCATGATAACTTGTTTTTTTCATGAAAAATGACTCAAATGAGTGGGATAATGCATGGGCATGGTAAATTGGACCAAAATTTGCTCAGAAATGTGAAAAAAGCACTTTTCAATTTTTGACCCAAATCAGAAAAAAACGTAGACCCACGGTATGTCATTTTGGCAAAAATTTTGACCATTCATGATAACTTGTTTTTTTCATGAAAAATGACTCAAATGAGTGGGAAAATGCATGGGCATGGTAAATTGGACCAAATTTTGCTCAGAAATGTGAAAAAAGCTCTTTTAAATTTTTGACACAAATCAGAAAGAAACGTAGACCCGCAGTATGTCATTTTGGCAAAAATTTTGACCATTCATGATAACTTGTTTTTTTCATGAAAAATGACTCAAATGAGTGGGAAAATGCATGGGCATGGTAAATTGGACCAAAATTTGCTCAGAAATGTGAAAAAAGCACTTTTCAATTTTTGACCCAAATCAGAAAAAAAACGTAGACCCGCAGTATGTCATTTTGGTGAAAATTTTGACCATTCATAAAACCTTGTTTTTTTCCATGAAAAATGACTGAAATCAGTGGGAAAATGCATGGGCATGGAAAATTGGACCAAATTATGCTCAGAAATGTGAAAAAAAGCACTTTTCAATTTTTGACCCAAATCAGAAAAAAACGTAGACCCGCGGTATGTCATTTTGGTGAAAATTTTGACCATTCATGAAACCTTGTTTTTTTCATGAAAAATGACTCAAATGAGTGGGAAAATGCATGGGCATGGTAAATTGGGACAAATTTTGCTCAGAAATGTGTCAAAAGGCACTTTTCAATTTTTGACCCAAATCAGAAAAAAACGTAGACCCGCGGTATGTCATTTTGGCAAAAATTTTGACCATTCATGATAACTTGTTTTTTTCATGAAAAATGACTCAAATGAGTGGGAAAATGCATGGGCATGGTAAATTGGACCAAATTTTGCTCAGAAATGTGAAAAAAGCACTTTTCAATTTTTGACCCAAATCAGAAAAACACGTAGACCCGCGGTATGTCATTTTGGCGAAAATTTTGACCATTCATGAAAACTTGTTTTTTCCATGAAAAATGACTGAAATGAGTGGGAAAATGCATGGGCATGGTAAATTGGAACAAATTTTGCTCAGAAATGTGACAAAAAGCACTTTTCAATTTTTGACCCAAATCAGAAAAACATGTAGACCCGCGGTATGTCATTTTGGTGAAAATTTTGACCATTCATGAAACCTTGTTTTTTCCATGAAAAATGACTCAAATGAGTGGGAAAATGCATGGGCATGGTAAATTGGGACAAATTTTGCTCAGAAATGTGTCAAATGGCACTTTTCAATTTTTGACCCAAATCAGAAAAAAACGTAGACCCGCGGTATGTCATTTTGGCAAAAATTTTGACCATTCATGATAACTTGATTTTTTCATGAAAAATGTCTCAAATTAGTGGGAAAATGCATGGGCATGGTAAATTGGACCAAATTTTGCTCAGAAATGTGAAAAAAGCACTTTTAAATTTTTGACACAAATCAGAAAAAACGTAGACCCGCGGTATGTCATTTTGGCGAAAATTTTGACCATTCATGAAAACTTGTTTTTTTTCATGAAAAATGACTCAAATTAGTGGGAAAATGCATCGGCATGGTAAATTGGACCAAATTTTGCTCAGAAATGTGAAAAAAGCACTTTTCAATTTTTGACCCAAATCAGAAAAACACGTAGACCCGCGGTATGTCATTTTGGTGAAAATTTTGACCATTCATAAAACCTTGTTTTTTTCCATGAAAAATGACTGAAATGAGTGGGAAAATGCATGGGCATGGAAAATTGGACCAAATTTGGCTCAGAAATGTGAAAAAAAAGCACTTTTCAATTTTTGAACCAAATCAGAAAAACACGTAGACCCGCGGTATGTCATTTTGGCGAAAATTTTGACCATTCATGAAAACTTGTTTTTTTCATGAAAAATGACTCAAATTAGTGGGAAAATGCATGGGCATGGTAAATTGGACCAAATTTTGCTCAGAAATGTGAAAAAAGCACTTTTCAATTTTTGACCCAAATCAGAAAAACACGTAGACCCGCGGTATGTCATTTTGGTGAAAATTTTGACCATTCATAAAACCTTGTTTTTTTCCATGAAAAATGACTGAAATGAGTGGGAAAATGCATGGGCATGGAAAATTGGACGAAATTTTGCTCAGAAATGTGAAAAAAAGCACTTTTCAATTTTTGACCCAAATCAGAAAAAAACGTAGACCCGCGGTATGTCATTTTGGCGAAAATTTTGACCATTCATGAAAACTTGTTTTTTTTCATGAAAAATGACTCAAATTAGTGGGAAAATGCATGGGCATGGTAAATTGGACCAAATTTTGCTCAAAAATGTGAAAAAAGCACTTTTCAATTTTTGACCCAAATCAGAAAAACACGTAGACCCGCGGTATGTCATTTTGGTGAAAATTTTGACCATTCATAAAACCTTGTTTTTTTCGATGAAAAATGACTGAAATGAGTGGGAAAATGCATGGGCATGGAAAATTGGACCAAATTTTGCTCAGAAATGTGAAAAAAAGCACTTTTCAATTTTTGACCCAAATCAGAAAAAAACGTAGACCCGCGGTATGTCATTTTGGTGAACATTTTGACCATTCATAAAACCTTGTTTTTTTCATGAAAAATGACTCAAATGAGTGGGAAAATGCATGGGCATGGTAAATTGGGACAAATTTTGCTCAGAAATGTGTCAAAAGGCACTTTTCAATTTTTGACCCAAATCAGAAAAAAACGTAGACCCGCGGTATGTCATATTGGCAAAAATTTTGACCATTCATGATAACTTGTTTTTTTCATGAAAAATGACTCAAATGAGTGGGATAATGCATGGGCATGGTAAATTGGACCAAAATTTGCTCAGAAATGTGAAAAAAGCACTTTTCAATTTTTGACCCAAATCAGAAAAAAACGTAGACCCACGGTATGTCATTTTGGCAAAAATTTTGACCATTCATGATAACTTGTTTTTTTCATGAAAAATGACTCAAATGAGTGGGAAAATGCATGGGCATGGTAAATTGGACCAAATTTTGCTCAGAAATGTGAAAAAAGCTCTTTTAAATTTTTGACACAAATCAGAAAGAAACGTAGACCCGCGGTATGTCATTTTGTCAAAAATTTTGACCATTCATGATAACTTGTTTTTTTCATGAAAAATGACTCAAATGAGTGGGAAAATGCATGGGCATGGTAAATTGGACCAAAATTTGCTCAGAAATGTGAAAAAAGCACTTTTCAATTTTTGACCCAAATCAGAAAAAAAACGTAGACCCGCAGTATGTCATTTTGGTGAAAATTTTGACCATTCATAAAACCTTGTTTTTTTCCATGAAAAATGACTGAAATCAGTGGGAAAATGCATGGGCATGGAAAATTGGACCAAATTATGCTCAGAAATGTGAAAAAAAGCACTTTTCAATTTTTGACCCAAATCAGAAAAAAACGTAGACCCGCGGTATGTCATTTTGGTGAAAATTTTGACCATTCATGAAACCTTGTTTTTTTCATGAAAAATGACTCAAATGAGTGGGAAAATGCATGGGCATGGTAAATTGGGACAAATTTTGCTCAGAAATGTGTCAAAAGGCACTTTTCAATTTTTGACCCAAATCAGAAAAAAACGTAGACCCGCGGTATGTCATTTTGGCAAAAATTTTGACCATTCATGATAACTTGTTTTTTTCATGAAAAATGACTCAAATGAGTGGGAAAATGCATGGGCATGGTAAATTGGACCAAATTTTGCTCAGAAATGTGAAAAAAGCACTTTTCAATTTTTGACCCAAATCAGAAAAACACGTAGACCCGCGGTATGTCATTTTGGCGAAAATTTTGACCATTCATGAAAACTTGTTTTTTCCATGAAAAATGACTGAAATGAGTGGGAAAATGCATGGGCATGGTAAATTGGAACAAATTTTGCTCAGAAATGTGACAAAAAGCACTTTTCAATTTTTGACCCAAATCAGAAAAACATGTAGACCCGCGGTATGTCATTTTGGTGAAAATTTTGACCATTCATGAAACCTTGTTTTTTCCATGAAAAATGACTCAAATGAGTGGGAAAATGCATGGGCATGGTAAATTGGGACAAATTTTGCTCAGAAATGTGTCAAATGGCACTTTTCAATTTTTGACCCAAATCAGAAAAAAACGTAGACCCGCGGTATGT
The DNA here is from genome assembly GCF_023375975.1 of Astyanax mexicanus. NCBI lineage: Eukaryota > Metazoa > Chordata > Actinopteri > Characiformes > Acestrorhamphidae > Astyanax > Astyanax mexicanus. The sequence goes on from NW_026040054.1 coordinate 494,881, forward strand.
CATTTTGGCAAAAATTTTGACCATTCATGATAACTTGATTTTTTCATGAAAAATGACTCAAATTAGTGGGAAAATGCATGGGCATGGTAAATTGGACCAAATTTTGCTCAGAAATGTGAAAAAAGCACTTTTAAATTTTTGACACAAATCAGAAAAAACGTAGACCCGCGGTATGTCATTTTGGCGAAAATTTTGACCATTCATGAAAACTTGTTTTTTTTCATTAAAAATGACTCAAATTAGTGGGAAAATGCATCGGCATGGTAAATTGGACCAAATTTTGCTCAGAAATGTGAAAAAAGCACTTTTCAATTTTTGACCCAAATCAGAAAAACACGTAGACCCGCGGTATGTCATTTTGGTGAAAATTTTGACCATTCATAAAACCTTGTTTTTTTCCATGAAAAATGACTGAAATGAGTGGGAAAATGCATGGGCATGGAAAATTGGACGAAATTTTGCTCAGAAATGTGAAAAAAAGCACTTTTCAATTTTTGACCCAAATCAGAAAAAAACGTAGACCCGCGGTATGTCATTTTGGCGAAAATTTTGACCATTCATGAAAACTTGTTTTTTTTCATGAAAAATGACTCAAATTAGTGGGAAAATGCATGGGCATGGTAAATTGGACCAAATTTTGCTCAAAAATGTGAAAAAAGCACTTTTCAATTTTTGACCCAAATCAGAAAAACACGTAGACCCGCGGTATGTCATTTTGGTGAAAATTTTGACCATTCATAAAACCTTGTTTTTTTCCATGAAAAATGACTGAAATGAGTGGGAAAATGCATGGGCATGGAAAATTGGACCAAATTTTGCTCAGAAATGTGAAAAAAAGCACTTTTCAATTTTTGAACCAAATCAGAAAAACACGTAGACCCGCGGTATGTCATTTTGGCGAAAATTTTGACCATTCATGAAAACTTGTTTTTTTCATGAAAAATGACTCAAATTAGTGGGAAAATGCATGGGCATGGTAAATTGGACCAAATTTTGCTCAGAAATGTGAAAAAAGCACTTTTCAATTTTTGACCCAAATCAGAAAAACACGTAGACCCGCGGTATGTCATTTTGGTGAAAATTTTGACCATTCATAAAACCTTGTTTTTTTCCATGAAAAATTACTGAAATGAGTGGGAAAATGCATGGGCATGGTAAATTGGACCAAATTTTGCTCAGAAATGTGAAAAAAAGCACTTTTCAATTTTTGACCCGAATCAGAAAAAAACGTAGACCCGCGGTATGTCATTTTGGTGAAAATTTTGACCATTCATGAAACCTTGTTTTTTCCATGAAAAATGACTCAAATGAGTGGGAAAATGCATGGGCATGGTAAATTGGACCAAATTTTGCTCAGAAATGTGAAAAAAAGCACTTTTCAATTTTTGACCCAAATCAGAAAAAAACGTAGACCCGCGGTATGTCATTTTGGTGAAAATTTTGACCATTCATGAAACCTTGTTTTTTCCATGAAAAATGACTCAAATGAGTGGGAAAATGCATGGGCATGGTAAATTGGACCAAATTTTGCTCAGAAATGTGAAAAAAAGCACTTTTCAATTTTTGAACCAAATCAGAAAAACACGTAGACCCGCGGTATGTCATTTTGGTGAAAATTTTGACCATTCATGAAACCTTATTTTTTCCATGAAAAATTACTCAAATGAGTGGGAAAATGCATGGGCATGGTAAATTGGGACAAATTTTGCTCAGAAATGTGTCTAAAGGCACTTTTCAATTTTTGACCCAAATCAGATAAAAACGTAGACCCGCGGTATGTCATTTTGGTGAAAATTTTGACCATTCATGAAAACTTGTTTTTTTCATGAAAAATTACTCAAATGAGTGGGAAAATGCATGGGCATGGTAAATTGGGACAAATTTTGCTCAGAAATGTGTCAAAAGGCACTTTTCAATTTTTGACCCAAATCAGAAAAAAACGTAGACCCGCGGTATGTCATTTTGGCAAAAATTTTGACCATTCATGAAACCTTGTTTTTTCCATGAAAAATGACTAAAATGAGTGGGAAAATGCATGGGCATGGTAAATTGGACCAAATTTTGCTCAGAAATGTGAAAAAAGCACTTTTAAATTTTTGACACAAATCAGAAAAAAACGTAGACCCGCGGTATGTCATTTTGGCGAAAATTTTGACCATTCATGAAAACTAGTTTTTTTCATGAAAAATGACTCAAATTAGTGGGAAAATGCATGGGCATGGTAAATTGGACCAAATTTTGCTCAGAAATGTGAAAAAAGCACTTTTCAATTTTTGACCCAAATCAGAAAAACACGTAGACCCGCGGTATGTCATTTTGGTGAAAATTTTGACCATTCATAAAACCTTGTTTTTTTCCATGAAAAATGACTGAAATGAGTGGGAAAATGCATGGGCATGGAAAATTGGACCTAATTTTGCTCAGAAATGTGAAAAAAAGCACTTTTCAATTTTTGAACCAAATCAGAAAAACACGTAGACCCGCGGTATGTCATTTTGGTGAAAATTTTGACCATTCATGAAACCTTGTTTTTTCCATGAAAAATGACTCAAATGAGTGGGAAAATGCATGGGCATGGTAAATTGGACCAAATTTTGCTCAGAAATGTGAAAAAAGCACTTTTCAATTTTTGACCCAAATCAGAAAAAAACGTAGACCCGCGGTATGTCATTTTGGTGAAAATTTTGACCATTCATGAAACCTTGTTTTTTCCATGAAAAATGACTCAAATGAGTGGGAAAATGCATGGGCATGGTAAATTGGACCAAATTTTGCTCAGAAATGTGAAAAAAGCACTTTTAAATTTTTGACACGAATCAGAAAAAAACGTAGACCCGCGGTATGTCATTTTGGCGAAAATTTTGACAATTCATGAAAACTTGTTTTTTTCATGAAAAATGACTCAAATGAGTGGGAAAATGCATGGGCATGGTAAATTTGACCAAATTTTGCTTAGAAATGTGACAAAAGCACTTTTCAATTTTTGACCCAAATCAGAAAAACACGTAGACCCGCGGTATGTCATGTTGGTGAAAATTTTGACCATTCATGAAACCTTGTTTTTTCCATGAAAAATGACTCAAATGACTGGGGAAATGCATGGGCATGGTAAATTGGACCAAAATTTGCTCAGAAATGTGAAAAAAGCACTTTTCAATTTTTGACCCAAATCAGAAAAAAACGTAGACCCGCGGTATGTCATTTTGGTGAAAATTTTGACCATTCATGAAACCTTGTTTTTCCATGAAAAATGACTCAAATGAGTGGGAAAATGCATTGGCATGGTAAATTGGACCAAAATTTGCTCAGAAATGTGAAAAAAGCACTTTTCAATTTTTGACCCAAATCAGAAAAACACGTAGACCCGCGGTATGTCATTTTGGTGAAAATTTTGACCATTCATAAAACCTTGTTTTTTTCGATGAAAAATGACTGAAATGAGTGGGAAAATGCATGGGCATGGAAAATTGGACCAAATTTTGCTCAGAAATGTGTCAAAAGGCACTTTTCAATTTTTGACCCAAATCAGAAAAAAACGTAGACCCGCGGTATGTCATTTTGGCAAAAATTTTGACCATTCATGATAACTTGTTTTTTTCATGAAAAATGACTCAAATGAGTGGGATAATGCATGGGCATGGTAAATTGGACCAAAATTTGCTCAGAAATGTGAAAAAAGCACTTTTCAATTTTTGACCCAAATCAGAAAAAAACGTAGACCCACGGTATGTCATTTTGGCAAAAATTTTGACCATTCATGATAACTTGTTTTTTTCATGAAAAATGACTCAAATGAGTGGGAAAATGCATGGGCATGGTAAATTGGACCAAATTTTGCTCAGAAATGTGAAAAAAGCTCTTTTAAATTTTTGACACAAATCAGAAAGAAACGTAGACCCGCGGTATGTCATTTTGGCAAAAATTTTGACCATTCATGATAACTTGTTTTTTTCATGAAAAATGACTCAAATGAGTGGGAAAATGCATGGGCATGGTAAATTGGACCAAAATTTGCTCAGAAATGTGAAAAAAGCACTTTTCAATTTTTGACCCAAATCAGAAAAAAAACGTAGACCCGCAGTATGTCATTTTGGTGAAAATTTTGACCATTCATAAAACCTTGTTTTTTTCCATGAAAAATGACTGAAATCAGTGGGAAAATGCATGGGCATGGAAAATTGGACCAAATTATGCTCAGAAATGTGAAAAAAAGCACTTTTCAATTTTTGACCCAAATCAGAAAAAAACGTAGACCCGCGGTATGTCATTTTGGTGAAAATTTTGACCATTCATGAAACCTTGTTTTTTTCATGAAAAATGACTCAAATGAGTGGGAAAATGCATGGGCATGGTAAATTGGGACAAATTTTGCTCAGAAATGTGTCAAAAGGCACTTTTCAATTTTTGACCCAAATCAGAAAAAAACGTAGACCCGCGGTATGTCATTTTGGCAAAAATTTTGACCATTCATGATAACTTGTTTTTTTCATGAAAAATGACTCAAATGAGTGGGAAAATGCATGGGCATGGTAAATTGGACCAAATTTTGCTCAGAAATGTGAAAAAAGCACTTTTCAATTTTTGACCAAAATCAGAAAAACACGTAGACCCGCGGTATGTCATTTTGGTGAAAATTTTGACCATTCATAAAACCTTGTTTTTTTCCATGAAAAATGACTGAAATGAGTGGGAAAATGCATGGGCATGGAAAATTGGACCAAATTTGGCTCAGAAATGTGAAAAAAAGCACTTTTCAATTTTTGAACCAAATCAGAAAAACACGTAGACCCGCGATATGTCATTTTGGCGAAAATTTTGACCATTCATGAAAACTTGTTTTTTCCATGAAAAATGACTGAAATGAGTGGGAAAATGCATGGGCATGGTAAATTGGAACAAATTTTGCTCAGAAATGTGACAAAAAGCACTTTTCAATTTTTGACCCAAATCAGAAAAACATGTAGACCCGCGGTATGTCATTTTGGTGAAAATTTTGACCATTCATAAAACCTTGTTTTTTTCCATGAAAAATGACTGAAATGAGTGGGAAAATGCATGGGCATGGTAAATTGGAACAAATTTTGCTCAGAAATGTGACAAAAAGCACTTTTCAATTTTTGACCCAAATCAGAAAAACATGTAGACCCGCGGTATGTCATTTTGGTGAAAGTTTTGACCATTCATAAAACCTTGTTTTTTTCCATGAAAAATGACTGAAATGAGTGGGAAAATGCATGGGCATGGTAAATTGGACCAAATTTTGCTCAGAAATGTGAAAAAAGCTCTTTTAAATTTTTGACACAAATCAGAAAAAAACGTAGACCCGCGGTATGTCATTTTGGCAAAAATTTTGACCATTCATGATAACTTGTTTTTTTCATATAAAATGACTCAAATGAGTGGGAAAATGCATGGGCATGGTAAATTGGGACAAATTTTGCTCAGAAATGTGACAAAAAGCACTTTTCAATTTTTGACCCAAATCAGAAAAAAACGTAGACCCGCGGTATGTCATTTTGGTGAAAATTTTGACCATTCATGAAACCTTGTTTTTTCCATGAAAAATGACTCAAATGAGTGGGAAAATGCATAGGCATGGTAAATTGGACCAAATTTTGCTCAGAAATGTGAAAAAAGCGCTTTTAAATTTTTGACCCAAATCAGAAAAACACGTAGACCCGCGGTATGTCATTTTGGCGAAAATTTTGACCATTCATGAAAACTTGTTTTTTTCATGAAAAATGACTCAAATGAGTGGGAAAATGCATTGGCATGGCAAATTGGACCAAATTTTGCTCAGAAATGTGAAAAAAAGCACTTTTCAATTTTTGACCCAAATCAGAAAAACACGTAGACCCGCGCGGTATGTCATTTTGGTGAAAATTTTGACCATTCATAAAACCTTGTTTTTTTCCATGAAAAATGACTGAAATGAGGGGGAAAATGCATGGGCATGGTAAATTGGAACAAATTTTGCTCAGAAATGTGACAAAAAGCACTTTTCAATTTTTGACCCAAATCAGAAAAACACTTAGACCCGCGGTATGTCATTTTGGTGAAAATTTTTGACCATTCATGAAACCTCTTTTTTTTCATGAAAAATGACTCAAAGGAGTGGGAAAATGCATGGGCATGGTAAATTGGACCAAAATTTGCTCAGAAATGTGAAAAAAGCACTTTTCAATTTTTGACCCAAATCAGAAAAACACGTAGACCCGCGGTATGTCATTTTGGTGAAAGTTTTGACCATTCATAAAACCTTGTTTTTTTCCATGAAAAATGACTGAAATGAGTGGGAAAATGCATGGGCATGGTAAATTGGAACAAATTTTGCTCAGAAATGTGACAAAAAGCACTTTTCAATTTTTGACCCAAATCAGAAAAACATGTAGACCCGCGGTATGTCATTTTGGTGAAAATTTTGACCATTCATGAAACCTTGTTTTTTCCATGAAAAATGACTCAAATGAGTGGGAAAATGCATGGGCATGGTAAATTGGGACAAATTTTGCTCAGAAATGTGTCAAATGGCACTTTTCAATTTTTGACCCAAATCAGAAAAACACGTAGACCCGCGGTATGTCATTTTGGTGAAAGTTTTGACCATTCATAAAACCTTGTTTTTTTCCATGAAAAATGACTGAAATGAGTGGGAAAATGCATGGGCATGGTAAATTGGACCAAATTTTGCTCAGAAATGTGAAAAAAGCTCTTTTAAATTTTTGACACAAATCAGAAAAAAACGTAGACCCGCGGTATGTCATTTTGGCAAAAATTTTGACCATTTATGATAACTTGTTTTTTTCATATAAAATGACTCAAATGAGTGGGAAAATGCATGGGCATGGAAAATTGGACCAAATTTTGCTCAGAAATGTGAAAAAAAGCACTTTTCAATTTTTGACCCAAATCAGAAAAAAACGTAGACCCGCGGTATGTCATTTTGGTGAAAATTTTGACCATTCATGAAACCTTGTTTTTTCCATGAAAAATGACTCAAATGAGTGGGAAAATGCATGGGCATGGTAAATTGGAACAAATTTTGCTCAGAAATGTGACAAAAAGCACTTTTCAATTTTTGACCCAAATCAGAAAAACACGTAGACCCGCAGTATGTCATTTTGGTGAAAATTTTGACCATTCATGAAACCTTGTTTTTTTCATGAAAAATGACTCAAATGAGTGGGAAAATGCACGGGCATGGTAAATTGGGACAAATTTTGCTCAGAAATGTGACAAAAGGCACTTTTCAATTTTTGACCCAAATCAGTAAAAAACGTAGACCCGCGGTATGTCATTTTGGTGAAAATTTTGACCATTCATGAAACCTTGTTTTTTCCATGAAAAATGACTCAAATGAGTGGGAAAATGCATTGGCATGGCAAATTGGACCAAATTTTGCTCAGAAATGTGAAAAAAAGCATTTTTTCAATTTTTGACCCAAATCAGAAAAACACGTAGACCCGCGCGGTATGTCATTTTGGTGAAAATTTTGACCATTCATAAAACCTTGTTTTTTTCCATGAAAAATGACTGAAATGAGGGGGAAAATGCATGGGCATGGTAAATTGGAACAAATTTTGCTCAGAAATGTGACAAAAAGCACTTTTCAATTTTTGACCCAAATCAGAAAAACACTTAGACCCGCGGTATGTCATTTTGGTGAAAATTTTTGACCATTCATGAAACCTCTTTTTTTTCATGAAAAATGACTCAAATGAGTGGGAAAATGCATGGGCATGGTAAATTGGACCAAAATTTGCTCAGAAATGTGAAAAAAGCACTTTTCAATTTTTGACCCAAATCAGAAAAACACGTAGACCCGCGGTATGTCATTTTGGTGAAAGTTTTGACCATTCATAAAACCTTGTTTTTTTCCATGAAAAATGACTGAAATGAGTGGGAAAATGCATGGGCATGGTAAATTGGACCAAATTTTGCTCAGAAATGTGAAAAAAGCTCTTTTAAATTTTTGACACAAATCAGAAAAAAACGTAGACCCGCGGTATGTCATTTTGGCAAAAATTTTGACCATTCATGATAACTTGTTTTTTTCATATAAAATGACTCAAATGAGTGGGAAAATGCATGGGCATGGAAAATTGGACCAAATTTTGCTCAGAAATGTGAAAAAAAGCACTTTTCAATTTTTGACCCAAATCAGAAAAAAACGTAGACCCGCGGTATGTCATTTTGGTGAAAATTTTGACCATTCATGAAGCCTTGTTTTTTCCATGAAAAATGACTCAAATGAGTGGGAAAATGCATGGGCATGGTAAATTGGAACAAATTTTGCTCAGAAATGTGACAAAAAGCACTTTTCAATTTTTGACCCAAATCAGAAAAACACGTAGACCCGCAGTATGTCATTTTGGTGAAAATTTTGACCATTCATGAAACCTTGTTTTTTTCATGAAAAATGACTCAAATGAGTGGGAAAATGCACGGGCATGGTAAATTGGGACAAATTTTGCTCAGAAATGTGACAAAAGGCACTTTTCAATTTTTGACCCAAATCAGTAAAAAACGTAGACCCGCGGTATGTCATTTTGGTGAAAATTTTGACCATTCATGAAACCTTGTTTTTTCCATGAAAAATGACTCAAATGAGTGGGAAAATGCATGGGCATGGTAAATTGGACCAAATTTTGCTCATAAATGTGAAAAAAGCTCTTTTAAATTTTTGACACAAATCAGAAAAAAACGTAGACGTGGTATGTCATTTTGGTGAAAATTTTGACCATTCATGATAACTTGTTTTTTTCATGAAAAATGACTCAAATGAGTGGGAAAATGCATGGGCATGGTAAATTGGACCAAAATTAGCTCAGAAATGTGAAAAAAGCACTTTTCAATTTTTGACCCAAATCAGAAAAAAACGTAGACCCGCGGTATGTCATTTTGGTGAAAATTTTGACCATTCATGAAACCTTGTTTTTTCCATGAAAAATGACTCAAATGAGTGGGAAAATGCATGGGCATGGTAAATTGGACCAAATTTTGCTCAGAAATGTGAAAAAAGCTCTTTTAAATTTTTGACACCAATCAGAAAGAAACGTAGACCCGCGGTATGTCATTTTGGCAAAAATTTTGACCATTCATGATAACTTGTTTTTTTCATGAAAAATGACTCAAATGAGTGGGAAAATGCATGGGCATGGTAAATTGGACGAAAATTTGCTCAGAAATGTGAAAAAAGCACTTTTCAATTTTTGACCCAAATCAGAAAAAAACGTAGACCCGCAGTATGTCATTTTGGTGAAAATTTTGACCATTCATAAAACCTTGTTTTTTTCCATGAAAAATGACTGAAATGAGTGGGAAAATGCATGGGCATGGAAAATTGGACCAAATTTTGCTCAGAAATGTGAAAAAAAGCACTTTTCAATTTTTGACCCAAATCAGAAAAAAACGTAGACCCGCGGTATGTCATTTTGGTGAAAATTTTGACCATTCATGAAACCTTGATTTTTTCATGAAAAATGACTCAAATGAGTGGGAAAATGCATGGGCATGGTAAATTGGACCAAATTTTGCTCAGAAATGTGTCAAAAGGCACTTTTCAATTTTTGACCCAAATCAGAAAAAAACGTAGACCCGCGGTATGTCATTTTGGCAAAAATTTTGACCATTCATGATAACTTGTTTTTTTCATGAAAAATGACTCAAATGAGTGGGAAAATGCATGGGCATGGTAAATTGGACCAAATTTTGCTCAGAAATGTGAAAAAAGCACTTTTCAATTTTTGACCCAAATCAGAAAAAAACGTAGACCCGCGGTATGTTAATTTGGTGAAAATTTTGACCATTCATGAAACCTTGTTTTTTCCATGAAAAATGACTCAAATGAGTGGGAAAATGCATTGGCATGGTAAATTGGGACAAATTTTGCTCAGAAATGTGACAAAAGGCACTTTTCAATTTTTGACCCAAATCAGAAAAAAACGTAGACCCGCGGTATGTCATTTTGGTGAAAATTTTGACCATTCATGAAACCTTATTTTTTCCATGAAAAATTACTCAAATGAGTGGGAAAATGCATGGGCATGGTAAATTGGGACAAATTTTGCTCAGAAATGTGTCAAAAGGCACTTTTCAATTTTTGACCCAAATCAGATAAAAACGTAGACCCGCGGTATGTGATTCTGGTGAAAATTTTGACCATTCATGAAACCTTGTTTTTTCCATGAAAAATGACTCAAATGAGTGGGAAAATGCATGGGCATGGTAAATTGGACCAAATTTTGCTCAGAAATGTGAAAAAAGCACTTTTCAATTTTTGACCCAAATCAGAAAAAAACGTAGACCCGCGGTATGTCATTTTGGTGAAAATTTTGACCATTCATGAAACCTTGTTTTTTCCATGAAAAATGACTCAAATGAGTGGGAAAATGCATTGGCATGGTAAATTGGGACAAATTTTGCTCAGAAATGTGACAAAAGGCACTTTTCAATTTTTGACCCAAATCAGAAAAAAACGTAGACCCGCGGTATGTCATTTTGGTGAAAATTTTGACCATTCATGAAACCTTATTTTTTCCATGAAAAATTACTCAAATGAGTGGGAAAATGCATGGGCATGGTAAATTGGGACAAATTTTGCTCAGAAATGTGTCAAAAGGCACTTTTCAATTTTTGACCCAAATCAGAAAAAAACGTAGACCCGCGGTATGTCATTTTGGTGAAAATTTTGACCATTCATGAAACCTTGTTTTTTCCATGAAAAATGACTAAAATGAGTGGGAAAATGCATGGGCATGGTAAATTGGACCAAATTTTGCTCAGAAATGTGAAAAAAGCACTTTTCAATTTTTGACCCAAATCAGAAAAACACGTAGACCCGCGGTATGTCATTTTGGTGAAAATTTTGACCATTCATAAAACCTTGTTTTTTTTCCATGAAAAATGACTGAAATTAGTGGGAAAATGCATGGGCATGGAAAATTGGACCAAATTTTGCTCAGAAATGTGAAAAAAAGCACTTTTCAATTTTTGACCCAAATCAGAAAAAAACGTAGACCCGCGGTATGTCATTTAGGTGAAAATTTTGACCATTCATGAAACCTTGTTTTTTCCATGAAAAATGACTCAAATGAGTGGGAAAATGCATGGGCATGGTAAATTGGAACAAATTTTGCTCAGAAATGTGACAAAAAGCACTTTTCAATTTTTGACCCAAATCAGAAAAACACGTAGACCCGCAGTATGTCATTTTGGTGAAAATTTTGACCATTCATGAAACCTTGTTTTTTTCATGAAAAATGACTCAAATGAGTGGGAAAATGCACGGGCATGGTAAATTGGGACAAATTTTGCTCAGAAATGTGACAAAAGGCACTTTTCAATTTTTGACCCAAATCAGTAAAAAACGTAGACCCGCGGTATGTCATTTTGGTGAAAATTTTGACCATTCATGAAACCTTGTTTTTTCCATGAAAAATGACTCAAATGAGTGGGGAAATGCATGGGCATGGTAAATTGGACCAAATTTTGCTCATAAATGTGAAAAAAGCTCTTTTAAATTTTTGACACAAATCAGAAAAAAACGTAGACCCGCGCGCGGTATGTCATTTTGGCAAAAATTTTGACCATTCATGATAACTTGTTTTTTTCATGAAAAATGACTCAAATGAGTGGGAAAATGCATGGGCATGGTAAATTGGACCAAAATTTGCTCAGAAATGTGAAAAAAGCACTTTTCAATTTTTGACCCAAATCAGAAAAAAACGTAGACCCGCAGTATGTCATTTTGGTGAAAATTTTGACCATTCATGAAACCTTGTTTTTTCCATGAAAAATGACTCAAATGAGTGGGAAAATGCATGGGCATGGTAAATTGGGACAAATTTTGCTCAGAAATGTGTCAAATGGCACTTTTCAATTTTTGACCCAAATCAGAAAAAAACGTAGACCCGCGCGGTATGTCATTTTGGTGAAAATTTTGACCATTCATGAAACCTTATTTTTTCCATGAAAAATTACTCAAATGAGTGGGAAAATGCATGGGCATGGTAAATTGGGACAAATTTTGCTCAGAAATGTGTCAAAAGGCACTTTTCAATTTTTGACCCAAATCGGATAAAAACGTAGACCCGCGGTATGTCATTTTGGTGAAAATTTTGACCATTCATGAAACCTTGTTTTTTCCATGAAAAATGACTAAAATGAGTGGGAAAATGCATGGGCATGGTAAATTGGACCAAATTTTGCTCAGAAATGTGAAAAAAGCACTTTTCAATTTTTGACCCAAATCAGAAAAACACGTAGACCCGCGGTATGTCATTTTGGTGAAAATTTTGACCATTCATAAAACCTTGTTTTTTTCCATGAAAAATGACTGAAATTAGTGGGAAAATGCATGGGCATGGAAAATTGGACCAAATTTTGCTCAGAAATGTGAAAAAAAGCACTTTTCAATTTTTGACCCAAATCAGAAAAAAACGTAGACCCGCGGTATGTCATTTAGGTGAAAATTTTGACCATTCATGAAACCTTGTTTTTTCCATGAAAAATGACTCAAATGAGTGGGAAAATGCATGGGCATGGTAAATTGGAACAAATTTTGCTCAGAAATGTGACAAAAAGCACTTTTCAATTTTTGACCCAAATCAGAAAAACACGTAGACCCGCAGTATGTCATTTTGGTGAAAATTTTGACCATTCATGAAACCTTGTTTTTTTCATGAAAAATGACTCAAATGAGTGGGAAAATGCACGGGCATGGTAAATTGGGACAAATTTTGCTCAGAAATGTGACAAAAGGCACTTTTCAATTTTTGACCCAAATCAGAAAAACACGTAGACCCGCAGTATGTCATTTTGGTGAAAATTTTGACCATTCATGAAACCTTGTTTTTTTCATGAAAAATGACTCAAATGAGTGGGAAAATGCACGGGCATGGTAAATTGGGACAAATTTTGCTCAGAAATGTGACAAAAGGCACTTTTCAATTTTTGACCCAAATCAGTAAAAAACGTAGACCCGCGGTATGTCATTTTGGTGAAAATTTTGACCATTCATGAAACCTTGTTTTTTCCATGAAAAATGACTCAAATGAGTGGGGAAATGCATGGGCATGGTAAATTGGACCAAATTTTGCTCATAAATGTGAAAAAAGCTCTTTTAAATTTTTGACACAAATCAGAAAAAAACGTAGACCCGCGCGCGGTATGTCATTTTGGCAAAAATTTTGACCATTCATGATAACTTGTTTTTTTCATGAAAAATGACTCAAATGAGTGGGAAAATGCATGGGCATGGTAAATTGGACCAAAATTTGCTCAGAAATGTGAAAAAAGCACTTTTCAATTTTTGACCCAAATCAGAAAAAAACGTAGACCCGCAGTATGTCATTTTGGTGAAAATTTTGACCATTCATGAAACCTTGTTTTTTCCATGAAAAATGACTCAAATGAGTGGGAAAATGCATGGGCATGGTAAATTGGACCAAATTTTGCTCAGAAATGTGAAAAAAGCTCTTTTCAATTTTTGACACCAATCAGAAAGAAACGTAGACCCGCGGTATGTCATTTTGGCAAAAATTTTGACCATTCATGATAACTTGTTTTTTTCATGAAAAATGACTCAAATGAGTGGGAAAATGCATGGGCATGGTAAATTGGACCAAAATTTGCTCAGAAATGTGAAAAAAGCACTTTTCAATTTTTGACCCAAATCAGAAAAAAACGTAGACCCGCAGTATGTCATTTTGGTGAAAATTTTGACCATTCATAAAACCTTGTTTTTTTCCATGAAAAATGACTGAAATGAGTGGGAAAATGCATGGGCATGGAAAATTGGACCAAATTTTGCTCAGAAATGTGAAAAAAAGCACTTTTCAATTTTTGACCCAAATCAGAAAAAAACGTAGACCCGCGGTATGTCATTTTGGTGAAAATTTTGACCATTCATGAAACCTTGATTTTTTCATGAAAAATGACTCAAATGAGTGGGAAAATGCATGGGCATGGTAAATTGGGACAAATTTTGCTCAGAAATGTGTCAAAAGGCACTTTTCAATTTTTGACCCAAATCAGAAAAAAACGTAGACCCGCGGTATGTCATTTTGGCAAAAATTTTGACCATTCATGATAACTTGTTTTTTTCATGAAAAATGACTCAAATGAGTGGGATAATGCATGGGCATGGTAAATTGGACCAAAATTTGCTCAGAAATGTGAAAAAAGCACTTTTCAATTTTTGACCCAAATCAGAAAAAAACGTAGACCCGCGGTATGTCATTTTGGCAAAAATTTTGACCATTCATGATAACTTGTTTTTTTCATGAAAAATGACTCAAATGAGTGGGAAAATGCATGGGCATGGTAAATTGGACCAAATTTTGCTCAGAAATGTGAAAAAAGCTCTTTTAAATTTTTGACACAAATCAGAAAGAAACGTAGACCCGCGGTATGTCATTTTGGCAAAAATTTTGACCATTCATGATAACTTGTTTTTTTCATGAAAAATGACTCAAATGAGTGGGAAAATGCATGGGCATGGTAAATTGGACCAAAATTTGCTCAGAAATGTGAAAAAAGCACTTTTCAATTTTTGACCCAAATCAGAAAAAAACGTAGACCCGCAGTATGTCATTTTGGTGAAAATTTTGACCATTCATGAAACCTTGTTTTTTTCATGAAAAATGACTCAAATGAGTGGGAAAATGCATGGGCATGGTAAATTGGACCAAATTTTGCTCAGAAATGTGAAAAAAGCACTTTTCAATTTTTGACCCAAATCAGAAAAAAACGTAGACCCGCGGTATGTCATTTTGGTGAAAATTTTGACCATTCATGAAACCTTGTTTTTTCCATGAAAAATGACTCAAATGAGTGGGAAAATGCATTGGCATGGTAAATTGGGACAAATTTTGCTCAGAAATGTGACAAAAGGCACTTTTCAATTTTTGACCCAAATCAGAAAAAAACGTAGACCCGCGGTATGTCATTTTGGTGAAAATTTTGACCATTCATGAAACCTTGTTTTTTCCATGAAAAATGACTAAAATGAGTGGGAAAATGCATGGGCATGGTAAATTGGACCAAATTTTGCTCAGAAATGTGAAAAAAGCACTTTTCAATTTTTGACCCAAATCAGAAAAACACGTAGACCCGCGGTATGTCATTTTGGTGAAAATTTTGACCATTCATAAAACCTTGTTTTTTTCCATGAAAAATGACTCAAATTAGTGGGAAAATGCATGGGCATGGTAAATTGGACCAAATTTTGCTCAGAAATGTGAAAAAAGCACTTTTCAATTTTTGACCCAAATCAGAAAAACACGTAGACCCGCGGTATGTCATTTTGGTGAAAATTTTGACCATTCATAAAACCTTGTTTTTTTCCATGAAAAATGACTGAAATGAGTGGGAAAATGCATGGGCATGGAAAATTGGACCAAATTTTGCTCAGAAATGTGAAAAAAAGCACTTTTCAATTTTTGACCATAATCAGAAAAAAACGTAGACCCGCGGTATGTCATTTTGGCGAAAATTTTGACCATTCATGAAAACTTGTTTTTTTCATGAAAAATGACTCAAATTAGTGGGAAAATGCATGGGCATGGTAAATTGGACCAAATTTTGCTCAGAAATGTGAAAAAAGCTCTTTTAAATTTTTGACACAAATCAGAAAGAAACGTAGACCCGCGGTATGTCATGTTGGTAAAAATTTTGACCATTCATGATAACTTGTTTTTTTCATGAAAAATGACTCAAATGAGTGGGAAAATGCATGGGCATGGTAAATTGGACCAAAATTTGCTCAGAAATGTGAAAAAAGCACTTTTCAATTTTTGACCCAAATCAGAAAAAAACGTAGACCCTCAGTATGTCATTTTGGTGAAAATTTTGACCATTCATAAAACCTTGTTTTTTTCAATGAAAAATGACTGAAATGAGTGGGAAAATGCATGGGCATGGAAAATTGGACCAAATTATGCTCAGAAATGTGAAAAAAAGCACTTTTCAATTTTTGACCCAAATCAGAAAAAAACGTAGACCCGCATGTCATTTTGGTGAAAATTTTGACCATTCATGAAACCTTGTTTTTTTCATGAAAAATGACTCAAATGAGTGGGAAAATGCATGGGCATGGTAAATTGGGACAAATTTTGCTCAGAAATGTGTCAAAAGGCACTTTTCAATTTTTGACCCAAATCAGAAAAAAACGTAGACCCGCGGTATGTCATTTTGGCAAAAATTTTGACCATTCATGATAACTTGTTTTTTTCATGAAAAATGACTCAAATGAGTGGGAAAATGCATGGGCATGGTAAATTGGACCAAATTTTGCTCAGAAATGTGAAAAAAGCACTTTTCAATTTTTGACCCAAATCAGAAAAAAACGTAGACCCGCGGTATGTCATTTTGGTGAAAATTTTGACCATTCATGAAACCTTGTTTTTCCATGAAAAATGACTCAAATGAGTGGGAAAATGCATTGGCATGGTAAATTGGGACAAATTTTGCTCAGAAATGTGACAAAAGGCACTTTTCAATTTTTGACCCAAATCAGAAAAAAACGTAGACCCGCGGTATGTCATTTTGGTGAAAATTTTGACCATTCATGAAACCTTATTTTTTCCATGAAAAATTACTCAAATGAGTGGGAAAATGCATGGGCATGGTAAATTGGGACAAATTTTGCTCAGAAATGTGTCAAAAGGCACTTTTCAATTTTTGACCCAAATCAGATAAAAACGTAGACCCGCGGTATGTCATTTTGGCAAAAATTTTGACCATTCATGATAACTTGTTTTTTTCATGAAAAATGACTCAAATGAGTGGGAAAATGCATGGGCATGGTAAATTGGACCAAAATTTGCTCAGAAATGTGAAAAAAGCACTTTTCAATTTTTGACCCAAATCAGAAAAAAACGTAGACCCGCAGTATGTCATTTTGGTGAAAATTTTGACCATTCATAAAACCTTGTTTTTTTCCATGAAAAATGACTGAAATGAGTGGGAAAATGCATGGGCATGGAAAATTGGACCAAATTTTGCTCAGAAATGTGAAAAAAAGCACTTTTCAATTTTTGACCCAAATCAGAAAAAAACGTAGACCCGCGGTATGTCATTTTGGTGAAAATTTTGACCATTCATGAAACCTTGATTTTTTCATGAAAAATGACTCAAATGAGTGGGAAAATGCATGGGCATGGTAAATTGGGACAAATTTTGCTCAGAAATGTGTCAAAAGGCACTTTTCAATTTTTGACCCAAATCAGAAAAAAACGTAGACCCGCGGTATGTCATTTTGGCAAAAATTTTGACCATTCATGATAACTTGTTTTTTTCATGAAAAATGACTCAAATGAGTGGGATAATGCATGGGCATGGTAAATTGGACCAAAATTTGCTCAGAAATGTGAAAAAAGCACTTTTCAATTTTTGACCCAAATCAGAAAAAAACGTAGACCCGCGGTATGTCATTTTGGCAAAAATTTTGACCATTCATGATAACTTGTTTTTTTCATGAAAAATGACTCAAATGAGTGGGAAAATGCATGGGCATGGTAAATTGGACCAAATTTTGCTCAGAAATGTGAAAAAAGCTCTTTTAAATTTTTGACACAAATCAGAAAGAAACGTAGACCCGCGGTATGTCATTTTGGCAAAAATTTTGACCATTCATGATAACTTGTTTTTTTCATGAAAAATGACTCAAATGAGTGGGAAAATGCATGGGCATGGTAAATTGGACCAAAATTTGCTCAGAAATGTGAAAAAAGCACTTTTCAATTTTTGACCCAAATCAGAAAAAAACGTAGACCCGCAGTATGTCATTTTGGTGAAAATTTTGACCATTCATAAAACCTTGTTTTTTTCCATGAAAAATGACTGAAATGAGTGGGAAAATGCATGGGCATGGAAAATTGGACCAAATTATGCTCAGAAATGTGAAAAAAAGCACTTTTCAATTTTTGACCCAAATCAGAAAAAAACGTAGACCCGCGGTATGTCATTTTGGCAAAAATTTTGACCATTCATGATAACTTGTTTTTTTCATGAAAAATGACTCAAATGAGTGGGAAAATGCATGGGCATGGTAAATTGGACCAAATTTTGCTCAGAAATGTGAAAAAAAGCACTTTTCAATTTTTGACCCAAATCAGAAAAAAACGTAGACCCGCGGTATGTCATTTTGGTGAAAATTTTGACCATTCATGAAACCTTGTTTTTTCCATGAAAAATGACTCAAATGAGTGGGAAAATGCATGGGCATGGTAAATTGGACCAAATTTTGCTCAGAAATGTGAAAAAAAGCACTTTTCAATTTTTGAACCAAATCAGAAAAACACGTAGACCCGCGGTATGTCATTTTGGTGAAAATTTTGACCATTCATGAAACCTTATTTTTTCCATGAAAAATTACTCAAATGAGTGGGAAAATGCATGGGCATGGTAAATTGGGACAAATTTTGCTCAGAAATGTGTCAAAAGGCACTTTTCAATTTTTGACCCAAATCAGATAAAAACGTAGACCCGCGGTATGTCATTTTGGTGAAAATTTTGACCATTCATGAAAACTTGTTTTTTTCATGAAAAATTACTCAAATGAGTGGGAAAATGCATGGGCATGGTAAATTGGGACAAATTTTGCTCAGAAATGTGTCAAAAGGCACTTTTCAATTTTTGACCCAAATCAGAAAAAAACGTAGACCCGCGGTATGTCATTTTGGCAAAAATTTTGACCATTCATGATAACTTGTTTTTTTCATGAAAAATGACTCAAATGAGTGGGATAATGCATGGGCATGGTAAATTGGACCAAAATTTGCTCAGAAATGTGAAAAAAGCACTTTTCAATTTTTGACCCAAATCAGAAAAAAACGTAGACCCGCGGTATGTCATTTTGGCAAAAATTTTGACCATTCATGATAACTTGTTTTTTTCATGAAAAATGACTCAAATGAGTGGGAAAATGCATGGGCATGGTAAATTGGACCAAATTTTGCTCAGAAATGTGAAAAAAGCTCTTTTAAATTTTTGACACAAATCAGAAAGAAACGTAGACCCACGGTATGTCATTTTGGCGAAAATTTTGACCATTCATGATAACTTGTTTTTTTCATGAAAAATGACTCAAATGAGTGGGAAAATGCATGGGCATGGTAAATTGGACCAAAATTTGCTCAGAAATGTGAAAAAAGCACTTTTCAATTTTTGACCCAAATCAGAAAAAAACGTAGACCCGCAGTATGTCATTTTGGTGAAAATTTTGACCATTCATAAAACCTTGTTTTTTTCCATGAAAAATGACTGAAATGAGTGGGAAAATGCATGGGCATGGAAAATTGGACCAAATTATGCTCAGAAATGTGAAAAAAAGCACTTTTCAATTTTTGACCCAAATCAGAAAAAAACGTAGACCCGCATGTCATTTTGGTGAAAATTTTGACCATTCATGAAACCTTGTTTTTTTCATGAAAAATGACTCAAATGAGTGGGAAAATGCATGGGCATGGTAAATTGGGACAAATTTTGCTCAGAAATGTGTCAAAAGGCACTTTTCAATTTTTGACCCAAATCAGAAAAAAACGTAGACCCGCGGTATGTCATTTTGGCAAAAATTTTGACCATTCATGATAACTTGTTTTTTTCATGAAAAATGACTCAAATGAGTGGGAAAATGCATGGGCATGGTAAATTGGACCAAATTTTGCTCAGAAATGTGAAAAAAAGCACTTTTCAATTTTTGACCCAAATCAGAAAAAAACGTAGACCCGCGGTATGTCATTTTGGTGAAAATTTTGACCATTCATGAAACCTTGTTTTTTCCATGAAAAATGACTCAAATGAGTGGGAAAATGCATGGGCATGGTAAATTGGACCAAATTTTGCTCAGAAATGTGAAAAAAAGCACTTTTCAATTTTTGAACCAAATCAGAAAAACACGTAGACCCGCGGTATGTCATTTTGGTGAAAATTTTGACCATTCATGAAACCTTATTTTTTCCATGAAAAATTACTCAAATGAGTGGGAAAATGCATGGGCATGGTAAATTGGGACAAATTTTGCTCAGAAATGTGTCAAAAGGCACTTTTCAATTTTTGACCCAAATCAGATAAAAACGTAGACCCGCGGTATGTCATTTTGGTGAAAATTTTGACCATTCATGAAACCTTGTTTTTTCCATGAAAAATGACTAAAATGAGTGGGAAAATGCATGGGCATGGTAAATTGGACCAAATTTTGCTCAGAAATGTGAAAAAAGCACTTTTAAATTTTTGACACAAATCAGAAAAAAACGTAGACCCGCGGTATGTCATTTTGGCGAAAATTTTGACCATTCATGAAAACTTGTTTTTTTCATGAAAAAATGACTCAAATTAGTGGGAAAATGCATGGGCATGGTAAATTGGACCAAATTTTGCTCAGAAATGTGAAAAAAGCACTTTTCAATTTTTGACCCAAATCAGAAAAACACGTAGACCCGCGGTATGTCATTTTGGTGAAAATTTTGACCATTCATAAAACCTTGTTTTTTTCCATGAAAAATGACTGAAATGAGTGGGAAAATGCATGGGCATGGAAAATTGGACCAAATTTTGCTCAGAAATGTGAAAAAAAGCACTTTTCAATTTTTGACCCAAATCAGAAAAAAACGTAGACCCGTGGTATGTCATTTTGGTGAAAATTTTGACCATTCATGAAACCTTGTTTTTTCCATGAAAAATGACTCAAATGAGTGGGAAAATGCATGGGCATGGTAAATTGGACCAAATTTTGCTCAGAAATGTGAAAAAAGCACTTTTCAATTTTTGAACCAAATCAGAAAAACACGTAGACCCGCGGTATGTCATTTTGGTGAAAATTTTGACCATTCATGAAACCTTGTTTTTTCCATGAAAAATGACTCAAATGAGTGGGAAAATGCATGGGCATGGTAAATTGGACCAAATTTTGCTCAGAAATGTGAAAAAAGCACTTTTCAATTTTTGACCCAAATCAGAAAAAAACGTAGACCCGCGGTATGTCATTTTGGTGAAAATTTTGACCATTCATGAAACCTTGTTTTTTCCATGAAAAATGACTCAAATGAGTGGGAAAATGCATGGGCATGGTAAATTGGAACAAATTTTGCTCAGAAATGTGACAAAAAGCACTTTTCAATTTTTGACCCATATCAGAAAAACACGTAGACCCGCGGTATGTCATTTTGGTGAAAATTTTGACCATTCATGAAACCTTATTTTTTCCATGAAAAATTACTCTAATGAGTGGGAAAATGCATGGGCATGGTAAATTGGGACAAATTTTGCTCAGAAATGTGTCAAAAGGCACTTTTCAATTTTTGACCCAAATCAGATAAAAACGTAGACCCGCGGTATGTCATTTTGGTGAAAATTTTGACCATTCATGAAACCTTGTTTTTTCCATGAAAAATGACTCAAATGATTGGGAAAATGCATGGGCATGGTAAATTGGACCAAATTTTGCTCAGAAATGTGAAAAAAGCACTTTTAAATTTTTGACACGAATCAGAAAAAAACGTAGACCCGCGGTATGTCATTTTGGCGAAAATTTTGACAATTCATGAAAACTTGTTTTTTTCATGAAAAATGACTCAAATGAGTGGGAAAATGCATGGGCATGGTAAATTGGACCAAAATTTGCTCAGAAATGTGAAAAAAGCACTTTTCAATTTTTGACCCAAATCAGAAAAAAACGTAGACCCGCGGTATGTCATTTTGGTGAAAATTTTGACCATTCATGAAACCTTGTTTTTCCATGAAAAATGACTCAAATGAGTGGGAAAATGCATTGGCATGGTAAATTGGACCAAAATTTGCTCAGAAATGTGAAAAAAGCACTTTTCAATTTTTGACCCAAATCAGAAAAACACGTAGACCCGCGGTATGTCATTTTGGTGAAAATTTTGACCATTCATAAAACCTTGTTTTTTTCCATGAAAAATGACAGAAATGAGTGGGAAAATGCATGGGCATGGAAAATTGGACCAAATTTTGATCAGAAATGTGAAAAAAAGCACTTTTCAATTTTTGACCCAAATCAGAAAAAAACGTAGACCCGCGGTATGTCATTTTGGTGAAAATTTTGACCATTCATGAAACCTTGTTTTTTTCATGAAAAATGACTCAAATGAGTGGGAAAATGCATGGGCATGGTAAATTGGGACAAATTTTGCTCAGAAATGTGTCAAAAGGCACTTTTCAATTTTTGACCCAAATCAGAAAAAAACGTAGACCCGCGGTATGTCATTTTGGCAAAAAATTTGACCATTCATGATAACTTGTTTTTTTCATGAAAAATGACTCAAATGAGTGGGATAATGCATGGGCATGGTAAATTGGACCAAATTTTGCTCAGAAATGTGAAAAAAGCACTTTTCAATTTTTGACCCAAATCAGAAAAAAACGTAGACCCGCGGTATGTCATTTTGGTGAAAATTTTGACCATTCATGAAACCTTGTTTTTTCCATGAAAAATGACTCAAATGAGTGGGAAAATGCATGGGCATGGTATATTGGAACAAATTTTGCTCAGAAATGTGACAAAAAGCACTTTTCAATTTTTGACCCAAATCAGAAAAACACGTAGACCCGCGGTATGTCATTTTGGTGAAAATTTTGACCATTCATAAAACCTTGTTTTTTTCCATGAAAAATGACTGAAATGAGTGGGAAAATACATGGGCATGGAAAATTGGACCAAATTTTGCTCAGAAATGTGAAAAAAGCACTTTTCAATTTTTGACCCAAATCAGTAAAAAACGTAGACCCGCGGTATGTCATTTTGGTGAAAATTTTGACCATTCATGAAACCTTGTTTTTTCGATGAAAAATGACTCAAATGAGTCGGAAAATACATGGGCATGGTAAATTTGGACAAATTTTGCTCAGAAATGTGACAAAAAGCACTTTTCAATTTTTGACCCAAATCAGAAAAAAACGTAGACCCGCGGTATGTCATTTTGGTGAAAATTTTGACCATTCATGAAACCTTGTTTTTTTCATGAAAAATGACAGAAATGAGTGGGAAAATGCATGGGCATGGAAAATTGGACCAAATTTTGATCAGAAATGTGAAAAAAAGCACTTTTCAATTTTTGACCCAAATCAGAAAAAAACGTAGACCCGCGGTATGTCATTTTGGTGAAAATTTTGACCATTCATGAAACCTTGTTTTTTTCATGAAAAATGACTCAAATGAGTGGGAAAATGCATGGGCATGGTAAATTGGGACAAATTTTGCTCAGAAATGTGTCAAAAGGCACTTTTCAATTTTTGACCCAAATCAGAAAAAAACGTAGACCCGCGGTATGTCATTTTGGCAAAAAATTTGACCATTCATGATAACTTGTTTTTTTCATGAAAAATGACTCAAATGAGTGGGATAATGCATGGGCATGGTAAATTGGACCAAATTTTGCTCAGAAATGTGAAAAAAGCACTTTTCAATTTTTGACCCAAATCAGAAAAAAACGTAGACCCGCGGTATGTCATTTTGGTGAAAATTTTGACCATTCATGAAACCTTGTTTTTTCCATGAAAAATGACTCAAATGAGTGGGAAAATGCATGGGCATGGTATATTGGAACAAATTTTGCTCAGAAATGTGACAAAAAGCACTTTTCAATTTTTGACCCAAATCAGAAAAACACGTAGACCCGCGGTATGTCATTTTGGTGAAAATTTTGACCATTCATAAAACCTTGTTTTTTTCCATGAAAAATGACTGAAATGAGTGGGAAAATACATGGGCATGGAAAATTGGACCAAATTTTGCTCAGAAATGTGAAAAAAGCACTTTTCAATTTTTGACCCAAATCAGTAAAAAACGTAGACCCGCGGTATGTCATTTTGGTGAAAATTTTGACCATTCATGAAACCTTGTTTTTTCGATGAAAAATGACTCAAATGAGTCGGAAAATACATGGGCATGGTAAATTTGGACAAATTTTGCTCAGAAATGTGACAAAAAGCACTTTTCAATTTTTGACCCAAATCAGAAAAAAACGTAGACCCGCGGTATGTCATTTTGGTGAAAATTTTGACCATTCATGAAACCTTGTTTTTTTCATGAAAAATGACTCAAATGAGTGGGAAAATGCATGGACATGGTAAATTGGGACAAATTTTGCTCAGAAATGTGTCAAAAGGCACTTTTCAATTTTTAACCCAAATCAGAAAAAAACGTAGACCCGCGGTATGTCATTTTGGCAAAAAATTTTGACCATTCATGATAACATGTTTTTTTCATGAAAAATGACTGAAATGAGTGGGAAAATGCATGGGCATGGAAAATTGGACCAAATTTTGCTCAGAAATGTGAAAAAAAGCACTTTTCAATGTTTGAACCAAATCAGAAAAACATGTAGACCTGCGGTATGTCATTTTGGTGAAAATTTTGACCATTCATGATAACTTGTTTTTTTCATGAAAAATGACTCAAATGAGTGGGAAAATGCATGGGCATGGTAAATTGGACCAAATTTTGCTCAGAAATGTGAAAAAAGCACTTTTCAATTTTTGACCCAAATCAGAAAAAAACGTAGACCCGCGGTATGTCATTTTGGTGAAAATTTTGACCATTCATGAAACCTTGTTTTTTCCATGAAAAATGACTCAAATGAGTGGGAAAATGCATGGGCATGGTAAATTGGACCAAATTTTGCTCAGAAATGTGACAAAAAGCACTTTTAAATTTTTGACACAAATCAGAAAAAAACGTAGACCCGCGGTATGTCATTTTGGTGAAAATTTTGACCATTCATGAAACCTTGTTTTTTCCATGAAAAATGACTCAAATGAGTGGGAAAATGCACGGGCATGGTAAATTGGGACAAATTTTGCTCAGAAATGTGTCAAAAGGCACTTTTCAATTTTTGACCCAAATCAGAAAAACACGTAGACCCGCGGTATGTCATTTTGGTGAAAATTTTGACCATTCATGAAACCTTGTTTTTTCCATGAAAAATGACTCAAATGAGTGGGAAAATGCATGGGCATGGTAAATTGGAACAAATTTTGCTCAGAAATGTGAAAAAAGCACTTTTAAATTTTTGACACAAATCAGAAAAAAACGTAGACCCGCGGTATGTCATTTTGGCGAAAATTTTGACCATTCATGAAAACTTGTTTTTTTCATGAAAAATGACTCAAATGAGTGGGAAAATGCATGGGCATGGTAAATTGGACCAAATTTTGCTCAGAAATGTGAAAAAAGCACTTTTCAATTTTTGACACAAATCAGAAAAAAACGTAGACCCGCGGTATGTCATTTTGGCAAATATTTTGACCATTCATGATAACTTGTTTTTTTCATGAAAAATGACTCAAATGAGTGGGAAAATGCATGGGCATGGTAAATTGGGACAAATTTTGCTCAGAAATGTGTCAAAAGGCACTTTTCAATTTTTGACCCAAATCAGAAAAAAACGTAGACCCGCGGTATGTCATTTTGGCAAAAATTTTGACCATTCATGATAACTTGTTTTTTTCATGAAAAATGACTCAAATGAGTGGGAAAATGCATGGGCATGGTAAATTGGACCAAATTTTGCTCAGAAATGTGAAAAAAGCACTTTTCAATTTTTGACCCAAATCAGAAAAAAACGTAGACCCGCGGTATGTCATTTTGGTGAAAATTTTGACCATTCATGAAACCTTGTTTTTTCCATGAAAAATGACTCAAATGAGTGGGAAAATGCATGGGCATGGTATATTGGAACAAATTTTGCTCAGAAATGTGACAAAAAGCACTTTTCAATTTTTGACCCAAATCAGAAAAACACGTAGACCCGCGGTATGTCATTTTGGTGAAAATTTTGACCATTCATAAAACCTTGTTTTTTTCCTTGAAAAATGACTGAAATGAGTGGGAAAATGCATGGGCATGGAAAATTGGACCAAATTTTGCTCAGAAATGTGAAAAAAGCACTTTTCAATTTTTGACCCAAATCAGAAAAAAACGTAGACCCGCGTTATGTCATTTTGGTGAAAATTTTGACCATTCATAAAACATTGTTTTTTCCATGAAAAATGACTCAAATGAGTGGGAAAATGCATTGGCATGGTAAATTGGGACAAATTTTGCTCAGAAATGTGACAAAAGGCACTTTTAAATTTTTGACCCAAATCAGAAAAAAACGTAGACCCGCGGTATGTCATTTTGGTGAAAATTTTGACCATTCATGAAACCTTGTTTTTTCCATGAAAAATGAAATTGGGACAAATTTTGCTCAGAAATGTGTCAAAAGGCACTTTTCAATTTTTGACCCAAATCTGAAAAAAACGTAGACCCGCGGTATGTCATTATGGTGAAAATTTTGACCATTCATGAAACCTTGTTTTTTCCATGAAAAATGACTCAAATGAGTGGGAAAATGCATGGGCATGGTAAATTGGAACAAATTTTGCTCAGAAATGTGACAAAAAGCACTTTTCAATTTTTGACCCAAATCAGAAAAACACGTAGACCCGCGGTATGTCATTTTGGTGAAAATTTTGACCATTCATGAAACCTTGTTTTTTCCATGAAAAATGACTCAAATGAGTGGGAAAATGCATGGGCATGGTAAATTGGACCAAATTTTGCTCAGAAATGTGAAAAAAGCACTTTTAAATTTTTGACACAAATCAGAAAAAAACGTAGACCCGCGGTATGTCATTTTGGCGAAAATTTTGACCATTCATGAAAACTTGTTTTTTTCATGAAAAATGACTCAAATGAGTGGGAAAATGCATGGGCATGGTAAATTGGACCAAATTTTGCTCAGAAATGTGAAAAAAGCACTTTTCAATTTTTGACACAAATCAGAAAAAAACGTAGACCCGCGGTATGTCATTTTGGCAAAAATTTTGACCATTCATGATAACTTGTTTTTTTCATGAAAAATGACTCAAATGAGTGGGAAAATGCATGGGCATGGTAAATTGGGACAAATTTTGCTCAGAAATGTGTCAAAAGGCACTTTTCAATTTTTGACCCAAATCAGAAAAAAACGTAGACCCGCGGTATGTCATTTTGGCAAAAATTTTGACCATTCATGATAACTTGTTTTTTTCATGAAAAATGACTCAAATGAGTGGGAAAATGCATGGGCATGGTAAATTGGACCAAATTTTGCTCAGAAATGTGAAAAAAGCACTTTTCAATTTTTGACCCAAATCAGAAAAAAACGTAGACCCGCGGTATGTCATTTTGGTGAAAATTTTGACCATTCATGAAACCTTGTTTTTTCCATGAAAAATGACTCAAATGAGTGGGAAAATGCATGGGCATGGTATATTGGAACAAATTTTGCTCAGAAATGTGACAAAAAGCACTTTTCAATTTTTGACCCAAATCAGAAAAACACGTAGACCCGCGGTATGTCATTTTGGTGAAAATTTTGACCATTCATAAAACCTTGTTTTTTTCCTTGAAAAATGACTGAAATGAGTGGGAAAATGCATGGGCATGGAAAATTGGACCAAATTTTGCTCAGAAATGTGAAAAAAGCACTTTTCAATTTTTGACCCAAATCAGAAAAACACGTAGACCCGCAGTATGTCATTTTGGTGAAAATTTTGACCATTCATGAAACCTTGTTCTTTCCATGAAAAATGACTCAAATGAGTGGGAAAATGCATTGGCATGGTAAATTGGACCAAATTTTGCTCAGAAATGTGAAAAAAGCACTTTTAAAATTTTGACACAAATCAGAAAAAAACGTAGACCCGCGGTATGTCATTTTGGCGTAAATTTTGACCATTCATGAAAACTTGTTTTTTTCATGAAAAATGACTCAAATGAGTGGGAAAATGCATGGGCATGGTAAATTGGACCAAATTTTGCTCAGAAATGTGAAAAAAGCACTTTTCAATTTTTGACCCAAATCAGAAAAAAACGTAGACCCGCGTTATGTCATTTTGGTGAAAATTTTGACCATTCATAAAACATTGTTTTTTCCATGAAAAATGACTCAAATGAGTGGGAAAATGCATTGGCATGGTAAATTGGGAAAAATTTTGCTCAGAAATGTGACAAAAGGCACTTTTAAATTTTTGACCCAAATCAGAAAAAAACGTAGACCCGCGGTATGTCATTTTGGTGAAAATTTTGACCATTCATGAAACCTTGTTTTTTCCATGAAAAATGACTCAAACGAGTGGGAAAATGCATGATCATGGAAAATTGGACCAAATTTTGCTCAGAAATGTGAAAAAAGCACTTTTCAATTTTTGACCCAAATCAGAAAAAAACGTAGACCCGCGGTATGTCATTTTGGCGAAAATTTTGACCATTCATAAAAACTTGTTTTTTTCATGAAAAATGACTCAAATGAGTGGAAAAAAGCATGGGCATGGTAAATTGGACCAAATTTTGCTCAGAAATGTGAAAAAAAGCACTTTTCAATTTTTGACCCAAATCAGAAGAAAACGTAGACCCGCGGTATGTCATTTTGGTGAAAATTTTGACCATTCATGAAACATTGTTTTTTCCATGAAAAATGACTTAAACGAGTGGGAAAATGCACGGGCATGGTAAATTGGGACAAATTTTGCTCAGAAATGTGAAAAAAGCACTTTTCAATTTTTGACCCAAATCAGAAAAAAACGTAGACCCGCGGTATGTCATTTTGGTGAAAATTTTGACCATTCATGAAACCTTGTTTTTTCCATGAAAAATGACTCAAATGAGTGGGAAAATGCATGATCATGGAAAATTGGGACAAATTTTGCTCACAAATGTGACAAAAGGCACTTTTCAATTTTTGACCCAAATCAGAAAAAAACGTAGACCCGCTGTAGGTCATTTTGGTGAAAATTTTGACCATTCATGAAACCTTGTTTTTTCCATGAAAAATGACTCAAATGAGTGGGTAAATGCATGGGCATGGTAAATTTGGAAAAATTTTGCTCAGAAATGTGACAAAAAGCACTTTTCAATTTTTGACCCAAATCAGAAAAAAACGTAGACCCCGCGGTATGTCATTTTGGTGAAAATTTTGACCATTCATGAAACCTTGTTTTTTCCATGAAAAATGACTCAAATGAGTGGGAAAATGCATTGGCATGGTAACTTGGGACAAATTTTGCTCAGAAATGTGACAAAAGGCACTTTTCAATTTTTGACCCAAATCAGAAATAAACGTAGACCCGCGGTATGTCATTTTGGTGAAAATTTTGACCATTCTTGAAACCTTGTTTTTTTCCATGAAAAATGACTCAAACGAGTGGGAAAATGCATGATCATGGAAAATTGGACCAAATTTTGCTCAGAAATGTGAAAAAAGCACCTTTCAATTTTTGACCCAAATCAGAAAAAAACGTAGACCCGCGGTATGTCATTTTGGTGAAAATTTTGACCATTCATGAAACCTTGTTCTTTCCATGAAAAATGACTCAAATGAGTGGGAAAATGCATGGGCATGGTAAATTGGAACAAATTTTGCTCAGAAATGTGAAAAAAGCACTTTTAAAATTTTGACACAAATCAGAAAAAAACGTAGACCCGTGGTATGTCATTTTGGTGAAAATTTTGACCATTCATGAAACCTTGTTTTTTCCATTAAAAATGACTCAAATGAGTGGGAAAATGCACGGGCATGGTAAATTGGACCAAATTTTGCTCAGAAATGTGAAAAAAGCACTTTTAAATTTTTGACACAAATCAGAAAAAAACGTAGACCCGCGGTATGTCATTTTGGTGAAAATTTTGACCAATCATGAAACCTTGTTTTGGTCCAAAATTGGACCAAATTTTGCTCAGAAATGTGAAAAAAGCACTTTAAAATTTTTGACACAAATCAGAAAAAAACGTAGACCCGCGGTATGTCATTTTGGCGAAAATTTTGACCATTCATGAAAACTTGTTTTTTTCATGAAAAATGACTCAAATGAGTGGGAAAATGCATGGGCATGGTAAATTGGACCAAATTTTGCTCAGAAATGTGAAAAAAGCACTTTTCAATTTTTGAACCAAATCAGAAAAAAACGTTGACCCGCGGTATGTCATTTTGGCGAAAATTTTGACCATTCATGAAAACTTGTTTTTTTCATGAAAAATGACTCAAATGAGTGGGAAAATGCATGGGCATGGTAAATTGGAACAAATTTTGTTCAGAAATGTGAAAAAAGCACTTTTCAATTTTTGACCCAAATCAGAAAAAAACGTAGACCCGCGGTAAGTCATTTTGGTGAAAATTTTGACCATTCATGAAACCTTGTTTTTTCCATGAAAAATGACTGAAATGAGTGGGAAAATGCATGGGCATGGTAAATTGGACCAAATTTTGCTCAGAAATATGAAAAAAGCACTTTTAAATTTTTGACCCAAATCAGAAAAAAACGTAGACCCGCGGTATGTTATTTTGATGAAAATTTTGACCATTCATGAAACCTTGTTTTTTCCATGAAAAATGACTCAAATGAGTGGGAAAATGCATGGGCATGGTAAATTGGGACAAAGTTTGCTCAGAAATGTGTCAAAAGGCACTTTTCAATTTTTGACCCAAATCAGAAAAAAACGTAGACCCACGGTATGTCATTTTGGTGAAAATTTTGACCATTCATGAAACCTTGTTTTTTCCATGAAAAATGACTCTAATGAGTGGGAAAATGCATGGGCATGGTAAATTGGACCAAATTTTGCTCAGAAATGTGAAAAAAGCTCTTTTAAATCTTTGCCACAAATCAGAAAAAAACGTAGACCCGCGGTATGTCATTTTGGCAAAAATTTTGACCATTCATGAAACCTTGTTTTTTCCATGAAAAATGACTCAAATGAGTGGGAAAATGCACGGGCATGGTAAATTGGGACAAATTTT
Source organism: Astyanax mexicanus (assembly GCF_023375975.1). NCBI lineage: Eukaryota > Metazoa > Chordata > Actinopteri > Characiformes > Acestrorhamphidae > Astyanax > Astyanax mexicanus. Next base: position 525,666 of record NW_026040054.1, read on the forward strand.
GCTCAGAAATGTGACAAAAGGCACTTTTCAATTTTTGACCCAAATCAGTAAAAAACGTAGACCCGCGGTATGTCATTTTGGTGAAAATTTTGACCATTCATGAAACCTTGTTTTTTCCATGAAAAATGACTCAAATGAGTGGGAAAATGCATGGGCATGGTAAATTGGGACAAATTTTGCTCAGAAATGTGACAAAAAGAACTTTTCAATTTTTTACCCAAATCAGAAAAACACGTAGACCCGCGGTATGTCATTTTGGTGAAAATTTTGACCATTCATAAAACATTGTTTTTTTCCATGAAAAATTACTGAAATGAGTGGGAAAATGCATGGGCATGGAAAATTGGACCAAATTTTGCTCAGAAATGTGAAAAAAAGCACTTTTCAATTTTTGACCCAAATCAGAAAAACACGTAGTCATTTTGGTGAAAATTTTGACCATTCATGAAACCTTGTTTTTTCCATGAAAAATGACTCAAATGAGTGGGAAAATGCACGGGCATGGTAAATTGGGACAAATTTTGCTCAGAAATGTGACAAAAGGCACTTTTCAATTTTTGACCCAAATCAGTAAAAAACGTAGACCCGCGGTATGTCATTTTGGTGAAAATTTTGACCATTCATGAAACCTTGTTTTTTCGATGAAAAATGACTCAAATGAGTCGGAAAATACATGGGCATGGTAAATTTGGACAAATTTTGCTCAGAAATGTGACAAAAAGCACTTTTCAATTTTTGACCCAAATCAGAAAAAAACGTAGACCCGTTTGTCATTTTGGTGAAAATTTTGACCATTCATGAAACCTTGTTTTTTTCATGAAAAATGACTCAAATGAGTGGGAAAATGCATGGGCATGGTAAATTGGGACAAATGTTGCTCAGAAATGTGTCAAAAGGCACTTTTCAATTTTTGACCCAAATAAAAAAAAAACGTAGACCCGCGGTATGTCATTTTGGCAAAAATTTTGACCATTCCTGATAACTTGTTTTTTTCATGAAAAATGACTCAAATGAGTGGGAAAATGCATGGGCATGGTAAATTGGGACAAATTTTGCTCAGAAATGTGACAAAAAGAACTTTTCAATTTTTGACCCAAATCAGAAAAACACTTAGACCCGCGGTATGTCATTTTGGTGAAAATTTTGACCATTCATGAAACCTTGTTTTTTCCATGAAAAATGACTCAAATGAGTGGGAAAATGCATGGGCATGGTAAATTGGGACAAATTTTGCTCAGAAATGTGACAAAAAGCACTTTTAAATTTTTGACCCAAATCAGAAAAAAACATAGACCCGCGGTATGTCATTTTGGTGAAAATTTTGACCATTCATGAAACCTTGTTTTTTTCATGAAAAATAACTCAAATGAGTGGGAAAATGCATGGGCATGGTAAATTGGACCAAATTTTGCTCAGAAATGTGAAAAAAGCACTTTTCAATTTTTGACCCAAATCAGAAAAAAACGTAGACCCGCGGTATGTCATTTTGGTGAAAATTTTGACCATTCATGAAACCTTGTTTTTTCCATGAAAAATGACTCAAATGAGTGGGAAAATGCATCGGCATGGAAAATTGGACCAAATTTTGCTCAGAAATGTGAAAAAAAGCACTTTTCAATTTTTGACCCAAATCAGAAAAACACGTAGTCATTTTGGTGAAAATTTTGACCATTCATGAAACCTTGTTTTTTTTCATGAAAAATGACTCAAATGAGTGGGAAAATGCATGGGCATGGTAATTTGGGACAAATTTTGCTCAGAAATGTGACAAAAAGCACTTTTCAATTTTTGACCCAAATCAGAAAAACACATAGACCCGCGGTATGTCATTTTGGTGAAAATTTTGACCATTCATAAAACCTTGTTTTTTCCATGAAAAATGACTCAAATGAGTGGGAAAATGCATGGGCATGGTAAATTGGAACAAATTTTGCTCAGAAATGTGACAAAAAGCACTTTTCAATTTTTGACCCAAATCAGAAAAACACATAGACCCGCGGTATGTCATTTTGGTGAAAATTTTGACCATTCATAAAACCTTGTTTTTTTCCATGAAAAATGACTGAAATGAGTGGGAAAATGCATGGGCATGGAAAATTGGACCAAATTTTGCTCAGAAATGTGAAAAAAGCACTTTTCAATTTTTGACCCAAATCAGAAAAACACGTAGACCCGCAGTATGTCATTTTGGTGAAAATTTTGACCATTCATGAAACCTTGTTTTTTCCATGAAAAATGACTCAAACGAGTGGGAAAATGCATGGGCATGGTAAATTGGAACAAATTTTGCTCAGAAATGTGACAAAAAGCACTTTTCAATTTTTGACCCAAATCAGAAAAACACGTAGACCCGCAGTATGTCATTTTGGTGAAAATTTTGACCATTCATAAAACCTTGTTTTTTTCCATGAAAAATGACTGAAATGAGTGGGAAAATGCATGGGCATGGAAAATTGGACCAAATTTTGCTCAGAAATGTGAAAAAAAGCACTTTTCAATTTTTGACCCAAATCAGAAAAACACGTAGTCATTTTGGTGAAAATTTTGACCATTCATGAAACCTTGTTTTTTCCATGAAAAATGACTCAAATGAGTGGGAAAATGCACGGGCATGGTAAATTGGGACAAATTTTGCTCAGAAATGTGACAAAAGGCACTTTTCAATTTTTGACCCAAATCAGTAAAAAACGTAGACCCGCGGTATGTCATTTTGGTGAAAATTTTGACCATTCATGAAACCTTGTTTTTTCCATGAAAAATGACTCAAATGAGTGGGAAAATGCATGGGCATGGTAAATTGGGACAAATTTTGCTCAGAAATGTGACAAAAAGAACTTTTCAATTTTTTACCCAAATCAGAAAAACACGTAGACCCGCGGTATGTCATTTTGGTGAAAATTTTGACCATTCATAAAACATTGTTTTTTTCCATGAAAAATTACTGAAATGAGTGGGAAAATGCATGGGCATGGAAAATTGGACCAAATTTTGCTCAGAAATGTGAAAAAAAGCACTTTTCAATTTTTGACCCAAATCAGAAAAACACGTAGTCATTTTGGTGAAAATTTTGACCATTCATGAAACCTTGTTTTTTCCATGAAAAATGACTCAAATGAGTGGGAAAATGCACGGGCATGGTAAATTGGGACAAATTTTGCTCAGAAATGTGACAAAAGGCACTTTTCAATTTTTGACCCAAATCAGTAAAAAACGTAGACCCGCGGTATGTCATTTTGGTGAAAATTTTGACCATTCATGAAACCTTGTTTTTTCGATGAAAAATGACTCAAATGAGTCGGAAAATACATGGGCATGGTAAATTTGGACAAATTTTGCTCAGAAATGTGACAAAAAGCACTTTTCAATTTTTGACCCAAATCAGAAAAAAACGTAGACCCGTTTGTCATTTTGGTGAAAATTTTGACCATTCATGAAACCTTGTTTTTTTCATGAAAAATGACTCAAATGAGTGGGAAAATGCATGGGCATGGTAAATTGGGACAAATGTTGCTCAGAAATGTGTCAAAAGGCACTTTTCAATTTTTGACCCAAATAAAAAAAAAACGTAGACCCGCGGTATGTCATTTTGGCAAAAATTTTGACCATTCCTGATAACTTGTTTTTTTCATGAAAAATGACTCAAATGAGTGGGAAAATGCATGGGCATGGTAAATTGGGACAAATTTTGCTCAGAAATGTGACAAAAAGAACTTTTCAATTTTTGACCCAAATCAGAAAAACACTTAGACCCGCGGTATGTCATTTTGGTGAAAATTTTGACCATTCATGAAACCTTGTTTTTTCCATGAAAAATGACTCAAATGAGTGGGAAAATGCATGGGCATGGTAAATTGGGACAAATTTTGCTCAGAAATGTGACAAAAAGCACTTTTAAATTTTTGACCCAAATCAGAAAAAAACATAGACCCGCGGTATGTCATTTTGGTGAAAATTTTGACCATTCATGAAACCTTGTTTTTTTCATGAAAAATAACTCAAATGAGTGGGAAAATGCATGGGCATGGTAAATTGGACCAAATTTTGCTCAGAAATGTGAAAAAAGCACTTTTCAATTTTTGACCCAAATCAGAAAAAAACGTAGACCCGCGGTATGTCATTTTGGTGAAAATTTTGACCATTCATGAAACCTTGTTTTTTCCATGAAAAATGACTCAAATGAGTGGGAAAATGCATGGGCATGGAAAATTGGACCAAATTTTGCTCAGAAATGTGAAAAAAAGCACTTTTCAATTTTTGACCCAAATCAGAAAAACACGTAGTCATTTTGGTGAAAATTTTGACCATTCATGAAACCTTGTTTTTTTTCATGAAAAATGACTCAAATGAGTGGGAAAATGCACGGGCATGGTAATTTGGGACAAATTTTGCTCAGAAATGTGACAAAAGGCACTTTTCAATTTTTGACCCAAATCAGTAAAAAACGTAGACCCGCGGTATGTCATTTTGGTGAAAATTTTGACCATTCATGAAACCTTGTTTTTTCGATGAAAAATGACTCAAATGAGTCAGAAAATACATGGGCATGGTAAATTTGGACAAATTTTGCTCAGAAATGTGACAAAAAGCACTTTTTAATTTTTGACCCAAATCAGAAAAAAACGTAGACCCGCGGTATGTCATTTTGGTGAAAGTTTTGACCATTCATGAAACCTTGTTTTTTCATGAAAAATGACTCAAATGAGTGGGAAAATGCATGGGCATGGTAAATTGGGACAAATTTTGCTCAGAAATGTGACAAAAAGCACTTTTCAATTTTTGACCCAAATCAGAAAAACACGTAGTCATTTTGGTGAAAATTTTGACCATTCATGAAACCTTGTTTTTTCCATGAAAAATGACTCAAATGAGTGGGAAAATGCACGGGCATGGTAAATTGGGACAAATTTTGCTCAGAAATGTGACAAAAGGCACTTTTCAATTTTTGACCCAAATCAGTAAAAAACGTAGACCCGGTATGTCATTTTGGTGAAAATTTTGACCATTCATGAAACCTTGTTTTTTCGATGAAAAATGACTCAAATGAGTCGGAAAATACATGGGCATGGTAAATTTGGACAAATTTTGCTCAGAAATGTGTCAAAAGGCACTTTTCAATTTTTGACCCAAATAAAAAAACGGAGTGTCTATTTGCACCCGGGTGCAAATAGCACGTGCCACACAGCAAGGCTATTTTCACCCCTTAATTAAAAAAAAAGAAAGAGAACTCATCTGCGCATGTCTACCAATGAATGCGAGGGAGCGAAAAGGCGCAAATTCACAGATGGGGAAACGGAGACCATAGGAAATGGTAAGCAGAATTTGGTTATTATTTATGTATAAAAGGTCCATCACTCAATTTAACTCTACATTTTAAGATAAATATTTAAGACAGAGTGTGAGAATTATCTATCGAACACTGTTGACTGAAAACGAATAAGCTAAGCTAGTGTTTTGGTGGATCTCAGTTTAAGTTATTTGATTGAATTAAAGTTTGAGGCAGTTAGGTAACTTGTATCTAACCTTATCTTAGTTATTAAGTAAAAAGTTTTGTATTTTGTTGCTTTTTCTGATTAATTTAGCTAGCTAGCTAGCTTATTGCTGGCTAGTACAGAGCCCGGGAGGGGCCGTGGGTAAAAAAAAAAAAAATTAAATCGAGCGAACGATGTAGCAGTTCATGCCAACAATTTCTCTAATTCGTGCGAACGATTTCTTTTATTCCAGCGAACGATTAAGCCAACTCTTATTTCTAGTTCATGCATGCACAGGCAGGATAAACACAGTCTCCGGCGATGTTCATGCCTTCTGCAGTGGCGTTTTAGGGCAACTCTTAATTAGAGAATAAAGTCTAATATAACGAGATTAAAGTCGTAATATTACGAGATTAAAGCCGCAGTATTTTGATTTTAATTGTAACTGCTTGGCCTGCAGCGCAGGGCACGGAGGGAAAAGAGCACATACCGTCAGTTAGAAACGTAGATAAATGACGGTGATCTCAGGATCTCATAACAGATCATGCATGATCACCGTCAGTTATCTACGTTTCTAACCTGCTGATTATTAATGTTCTAGTGTTACAGCTTTCGGCTCTGCGCTGCGAGATTCCTCTGTGCGGGGAGAGCACGCGGCGCGACACGGAGGCTTTCCACCGCATTTTAGTTTTTGCTACCAAACGAACATAAATACAGTAAATTCCAGTCATGAATAAAGGAAATAAACCTTTTACTGAAACAAGACGACTGTCTCTGTGTGTTATAAAAACCATATCAAATTCAAATATACTGTGAAGCATGATATGCGCGTCAAAGTTATGATCAATGTGGAATAGTTAATTTCTCACTATTTAGTAATATAGGGCTAATGTATTAATTAAATAAACATAATTCATATTAAAATATTCCCAATATTCCCCAGCAGATCTACCTTATAAAGCACCCCCTATAACTGTACACCCAACCAAGAAATACTTTTAGTACTAGATATTCAGTCAGCCTCCAAGGAAATGCACCCCTTCTTAAATCTGGTTACATCATTATTACATTCATGGTATTTACACCCTCTATATGGGAATCTGTGTAGCAAAATATGGTCACCTTTTACAGGTATATAATGATGGAAACACAAAATTGCATTTCATGTATAACATATGCTGTTTCTAGCTTTTATGTCATATAAAAAGACATAAAATCCAAATAATTATAAAGTAGTTCAAACAAATATGCACATGAAACAGTGTGATAAAACAGTTTATGTATGTTTCTGAGCTTATAAGTCTGCATTATAATTCTGATAATGATGTATCAGAAAATAGTATGTTTAAATGGTTTCATTTTCATATAATTTGCATACAAGTGTAATTTGTAATACAAATTAGTTGGGATAATTGTTATATGAGATAACAGGATACCTGTTTTTGGTGTAATATCATGATATTAATGTCCTACATCTTACAATTACATTTGGTCACACATTTTTATGACATATTGGAATAAATTATCAAATTGATCCAAATTATAATATATACTGCCCACTCAAATAAACATCTTAAAACATTGTATTATTATTATTTTAGGCCAGCTATTTTAATTTTATATAGTGTTACAGATTTAAAGTAGCCTAGTACATTATATGACCCATTCATAGACAAATGTCACACACTGTATTATATAAATTTTTATATCATCTTTATTTCCTCATTATTACAATGTACAATTGAATATACTGTACTAAGTAAAATATACTTATTTATGTTATATTATTGTTGAACATAAGGAATTAATAAACACAATTCCACATTGATCATAACACGTGATTTATAACACACCGAGACAGTCGTCTTGTTTCAGTAAAAGGTTTATTTCCTTTATTCATGACTGGAATTTACTGTATTTATGTTCGTTTGGTAGCAAAAACTAAAATGCGGTGGAAAGCCTCTGTGTCGCGCCGCGCGCTCTCCCCACACAGAGGAATCTCGCAGCGCAGAGCCGAAAGCTGTAACACTAGAACATTAATAATCAGCAGGTTAGACGTAGATAACTGACGGTGATCATGCATGATCTGTTATGAGATCCTGAGATCACCGTCATTTATCTACGTTTCTAACTGACGGTATGTGCTCTTTTCCCTCCGTGCCCTGCGCTGCAGGCCAAGCAGTTACAATTAAAATCAAAATACTGCGGCTTTAATCTCGTAATATTACGACTTTAATCTCGTTATATTAGACTTTATTCTCTAATTAAGAGTTGCCCTAAAACGGTATACTTGTTTGCTCTCTCAAAATTCTTTCACTTCTGATCAAGCACTAAATTGTAGGCCTGGCTTAAGTCCAGTGTTTTCCAACCTGATGTTCCTGGAGACAACCTGACCTGCAGATTTTAGTGATATTCCTGTTCCACAAAACACTTGAATTCACTAACCAGCTTCTTAAAAAGAAGTGGATGTGTGTTCACTCTGTGTGTGTGTGTGTGTGTTTGTGTGTGATTTTTCAGAATGCTGAAGCCCTTTTGAAATTTGGAGTTCCTGCATCCATAAGCCACAGCCAATTGAACGAGATCCGGCTATACATTCGGGATCGAATTGTAGCAGCAGGGACTAATAAAGACTAAATCTTGTGAGGTCCCCGCCAGCCCCCCCACCCTCCCATACAAAAGTATGTTCACCTCTTGTAAAATAATCTGTAAGTAAAATTTGTTTTGTCACAAAACACAAAAGAATAGTACTAATCTCTTCTAAAACCATAATGTCAGGTGCAAATAGCACACACTGCTGCGTACACCCGGGTGCAAATAGCACACACTGCTGCGTACACCCGGGTGCAAATAGCACACACTGCTGCATACACCCGGGTGCAAATAGCACACACTGCTGCATACACCCGGGTGCAAATAGCACACACTGCTATGTACACCCGGGTGCAAATAGCACACACTGCTGCATACACCCGGGTGCAAATAGCATGTGCCATAAAAAAAACGTAGACGCGCGGTATGTCATTTTGGCAAAAATTTTGACCATTCATGATAACTTGTTTTTTTCATGAAAAATAACTCAAATGAGTGGGAAAATGCATGGGCATGGTAAATTGGACCAAATTTTGCTCAGAAATGTGAAAAAAGCACTTTTCAATTTTTGACCCAAATCAGAAAAAAACGTAGACCCGCGGTATGTCATTTTGGTGAAAATTTTGACCATTCATGAAACCTTGTTTTTTCCATGAAAAATGACTCAAATGAGTGGGAAAATGCACGGGCATGGTAAATTGGGACAAATTTTGCTCAGAAATGTGACAAAAGGCACTTTTCAATTTTTGACCCAAATCAGAAAAAAACGTAGACCCGCGGTATGTCATTTTGGTGAAAATTTTGACCATTCATGAAACCTTGTTTTTTCGATGAAAAATGACTCAAATGAGTCGGAAAATACATGGGCATGGTAAATTTGGACAAATTTTGCTCAGAAATGTGACAAAAAGCACTTTTCAATTTTTGACCCAAATCAGAAAAAAACGTAGACCCGCGGTATGTCATTTTGGTGAAAATTTTGACCATTCATGAAACCTTGTTTTTTCCATGAAAAATGACTCAAATGAGTGGGAAAATGCATGGGCATGGTAAATTGGAACAAATTTTGCTCAGAAATGTGAAAAAAGCACCTTTCAATTTTTGACCCAAATCAGAAAAACACGTAGACCCGTGGTATGTCATTTTGGTGAAAATTTTGACCATTCATGAAACCTTGTTTTTTCCATGAAAAATGACTCAAATGAGTGGGAAAATGCATGATCATGGAAAATTGGGACAAATTTTGCTCAGAAATGTGACAAAAGGCACTTTTCAATTTTTGACCCAAATCAGAAAAAAACGTAGACCCGCTGTATGTCATTTTGGTGAAAATTTTGACCATTCATGAAACCTTGTTTTTTCCATGAAAAACGACTCAAATGAGTGGGAAAATGCATTGGCATGGTAAATTGGGACAAATTTTGCTCAGAAATGTGAAAAAAAAGCACTTTTCAATTTTTGACCCAAATCAGAAAAAACGTAGACCCGCGGTTTGTCATTTTGGTGAAAATTTTGACCATTCATGAAACCTTGTTTTTTCATGAAAAATTACTCAAATGAGTGGGAAAATGCATGGGCATGGTAAATTGGACCAAATTTTGCTCAGAAATGTGAAAAAAGCACTTTTAAAATTTTGACACGAATCAGAAAAAAACGTAGACCCGCGGTATGTCATTTTGGTGAAAATTTTGACCATTCATGAAACCTTGTTTTTTTCCATGAAAAATGACTCAAATGAGTGGGAAAATGCATTGGCATGGTAAATTGGGACAAAATTTGCTCAGAAATGTGACAAAAGGCACTTTTCAATTTTTGACCCAAATCAGAAAAAACGTAGACCCGCGGTATGTCATTTTGGTGAAAATTTTGACCATTCATGAAACCTTGTTTTTTCCATGAAAAATGACTCAAACGAGTGGGAAAATGCATGATCATGGAAAATTGGACCAAATTTTGCTCAGAAATGTGAAAAAAGCACTTTTCAATTTTTGACCCAAATCAGAAAAAAACGTAGACCCGCGGTATGTCATTTTGGTGAAAATTTTGACCATTCATGAAACCTTGTTTTTTCCATGAAAAATGACTCAAATGAGTGGGAAAATGCATGGGCATGGTAAATTGGACCAAATTTTGCTCAGAAATGTGAAAAAAGCACTTTTCAATTTTTGACCCAAATCAGAAAAACACGTAGACCCGCGGTATGTCATTTTGGTGAAAATTTTTACCATTCATAAAACCTTGTTTTTTTCCATGAAAAATGACTGAAATGAGTGGGAAAATGCATGGGCATGGAAAATTGGAATAAGTTTTGCTCAGAAATGTGAAAAAAAGCACTTTTCAATTTTTGACCCAAATCAGAAAAAAACGTAGACCCGCATGTCATTTTGGTGAAAATTTTGACCATTCATGAAACCTTGTTTTTTCCATGAAAAATGACTCAAATGAGTGGGAAAATGCATTGGCATGGTAAATTGGGACAAATTTTGCTCAGAAATGTGTCAAAAGGCACTTTTCAATTTTTGACCCAAATCAGAAAAAAACGTAGACCCGCGGTATGTCATTTTTGTGAAAATTTTGACCATTCATGAAACCTTGTTTTTTCCATGAAAAATGACTCAAATGAGTGGGAAAATGCATGGGCATGGTAAATTGGACCAAATTTTGCTCAGAAAAGTGACAAAAAGCACTTTTCAATTTTTGACCCAAATCAGAAAAACACGTAGACCCGCGGTATGTCATTTTGGTGAAAATTTTGACCATTCATGATAACTTGTTTTTATCATGAAAAATGACTCAAATGAGTGGGAAAATGCATGGGCATGGTAAATTGGACCAAATTTTGCTCAGAAATGTGAAAAAAAGCACTTTTCAATTTTTGACACGAATCAGAAAAAAACGTAGACCCCCGGTATGTCATTTTGGTGAAAATTTTGACCATTCATGATAACTTGTTTTTATCATGAAAAATGACTCAAATGAGTGGGAAAATGCATGGGCATGGTAAATTGGACCAAATTTTGCTCAGAAATGTGAAAAAAGCACTTTTCAATTTTTGACCCAAATCAGAAAAAAACGTAAACCCGCGGTATGTCATTTTGGTGAAAATTTTGACCATTGATGAAACCTTGTTTTTTCCATGAAAAATGACTCAAATGAGTGGGAAAATGCATGGGCATGGTAAATTGGACCAAATTTTCCTCAAAAATGTGAAAAAAAGCCCTTTTAAAATTTTGACACGAATCAGAAAAAAACGTAGACCCGCGGTATGTCATTTTGGCAAAAAGTTTGACCATTCATGATAACTTGTTTTTTTTCATGAAAAATGACTCAAATGAGTGGGAAAATGCATGGGCATGGTAATCTGGACCAAATTTTGCTCAGAAATGTGAAAAAAGCACTTTTCAATTTTTGACCCAAATCAGAAAAACACGTAGACCCGCGGTATGTCATTTTGGTGAAAATTTTGACCATTCATGATAACTTGTTTTTTTCATGAAAAATGACTCAAATGAGTGGGAAAATGCATGGGCATGGTAAATTGGACCAAATTTTGCTCAGAAATGTGAAAAAAAGCACTTTTAAAATTTTGACACGAATCAGAAAAAAACGTAGACCCGCGGTATGTCATTTTGGTGAAAATTTTGACCGTTAATATAATCTTGTTTTTTTTCCATGAAAAATGACTGAAATGAGTGGGAAAATGCATGGGCATGGTAAATTGGACCAAATTTTGCTCAGAAATGTGAAAAAAGCACTTTTCAATTTTTGACCCAAATCAGAAAAAAACGTAGACCCGCGGTATGTCATTTTTGTGAAAATTTTGACCATTCATAAAACCTTGTTTTTTTTCCATGAAAAATGACTGAAATGAGTTGGAAAATGCATGGGCATGGAAAATTGGACCAAATTTTGCTCAGAAATGTGAAAAAAAAGCACTTTTCAATTTTTGACACAAATCAGAAAAAAACGTAGACCCGCGGTATGTCATTTTGGTGAAAATTTTGACCATTCATGATAACTTGTTTTTTTCCATGAAAAATGACTCAAATGAGTGGGAAAATGCATGGGCATGGTAAATTGGACCAAATTTTGCTCAAAAATGTGAAAAAAAGCACTTTTCAATTTTTGACCCAAATCAGTAAAAAACGTAGACCCGCGGTATGTCATTTTTGTGAAAATTTTGACCATTCATGAAACCTTGTTTTTTCCATGAAAAATGACTCAAATGAGTGGGAAAATGCATGGGCATGGTAAATTGGACCAAATTTTGCTCAGAAAAGTGACGAAAAGCACTTTTCAATTTTTGACCCAAATCAGAAAAACACGTAGACCCGCGGTATGTCATTTTGGTGAAAATTTTGACCATTCATAAAACCATGTTTTTTTCATGAAAAATGACTCAAATGAGTGGGAAAATGCATGGGCATGGTAAATTGGACCAAATTTTGCTCAGAAATGTGAAAAAAGCACTTTTCAATTTTTGACCCAAATCAGAAAAAAACGTAGACCCGCGGTATGTCATTTTGGTGAAAATTTTGACCATTCATGAAAACTTGTTTTTTCCATGAAAAATGACTCAAATGAGTGGGAAAATGCATGGGCATGGTAAAGTGGGACAAATTTTGCTCAGAAATGTGTCAAAAGGCACTTTGCAATTTTTGACCCAAATCAGAAAAAAACGTAGACCCGCGTTATGTCATTTTGGTGAAAATTTTGACCATTCATGAAACCTTGTTTTTTCCATGAAAAATGACTCAAATGAGTGGGAAAATGCATGGGCATGGTAAATTGGACCAAATTTTCCTCAAAAATGTGAAAAAAAGCACTTTTAAAATTTTGTCACGAATCAGAAAAAAACGTAGACCCGCGGTATGTCATTTTGGCAAAAATTTTGACCATTCATGATAACTTGTTTTTTTCATGAAAAATGACTCAAATGAGTGGGAAAATGCATGGGCATGGTAAATTGGACCAAATTTTGCTCAGAAATGTGAAAAAAGCACTTTTCAATTTTTGACCCAAATCAGAAAAACACGTAGACCCGCGGTATGTCATTTTGGTGAAAATTTTGACCATTCATGATAACTTGTTTTTTTCATGAAAAATGACTCAAATGAGTGGGAAAATGCATAGGCATGGTAAATTGGACCAAATTTTGCTCAGAAATGTGAAAAAAGCACTTTTCAATTTTTGACCCAAATCAGAAAAAAACGTAGACCCGCGGTATGTCATTTTGGTGAAAATTTTGACCATTCATAAAACCTTGTTTTTTTTCCATGAAAAATGACTGAAATGAGTTGGAAAATGCATGGGCATGGAAAATTGGACCAAATTTTGCTCAGAAATGTGAAAAAAAGCACTTTTCAATTTTTGACACAAATCAGAAAAAAACATAGACCCGCGGTATGTCATTTTGGTGAAAATTTTGACCATTCCTGATAACTTGTTTTTTTTCATGAAAAATTACTCAAATGAGTGGGAAAATGCATGGGCATGGTAAATTGGACCAAATTTTTCTCAGAAATGTGAAAAAAGCACTTTTCAATTTTTGACCCAAATCAGAAAAAACGTAGACCTGCGGTATGGCATTTTGGTGAAAATTTTGACCATTCATGAAACCTTGTTTTTTCCATGAAAAATGAATCAAATGAGTGGGAAAATGCATGGGCATGGTAAATTGGGACAAATTTTGCTCAGAAATGTGTCAAAAGGCACTTTTCAATTTTTGACCCAAATCAGAAAAAAACGTAGACCCGCGGTATGTCATTTTGGTGAAAATTGTGACCATTCATGAAACCTTGTTTTTTCCATGAAAAATGACTCAAATGAGTGGGAAAATGCATGGGCATGGTAAATTGGACCAAATTTTGCTCAGAAATGTGAAAAAAGCACTTTTCAATTTTTGACACAAATCAGAAAAAAACGTAGACCCGCGGTATGTCATTTTGGTGAAAATTTTGACCAATCATGAAACCTTGTTTTTTCCATGAAAAATGACTCAAATGAGTGGGAAAATGCATGGGCATGGTAAATTGGGACAAATTTTGCTCAGAAATGTGTCAAAAGGCACTTTTCAATTTTTGACCCAAATCAGAAAAAAACGTAGACCCGCGGTATGTCATTTTGGTGAAAATTTTGACCATTCATAAAACCTTGTTTTTTTTCCATGAAAAACTACTGAAATGAGTTGGAAAATGCATGGGCATGGAAAATTGGACCAAATTTTGCTCAGAAATGTGAAAAAAAGCACTTTTCAATTTTTGACACAAATCAGAAAAAAACGTAGACCTGCAGTATGTCATTTTGGTGAAAATTTTGACCATTCCTGATAACTTGTTTTTTTTCATGAAAAATTAATCAAATGAGTGGGAAAATGCATGGGCATGGTAAATTGGACCAAATTTTTCTCAGAAATGTGTCAAAAGGCACTTTTCAATTTTTGACCCAAATCAGAAAAAAACGTAGACCCGCGGTATGTCATTTTGGTGAAAATTGTGACCATTCATGAAACCTTGTTTTTTCCATGAAAAATGAATCAAATGAGTGGGAAAATGCATGGGCATGGTAAATTGGGACAAATTTTGCTCAGAAATGTGTCAAAAGGCACTTTTCAATTTTTGACCCAAATCAGAAAAAAACGTAGACCCGCGGTATGTCATTTTGGTGAAAATTGTGACCATTCATGAAACCTTGTTTTTTCCATGAAAAATGACTCAAATGAGTGGGAAAATGCATGGGCATGGTAAATTGGACCAAATTTTGCTCAGAAATGTGAAAAAAGCACTTTTCAATTTTTGACACAAATCAGAAAAAAACGTAGACCCGCGGTATGTCATTTTGGTGAAAATTTTGACCAATCATGAAACCTTGTTTTTTCCATGAAAAATGACTCAAATGAGTGGGAAAATGCATGGGCATGGTAAATTGGGACAAATTTTGCTCAGAAATGTGTCAAAAGGCACTTTTCAAGTTTTTGACCCAAATCAGAAAAAAACGTAGACCCGCGGTATGTCATTTTGGTGAAAATTTTGACCATTCATGAAACCTTGTTTTTTCCATGAAAAATCACTCAAATGAGTGGGAAAATGCATGGGCATGGAAAATTGGACCAAATTTTGCTCAGAAATGTGAAAAAAAGCACTTTTCAATTTTTGACACAAATCAGAAAAAAACGTAGACCCGCGGTATGTCATTTTGGTGAAAATTTTGACCATTCCTGATAACTTGTTTTTTTTCATGAAAAATTACTCAAATGAGTGGGAAAATGCATGGGCATGGTAAATTGGGACAAATTTTGCTCAGAAATGTGTCAAAAGGCACTTTTCAATTTTTGACCCAAATCAGAAAAAAACGTAGACCCGCGGTATGTCATTTTGGTGAAAATTGTGACCATTCATGAAACCTTGTTTTTTCCATGAAAAATGACTCAAATGAGTGGGAAAATGCATGGGCATGGTAAATTGGACCAAATTTTGCTCAGAAATGTGAAAAAAGCACTTTTCAATTTTTGACACAAATCAGAAAAAAACGTAGACCCGCGGTATGTCATTTTGGTGAAAATTTTGACCAATCATGAAACCTTGTTTTTTCCATGAAAAATGACTCAAATCAGTGGGAAAATGCATGGGCATGGTAAATTGGGACAAATTTTGCTCAGAAATGTGTCAAAAGGCACTTTTCAATTTTTGACCCAAATCAGAAAAAAACGTAGACCCGCGGTATGTCATTTTGGTGAAAATTTTGACCATTCATAAAACCTTGTTTTTTTTCCATGAAAAACGACTGAAATGAGTTGGAAAATGCATGGGCATGGAAAATTGGACAAAATTTTGCTCAGAAATGTGAAAAAAAGCACTTTTCAATTTTTGACACAAATCAGAAAAAAACGTAGACCTGCGGTATGTCATTTTGGTGAAAATTTTGACCATTCCTGATAACTTGTTTTTTTTCATGAAAAATTAATCAAATGAGTGGGAAAATGCATGGGCATGGTAAATTGGACCAAATTTTTCTCAGAAATGTGTCAAAAGGCACTTTTCAATTTTTGACCCAAATCAGAAAAAAACGTAGACCCGCGGTATGTCATTTTGGTGAAAATTGTGACCATTCATGAATCCTTGTTTTTTCCATGAAAAATGACTCAAATGAGTGGGAAAATGCATGGGCATGGTAAATTGGACCAAATTTTGCTCAGAAATGTGAAAAAAGCACTTTTCAATTTTTGACACAATTCAGAAAAAAACGTAGACCCGCGGTATGTCATTTTGGTGAAAATTTTGACCAATCATGAAACCTTGTTTTTTCCATGAAAAATGACTCAAATGAGTGGGAAAATGCATGGGCATGGTAAATTGGGACAAATTTTGCTCAGAAATGTGTCAAAAGGCACTTTTCAATTTTTGACCCAAATCAGAAAAAAACGTAGACCCGCGGTATGTCATTTTGGTGAAAATTTTGACCATTCATGAAACCTTGTTTTTTCCATGAAAAATGACTCAAATGAGTGGGAAAATGCATGGGCATGGAAAATTGGACCAAATTTTGCTCAGAAATGTGAAAAAAAGCACTTTTCAATTTTTGACACAAATCAGAAAAAAACGTAGACCCGCGGTATGTCATTTTGGTGAAAATTTTGACCATTCCTGATAACTTGTTTTTTTTCATGAAAAATTACTCAAATGAGTGGGAAAATGCATGGGCATGGTAAATTGGACCAAATTTTTCTCAGAAATGTGAAAAAAGCACTTTTCAATTTTTGACCCAAATCAGAAAAAACGTAGACCCGCGGTATGGCATTTTGGTGAAAATTTTGACCATTCATGAAACCTTGTTTTTTCCATGAAAAATGAATCAAATGAGTGGGAAAATGCATGGGCATGGTAAATTGGGACAAATTTTGCTCAGAAATGTGTCAAAAGGCACTTTTCAATTTTTGACCCAAATCAGAAAAAAACGTAGACCCGCGGTATGTCATTTTGGTGAAAATTGTGACCATTCATGAAACCTTGTTTTTTCCATGAAAAATGACTCAAATGAGTGGGAAAATGCATGGGCATGGTAAATTGGACCAAATTTTGCTCAGAAATGTGAAAAAAGCACTTTTCAATTTTTGACACAAATCAGAAAAAAACGTAGACCCGCGGTATGTCATTTTGGTGAAAATTTTGACCAATCATGAAACCTTGTTTTTTCCATGAAAAATGACTCAAATCAGTGGGAAAATGCATGGGCATGGTAAATTGGGACAAATTTTGCTCAGAAATGTGTCAAAAGGCACTTTTCAATTTTTGACCCAAATCAGAAAAAAACGTAGACCCGCGGTATGTCATTTTGGTGAAAATTTTGACCATTCATAAAACCTTGTTTTTTTTCCATGAAAAACGACTGAAATGAGTTGGAAAATGCATGGGCATGGAAAATTGGACCAAATTTTGCTCAGAAATGTGAAAAAAAGCACTTTTCAATTTTTGACACAAATCAGAAAAAAACGTAGACCTGCGGTATGTCATTTTGGTGAAAATTTTGACCATTCCTGATAACTTGTTTTTTTTCATGAAAAATTAATCAAATGAGTGGGAAAATGCATGGGCATGGTAAATTGGACCAAATTTTGCTCAGAAATGTGTCAAAAGGCACTTTTCAATTTTTGACCCCAATCCGAAAAAAACGTAGACCCGCGGTATGTCATTTTGGTGAAAATTTTGACCATTCATGAAACCTTGTTTTTTCCATGAAAAATGACTCAAATGAGTGGGAAAATGCATGGGCATGGTAAATTTGGACAAATTTTGCTCAGAAATGTGACAAAAAGCACTTTTCAATTTTTGACCCAAATCAGAAAAAAACGTAGACCCGCGGTATGTCATTTTGGTGAAAATTTTGACCATTCATGAAACATTGTTTTTTCCATGAAAAATGACTTAAACCAGTGGGAAAATGCACGGGCATGGTAAATTGGGACAAATTTTGCTCAGAAATGTTAAAAAAAAAGCACTTTTCAATTTTTGACCCAAATCAGAAAAAACGTATACCCGCGGTATGTCATTTTGGTGAAAATTTTGACCATTCATGAAACCTTGTTTTTTCCATGAAAAATGACTCAAATGAGTGGGAAAATGCATGGGCATGGTAAATTGGACCAAATTTTGCTCAGAAATGTGAAAAAACCACTTTTCAATTTTTGACCCAAATCAAAAAAACACGTAGACCCGCGGTATGTCATTTTGGTGAAAATTTTGACCATTCATAAAACCTTGTTTTTTTCCATGAAAAATGACTGAAATGAGTGGGAAAACGCATGGGCATGGAAAATTGGACCAAATTTTGCTCAGAAATGTGAAAAAAGCACTTTTCAATTTTTGACCCAAATCAGAAAAAAACGTAGACCCGGTATGTCATTTTGGCAAAAATTTTGACCATTCATGATAACTTGTTTTTTTTCATGAAAAATGACTCAAATGAGTGGGAAAATGCATGGGCATGGTAAATTGGACCAAATTTTGCTCAGAAATGTGAAAAAAGCACTTTTCAATTTTTGACCCAAATCAGAAAAAAACGTAGACCCGCGGTATGTCATTTTGGTGAAAATTTTGACCATTCATGAAACCTTGTTTTTTCCATGAAAAATGACTCAAATGAGTGGGAAAGTGCATGGGCATGGTAAATTGGAACAAATTTTGCTCAGAAATGTGACAAAAAGCACTTTTCAATTTTTGACCCAAATCAGAAAAACACGTAGACCCGCGGTATGTCATTTTGGTGAAAATTTTGACCATTCATAAAACCTTGTTTTTTTCCATGAAAAATGACTGAAATGAGTGGGAAAATGCATGGGCATGGTAAATTGGACCAAATTTTGCTCAGAAATGTGAAAAAAGCACTTTTCAATTTTTGACCCAAATCAGAAAAACACGTAGACCCGCGGTATGTCATTTTGGTGAAAATTTTGACCATTCATGAAACCTTGTTTTTTCCATGAAAAATGACTCAAATGAGTCGGAAAATGCATGGGCATGGTAAATTGGACCAAATTTTGCTCAGAAATGTGAAAAAAGCACTTTTAAATTTTTGACACAAATCAGAAACAAACGTAGACCCGCGGTATGTCATTTTGGCGAAAATTTTGACCATTCATGAAAACTTGTTTTTTCCATATAAAATGACTCAAATGAGTGGGAAAATTTATGGGCATGGTAAATTGGGACAAATTTTGCTCAGAAATGTGTCAAAAGGCACTTTTCAATTTTTGACCCAAATCAGAAAAAAACGTAGACCCCGCGGTATGTCATTTATCCAAAATTTTGACCATTCATGAAACCTTGTTTTTTCCATGAAAAATGACTCAAATGAGTGGGAAAATGCATGGGCATGGTAAATTTGGACAAATTTTGCTCAGAAATGTGACAAAAAGCACTTTTCAATTTTTGACCCAAATCAGAAAAAAACGTAGACCCGTGGTATGTCATTTTGGTGAAAATTTTGACCATTCATGAAACCTTGTTTTTTCCATGAAAAATGACTCAAATGAGTGGGAAAATGCATGGGCATGGTAAATTGGACCAAATTTTGCTCAGAAATGTGAAAAAAGGCACTTTTCAATTTTTGACCCAAATCAGAAAAAAACGTAGACCCATGGTATGTCATTTTGGTGAAAATTTTGACCATTCATAAAACCTTGTTTTTTTCCATGAAAAACGACTGAAATGAGTGGGAAAACGCATGGGCATGGAAAATTGGACCAAATTTTGCTCAGAAATGTGAAAAAAGCACTTTTCAATTTTTGACCCAAATCAGAAAAAAACGTAGACCCGGTATGTCATTTTGGCAAAAATTTTGACCATTCATGATAACTTGTTTTTTTCATGAAAAATGACTCAAATGAGTGGGAAAATGCATGGGCATGGTAAATTGGACCAAATTTTGCTCAGAAATGTGAAAAAAGCACTTTTCAATTTTTGACCCAAATCAGAAAAAAACGTAGACCCGCGGTATGTCATTTTGGTGAAAATTTTGACCATTTATGAAACCTTGTTTTTTCCATGAAAAATGACTCAAATGAGTGGGAAAGTGCATGGGCATGGTAAATTGGAACAAATTTTGCTCAGAAATGTGACAAAAAGCACTTTTCAATTTTTGACCCAAATCAGAAAAACACGTAGACCCGCGGTATGTCATTTTGGTGAAAATTTTGACCGTTCATAAAACCTTGTTTTTTTCCATGAAAAATGACTGAAATGAGTGGGAAAATGCATGGGCATGGTAAATTGGACCAAATTTTGCTCAGAAATGTGAAAAAAGCACTTTTCAATTTTTGACCCAAATCAAAAAAACACGTAGACCCGCGGTATGTCATTTTGGTGAAAATTTTGACCATTCATAAAACCTTGTTTTTTTCCATGAAAAATGACTGAAATGAGTGGGAAAACGCATGGGCATGGAAAATTGGACCAAATTTTGCTCAGAAATGTGAAAAAAGCACTTTTCAATTTTTGACCCAAATCAGAAAAAAACGTAGACCCGGTATGTCATTTTGGCAAAAATTTTGACCATTCATGATAACTTGTTTTTTTCATGAAAAATGACTCAAATGAGTGGGAAAATGCATGGGCATGGTAAATTGGACCAAATTTTGCTCAGAAATGTGAAAAAAGCACTTTTCAATTTTTGACCCAAATCAGAAAAAAACGTAGACCCGCGGTATGTCATTTTGGTGAAAATTTTGACCATTCATGAAACCTTGTTTTTTCCATGAAAAATGACTCAAATGAGTGGGAAAGTGCATGGGCATGGTAAATTGGAACAAATTTTGCTCAGAAATGTGACAAAAAGCACTTTTCAATTTTTGACCCAAATCAGAAAAACACGTAGACTTGCGGTATGTCATTTTGGTGAAAATTTTGACCATTCATAAAACATGTTTTTTTCCATGAAAAATGACTGAAATGAGTGGGAAAATGCATGGGCATGGTAAATTGGACCAAATTTTGCTCAGAAATGTGAAAAAAGCACTTTTCAATTTTTGACCCAAATCAGAAAAACACGTAGACCCGCGGTATGTCATTTTGGTGAAAATTTTGACCATTCATGAAACCTTGTTTTTTCCATGAAAAATGACTCAAATGAGTGGGAAAATGCATGGGCATGGTAAATTGGACCAAATTTTGCTCAGAAATGTGAAAAAACCACTTTTCAATTTTTGACCCAAATCAAAAAAACACGTAGACCCGCGGTATGTCATTTTGGTGAAAATTTTGACCATTCATAAAACCTTGTTTTTTTCCATGAAAAATGACTGAAATGAGTGGGAAAACGCATGGGCATGGAAAATTGGACCAAATTTTGCTCAGAAATGTGAAAAAAGCACTTTTCAATTTTTGACCCAAATCAGAAAAAAACGTAGACCCGGTATGTCATTTTGGCAAAAATTTTGACCATTCATGATAACTTGTTTTTTTCATGAAAAATGACTCAAATGAGTGGGAAAATGCATGGGCATGGTAAATTGGACCAAATTTTGCTCAGAAATGTGAAAAAAGCACTTTTCAATTTTTGACCCAAATCAGAAAAAAACGTAGACCCGCGGTATGTCATTTTGGTGAAAATTTTGACCATTCATGAAACCTTGTTTTTTCCATGAAAAATGACTCAAATGAGTGGGAAAGTGCATGGGCATGGTAAATTGGAACAAATTTTGCTCAGAAATGTGACAAAAAGCACTTTTCAATTTTTGACCCAAATCAGAAAAACACGTAGACCCGCGGTATGTCATTTTGGTGAAAATTTTGACCATTCATAAAACCTTGTTTTTTTCCATGAAAAATGACTGAAATGAGTGGGAAAATGCATGGGCATGGTAAATTGGACCAAATTTTGCTCAGAAATGTGAAAAAAGCACTTTTCAATTTTTGACCCAAATCAGAAAAACACGTAGACCCGCGGTATGTCATTTTGGTGAAAATTTTGACCATTCATGAAACCTTGTTTTTTCCATGAAAAATGACTCAAATGAGTGGGAAAATGCATGGGCATGGTAAATTGGACCAAATTTTGCTCAGAAATGTGAAAAAAGCACTTTTAAATTTTTGACACAAATCAGAAACAAACGTAGACCCGCGGTATGTCATTTTGGCGAAAATTTTGACCATTCATGAAAACTTGTTTTTTCCATATAAAATGACTCAAATGAGTGGGAAAATTTATGGGCATGGTAAATTGGGACAAATTTTGCTCAGAAATGTGTCAAAAGGCACTTTTCAATTTTTGACCCAAATCAGAAAAAAACGTAGACCCCGCGGTATGTCATTTATCCAAAATTTTGACCATTCATGAAACCTTGTTTTTTCCATGAAAAATGACTCAAATGAGTGGGAAAATGCATGGGCATGGTAAATTTGGACAAATTTTGCTCAGAAATGTGACAAAAAGCACTTTTCAATTTTTGACCCAAATCAGAAAAAAACGTAGACCCGCGGTATGTCATTTTGGTGAAAATTTTGACCATTCATGAAACATTGTTTTTTCCATGAAAAATGACTTAAACGAGTGGGAAAATGCACGGGCATGGTAAATTGGGACAAATTTTGCTCAGAAATGTGACAAAAAGCACTTTTCAATGTTTGACCCAAATCAGAAAAAATTGTAGACCCGCGGTATGTCATTTTGGTGAAAATTTTGACCATTCATGAAACCTTGTTTTTTCCATGAAAAATGACTCAAATGAGTGGGAAAATGCATTGGCATGGTAAATTGGGACAAATTTTGCTCAGAAATGTGAAAAAAGGCACTTTTCAATTTTTGACCCAAATCAGAAAAAAACGTAGACCCGTGGTATGTCATTTTGGTGAAAATTTTGACCATTCATGAAACCTTGTTTTTTCCATGAAAAATGACTCAAATGAGTGGGAAAATGCATGGGCATGGTAAATTGGACCAAATTTTGCTCAGAAATGTGAAAAAAAACACTTTTAAATTTTTGACACAAATCAGAAAAAAACGTAGACCCGGAATGTCATTTTGGCAAAAATTTTGACCATTCATGATAACTTGTTTTTTTCATGAAAAATGACTCAAATGAGTGGGAAAATGCATGGGCATGGTAAATTGGACCAAATTTTGCTCAGAAATGTGAAAAAAGCACTTTTCAATTTTTGACCCAAATCAGAAAAAAACGTAGACCCGCGGTATGTCATTTTGGTGAAAATTTTGACCATTCATGAAACCTTGTTTTTTCCATGAAAAATGACTCAAATGAGTGGGAAAATGCATGGGCATGGTAAATTGGAACAAATTTTGCTCAGAAACGTGACAAAAAGCACTTTTCAATTTTTAACCCAAATCAGAAAAACACGTAGACCCGCGGTATGTCATTTTGGTCAAAATTTTGACCATTCATGAAACCTTGTTTTTTCCATGAAAAATGACTCAAATGAGTGGGAAAATGCATGGGCATGGTAAATTGGACCAAATTTTGCTCAGAAATGTGTCAAAAGGCACTTTTCAATTTTTGACTCAAATCAGAAAAAAACGTAGACCCGCGGTATGTCATTTTGCCGAAAATTTTGACCATTCATGAAAACTTCTTTTTTTCCATGAAAAATGACTCAAATGAGTGGGAAAATGCATGGGGGCATGGTAAATTGGGACAAATTTTGCTCAGAAATGTGACAAAAGGCACTTTTCAATTTTTGACCCAAATCAGAAAAAAACGTAGACCCGCGGTATGTCATTTTGGTGAAAATTTTGACCATTCATGAAACCTTGTTTTTTCCATGAAAAATGACTCAAATGAGTGGGAAAATGCATGGGCATGGTAAATTGGGACAAATTTTGCTCAGAAATGTGTCGAAAGGCACTTCTCAATTTTGGACCCAAATCAGATAAAAACGTAGAGCCGCGGTATGTCATTTTGGCGAAAATTTTGACCATTCATGAAAACTTGTTTTTTTCATGAAAAATGACTCAAATGAGTGGGAAAATGCATGGGCATGGTAAATTGGACCAAATTTTGCTCAGAAATGTGAAAAAAGCACTTTTCAATTTTTGACCCAAATCAGAAAAACACGTAGACCCGCAGTATGTCATTTTGATGAAAATTTTGACCATTCATGAAACCTTGTTTTTTCCATGAAAAATGACTCAAATGAGTGGGAAAATGCATGGGCATGGTAAATTTGGAAAAATTTTGCTCAGAAATGTGACAAAAAGCACTTTTCAATTTTTGACCCAAATCAGAAAAAAACGTAGACCCGCGGTATGTCATTTTGGTGAAAATTTTGGCCATTCATGAAACATTGTTTTTTCCATGAAAAATGACTTAAACGAGTGGGAAAATGCACGGGCATGGTAAATTGGGACAAATTTTGCTCAGAAATGTGAAAAAAATGCACTTTTCAATTTTTGACCCAAATCAGTAAAAAACGTAGACCCACGGTATGTCATTTTGGTGAAAATTTTGACCATTCATGAAACCTTGTTTTTTCCATGAAAAATGACTCAAATGAGTGGGAAAATGCATGGGCATGGTAAATTGGGACAAATTTTGCTCAGAAATGTGTCAAAAGGCACTTTTCAATTTTTGACCCAAATCAGAAAAAAACGTAGACCCGCGGTATGTCATTTTGGTGAAAATTTTGACCATTCATGAAACCTTGTTTTTTCCATGAAAAATGACTCAAATGAGTGGGAAAATGCATGGGCATGGTAAATTTGGACAAATTTTGCTCAGAAATGTGACAAAAAGCACTTTTCAATTTTTGACCCAAATCAGAAAAAAACGTAGACCCGCAGTATGTCATTTTGGTGAAAATTTTGACCATTCATGAAACCTTGTTTTTTCCATGAAAAATGACTCAAATGAGTGGGAAAATGCATTGGCATGGTAAATTGGGACAAATTTTGCTCAGAAATGTGAAAAAAGGCACTTTTCAATTTTTGACCCAAATCAGAAAAAAACGTAGACCCGCGGTATGTCATTTTGGTGAAAATTTTGACCATTCATGAAACCTTGTTTTTTCCATGAAAAATGACTCAAATGAGTGGGAAAATGCATGGGCATGGTAAATTGGGACAAATTTTGCTCAGAAATGTGTCAAAAGGCACTTTTCAATTTTTGACCCAAATCAGACAAAAACGTAGACCCGCGGTATGTCATTTTGGTGAAAATTTTGAACATTCATGAAACCTTGTTTTTTCCATGAAAAATGACTCAAATGAGTGGGAAAATGCATGGGCATGGTAAATTGGACCAAATTTTGCTCAGAAATGTGAAAAAAACACTTTAAAATTTTTGACACAAATCAGAAAAAAACGTAGACCCGGTATGTCATTTTGGTGAAAATTTTGACCATTCATGAAACCTTGTTTTTTCCATGAAAAATGACTCAAATGAGTGGGAAAATGCATTGGCATGGTAAATTGAAACAAATTTTGCTCAGAAATGTGACAAAAAGCACTTTTCAATTTTTAACCCAAATCAGAAAAACACGTAGACCCACGGTATGTCATTTTGGTGAAAATTTTGACCATTCATGAAACCTTGTTTTTTCCATGAAAAATGACTCAAATGAGTGGGAAAATGCATGGGCATGGTAAATTGGACCAAATTTTGCTCAGAAATGTGAAAAAAGCACTTTTAAGTTTTTGACACAAATCAGAAAAAACCGTAGACCCGCGGTATGTCATTTTGGCGAAAATTTTGACCATTCATGAAAACTTGTTTTTTCCATGAAAAATGACTCAAATGAGTGGGAAAATGCATGGGCATGGTAAATTGGACCAAATTTTGCTCAGAAATGTGAAAAAAGCACTTTTCAATTTTTGACCCAAATCAGAAAAAACGTAGACACGCGGTATGTCATTTTGGTGAAAATTTTGACCACTCATGAAACCTTGTTTTTTCATGAAAAATGACTCAAATGAGTTTTGCTCATTTTTTTGCTCATTTATTTGCTCAAATTTTGCTCAGAAATGTGACAAAAGGCACTTTTCAATTTTTGACCCAAATCAGAAAAAAACGTAGACCCGCGGTATGTTATTTTGGTGAAAATTTTGACCATTCATGAAACCTTGTTTTTTCCATGAAAAATGACTCAAATGAGTGGGAAAATGCATGGGCATGGTAAATTGGACCAAATTTTGCTCAGAAATGTGAAAAAAGCACTTTTCAATTTTTGACCCAAATCAGAAAAACACGTATGTCATTTTGGTGAAAATTTTGACCATTCATGAAACCTTGTTTTTTCCATGAAAAATGACTCAAATGAGTGGGAAAATGCATGGGCATGGTAAATTTGGAAAAATTTTGCTCAGAAATGTGACAAAAAGCACTTTTCAATTTTTGACCCAAATCAGAAAAAAACGTAGACCCGCGGTATGTCATTTTGGTGAAAATTTTGACCATTCATGAAACCTTGTTTTATCCATGAAAAATGACTTAAACGAGTGGGAAAATGCACGGGCATGGTAAATTGGGACAAATTTTGCTCAGAAATGTGAAAAAAAGCACTTTTCAATTTTTGACCCAAATCAGAAAAAAACGTAGACCCGCGGTATGTCATTTTGGTGAAAATTTTGACCATTCATGAAACATTGTTTTTTCCATGAAAAATGACTCAAATGAGTGGGAAAATGCATTGGCATGGTAAATTGGGACAAATTTTGCTCAGAAATGTGACAAAAGGCACTTTTCAATTTTTGACCCAAATCAGAAAAAAACGTAGACCCGCGGTATGTCATTTTGGTGAAAATTTTGACCATTCATGAAAACTTGTTTTTTTCCATGAAAAATGACTCAAATGAGTGGGAAAATGCATGGGCATGGTAAATTGGACCAAATTTTGCTCAGAAATGTGAAAAAAGCACTTTTCAATTTTTGACCCAAATCAGAAAAAAACGTAGACCCGCGGTAGGTCATTTTGGTAAAAATTTTGACCATTCATGAAACCTTGTTTTTTCCATGAAAAATGACTCAAATGAGTGGGAAAATGCATGGGCATGTTAAATTTGGAAAAATTTTGCTCAGAAATGTGACAAAAAGCACTTTTCAATTTTTGACCCAAATCAGAAAAAAACGTAGACCCATGGTATGTCATTTTGGTGAAAATTTTGGCCATTCATGAAACATTGAAAAATGACTTAAACGAGTGGGAAAATGCACGGGCATGGTAAATTGGGACAAATTTTGCTCAGAAATGTGAAAAAAAGCACTTTTCAATTTTTGACCCAAATCAGAAAAAAACGTAGACCCGCGGTATGTCATTTTGGTGAAAATTTTGAACATTCATGAAACCTTGTTTTTTCCATGAAAAATGACTCAAATGAGTGGGAAAATGCATGGGCATGGTAAATTGGACCAAATTTTGCTCAGAAATGTGAAAAAAACACTTTTAAATTTTTGACACAAATCAGAAAAAAACGTAGACCCGGTATGTCATTTTGGCAAAAATTTTGACCATTCATGATAACTTGTTTTTTTCATGAATAATGACTCAAATGAGTGGGAAAATGCATGGGCATGGTAAATTGGACCAAATTTTGCTCAGAAATGTGAAAAAAGCACTTTTCAATTTTTGACCCAAATCAGAAAAACACGTAGACCCGGTATGTCATTTTGGTGAAAATTTTGACCATTCATGAAACCTTGTTTTTTCCATGAAAAATTACTCAAATGAGTGGGAAAATGCATGGGCATGGTAAATTTGGAAAAATTTTGCTCAGAAATGTGACAAAAAGCACTTTTCAATTTTTGACCCAAATCAGAAAAAAACGTAGACCCGCGGTATGTCATTTTGGTGAAAATTTTGACCATTCATGAAACATTGTTTTTTCCATGAAAAATGACTCAAATGAGTGGGAAAATGCATGGGCATGGTAAATTAGGACAAATTTTGCTCAGAAATGTGTCAAAAGGCACTTTTCAATTTTTGACCCAAATCAGACAAAAACGTAGACCCGCGGTATGTCATTTTGGTGAAAATTTTGAACATTCATGAAACCTTGTTTTTTCCATGAAAAATGACTCAAATGAGTGGGAAAATGCATGGGCATGGTAAATTGGACCAAATTTTGCTCAGAAATGTGAAAAAAACACTTTTAAATTTTTGACACAAATCAGAAAAAAACGTAGACCCGGTATGTCATTTTGGCAAAAATTTTGACCATTCATGATAACTTGTTTTTTTCATGAATAATGACTCAAATGAGTGGGAAAATGCATGGGCATGGTAAATTGGACCAAATTTTGCTCAGAAATGTGAAAAAAGCACTTTTCAATTTTTGACCCAAATCAGAAAAACACGTAGACCCGCGGTATGTCATTCTGGTGAAAATTTTGACCATTCATGAAACCTTGTTTTTTCCATGAAAAATTACTCAAATGAGTGGGAAAATGCATGGGCATGGTAAATTTGGAAAAATTTTGCTCAGAAATGTGACAAAAAGCACTTTTCAATTTTTGACACAAATCAGAAAAAAACGTAGACCCGCGGTATGTCATTTTGGCGAAAATTTTGACCATTCATGAAAACTTGTTTTTTCCATATAAAATGACTCAAATGAGTGGGAAAATGCATGGGCATGGTAAATTGGGACAAATTTTGCTCAGAAATGTGTCAAAAGGCACTTTTCAATTTTTGACCCAAATCAGTAAAAAACGTAGACCCGCGGTATGTCATTTTGGTGAAAATTTTGACCATTCATGAAACCTTGTTTTTTCCATGAAAAATGACTCAAATGAGTGGGAAAATGCATGGGCATGGTAAATTGGACCAAATTTTGCTCAGAAATGTGAAAAAAGCACTTTTAAAATTTTGACACAAATCAGAAAAAAACATAGACCCGCGGTATGTCAGTTTGGCGAAAATTTTGACCATTCATGAAAACTAGTTTTTTTTCATGAAAAATGACTCAAATGAGTGGGAAAATGCATGGGCATGGAAAATTGGACCAATTGTTGCTCAGAAATGTGAAAAAAGCACTTTCCAATTTTTGACCCAAATCAGAAAAAAAAGTAGACCCGCGGTATGTCATTTTGGTGAAAATTTTGACCATTCATGAAACCTTGTTTTTTCCATGAAAAATGACTCAAATGAGTGGGAAAATGCATGGGCATGGAAAATTGGACCAAATTTTGCTCAGAAATGTGAAAAAAGCACTTTTCAATTTTTGACCCAAATCAGAAAAAAACTTAGACCCGCGGTATGTCATTTTGGTGAAAATATTGACCATTCATGAAACCTTGTTTTTTCCATGAAAAATGACTCAAATGAGTGGGAAAATGCATGGGCATGGTAAATTGGACCAAATTTTGCTCAGAAATGTGAAAAAAGCACTTTTAAAATTTTGACACAAATCAGAAAAAAACATAGACCCGCGGTATGTCAGTTTGGCGAAAATTTTGACCATTCATGAAAACTAGTTTTTTTTCATGAAAAATGACTCAAATGAGTGGGAAAATGCATGGGCATGGAAAATTGGACCAATTGTTGCTCAGAAATGTGAAAAAAGCACTTTCCAATTTTTGACCCAAATCAGAAAAAAAAGTAGACCCGCGGTATGTCATTTTGGTGAAAATTTTGACCATTCATGAAACCTTGTTTTTTCCATGAAAAATGACTCAAATGAGTGGGAAAATGCATGGGCATGGAAAATTGGACCAAATTTTGCTCAGAAATGTGAAAAAAGCACTTTTCAATTTTTGACCCAAATCAGAAAAAAACTTAGACCCGCGGTATGTCATTTTGGTGAAAATATTGACCATTCATGAAACCTTGTTTTTTCCATGAAAAATGACTCAAATGAGTGGGAAAATGCATGGGCATGGTAAATTGGACCAAATTTTGCTCAGAAATGTGAAAAAAACACTTTTAAATTTTTGACACAAATCAGAAAAAAACGTAGACCCGGTATGTCAGTTTGGCGAAAATTTTGACCATTCATGAAAACTTGTTTTTTTCATGAAAAATGACTCAAATGAGTGGGAAAATGCATGGGCATGGAAAATTGGACCAATTGTTGCTCAGAAATGTGAAAAAAGCACTTTTCAATTTTTGACCCAAATCAGAAAAAAACGTAGACCCGCGGTATGTCATTTTGGTGAAAATTTTGACCATTCATGAAACCTTGTTTTTTCCATGAAAAATGACTCAAATGAGTGGGAAAATGCATGGGCATGGAAAATTGGACCAAATTTTGCTCAGAAATGTGAAAAAAGCACTTTTCAATTTTTGACCCAAATCAGAAAAAAACTTAGACCCGCGGTATGTCATTTTGGTGAAAATATTGACCATTCATGAAACCTTGTTTTTTCCATGAAAAATGACTCAAATGAGTGGGAAAATGCATGGGCATGGTAAATTGGACCAAATTTTGCTCAGAAATGTGAAAAAAACACTTTTAAATTTTTGACACAAATCAGAAAAAAACGTAGACCCGGTATGTCATTTTGGCAAAAATTTTGACCATTCATGATAACTTGTTTTTTTCATGAATAATGACTCAAATGAGTGGGAAAATGCATGGGCATGGTAAATTTGGAAAAATTTTGCTCAGAAATGTGACAAAAAGCACTTTTCAATTTTTGACCCAAATCAGAAAAACACGTAGACCCGCGGTATGTCATTTTGGTGAAAATTTTGACCATTCATGAAAACTTGTTTTTTCCATATAAAATGACTCAAATGAGTGGGAAAATGCATGGGCTTTGTAAATTGGGACAAATTTTGCTCAGAAATGTGTCAAAAGGCACTTTTCAATTTTTGACCCAAATCAGTAAAAAACGTAGACCCGCGGTATGTCATTTTGGTGAAAATTTTGACCATTCATGAAACCTTGTTTTTTCCATGAAAAATGACTCAAATGAGTGGGAAAATGCATGGGCATGGTAAATTGGACCAAATTTTGCTCAGAAATGTGAAAAAAGCACTTTTAAAATTTTGACACAAATCAGAAAAAAACATAGACCCGCGGTATGTCAGTTTGGCGAAAATTTTGACCATTCATGAAAACTTGTTTTTTTCATGAAAAATGACTCAAATGAGTGGGAAAATGCATGGGCATGGAAAATTGGACCAATTGTTGCTCAGAAATGTGAAAAAAGCACTTTTCAATTTTTGACCCAAATCAGAAAAAAACGTAGACCTGCGGTATGTCATTTTGGTGAAAATTTTGACCATTCATGAAACCTTGTTTTTTCCATGAAAAATGACTCAAATGAGTGGGAAAATGCATGGGCATGGAAAATTGGACCAAATTTTGCTCAGAAATGTGAAAAAAGCACTTTTCAATTTTTGACCCAAATCAGAAAAAAACTTAGACCCGCGGTATGTCATTTTGGTGAAAATATTGACCATTCATGAAACCTTGTTTTTTCCATGAAAAATGACTCAAATGAGTGGGAAAATGCATGGGCATGGTAAATTGGGACAAATTTTGCTCAGAAATGGGTCAAAAGGCACTTTTCAATTTTTGACCCAAATCAGTAAAAAACGTAGACCCGCGGTATGTCATTTTGGTGAAAATTTTGACCATTCATGAAACCTTGTTTTTTCCATGAAAAATGACTCAAATGAGTGGGAAAATGCATGGGCATGGTAAATTGGACCAAATTTTGCTCAGAAATGTGAAAAAAGCACTTTTAAAATTTTGACACAAATCAGAAAAAAACATAGACCCGCGGTATGTCAGTTTGGCGAAAATTTTGACCATTCATGAAAACTTGTTTTTTTTCATGAAAAATGACTCAAATGAGTGGGAAAATGCATGGGCATGGAAAATTGGACCAAATTTTGCTCAGAAATATGAAAAAAGCACTTTTCAATTTTTGACCCAAATCAGAAAAAAACGTAGACCCGCGGTATGTCATTTTGGTGAAAATTTTGACTATTCATGAAACCTTGTTTTTTCCATGAAAAATGACTCAAATGAGTGGGAAAATGCATTGGCATGGTAAATTGAAACAAATTTTGCTCAGAAATGTGACAAAAAGCACTTTTCAATTTTTAACCCAAATCAGAAAAACACGTAGACCCACGGTATGTCATTTTGGTGAAAATTTTGACCATTCATGAAACCTTGTTTTTTCCATGAAAAATGACTCAAATGAGTGGGAAAATGCATGGGCATGGTAAATTGGACCAAATTTTGCTCAGAAATGTGAAAAAAGCACTTTTAAGTTTTTGACACAAATCAGAAAAAACGTAGACCCGCGGTATGTCATTTTGGCGAAAATTTTGACCATTCATGAAAACTTGTTTTTTCCATGAAAAATGACTCAAATGAGTGGGAAAATGCATGGGCATGGTAAATTGGACCAAATTTTGCTCAGAAATGTGAAAAAAGCACTTTTCAATTTTTGACCCAAATCAGAAAAAAACGTAGACACGCGGTATGTCATTTTGGTGAAAATTTTGACCATTCATGAAACCTTGTTTTTTCATGAAAAATGACTCAAATGAGTTTTGCTCATTTTTTTGCTCATTTATTTGCTCAAATTTTGCTCAGAAATGTGACAAAAGGCACTTTTCAATTTTTGACCCAAATCAGAAAAAAACGTAGACCCGCGGTATGTCATTTTGGTGAAAATTTTGACCATTCATGAAACCTTGTTTTTTCCATGAAAAATGACTCAAATGAGTGGGAAAATGCATGGGCATGGTAAATTGGACCAAATTTTGCTTAGAAATGTGAAAAAAATCACTTTTAAATTTTTGACACAAATCATTAAAAAACGTAGACCCGCGGTATGTCATTTTGGTGAAAATTTTGACCATTCATGAAACCTTGTTTTTTCCATGAAAAATGACTCAAATGAGTGGGAAAATGCATTGGCATGGTAAATTGGAACAAGTTTTGCTCAGAAATGTGACAAAAAGCACTTTTCAATTTTTAACCCAAATCAGAAAAACACGTAGACCCGCGGTATGTCATTTTGGTGAAAATTTTGACCATTCATGAAACCTTGTTTTTTCCATGAAAAATGACTCAAATGAGTGGGAAAATGCATGGGCATGGTAAATTGGACCAAATTTTGCTCAGAAATGTGAAAAAAGCACTTTTAAATTTTTAACACAAATCAGAAAAAAACGTAGACCCGCGGTATGTCATTTTGCCGAAAATTTTGACCATTCATGAAAACTTGTTTTTTTCCATGAAAAATGACTCAAATGAGTGGGAAAATGCATGGGGGCATGGTAAATTGCGACAAATTTTGCTCAGAAATGTGACAAAAGGCACTTTTCAATTTTTGACCCAAATCAGAAAAAAACGTAGACCCGCGGTATGTCATTTTGGTGAAAATTTTGACCATTCATGAAACCTTGTTTTTTCCATGAAAAATGACTCAAATGAGTGGGAAAATGCATGGGCATGGTAAATTGGACCAAATTTTGCTTAGAAATGTGAAAAAAATCACTTTTAAATTTTTGACACAAATCATTAAAAAACGTAGACCCGCGGTATGTCATTTTGGTGAAAATTTTGACCATTCATGAAACCTTGTTTTTTCCATGAAAAATGACTCAAATGAGTGGGAAAATGCATTGGCATGGTAAATTGGAACAAGTTTTGCTCAGAAATGTGACAAAAAGCACTTTTCAATTTTTAACCCAAATCAGAAAAACACGTAGACCCGCGGTATGTCATTTTGGTGAAAATTTTGACCATTCATGAAACCTTGTTTTTTCCATGAAAAATGACTCAAATGAGTGGGAAAATGCATGGGCATGGTAAATTGGACCAAATTTAGCTCAGAAATGTGAAAAAAGCACTTTTAAATTTTTAACACAAATCAGAAAAAAACGTAGACCCGCGGTATGTCATTTTGCCGAAAATTTTGACCATTCATGAAAACTTGTTTTTTTCCATGAAAAATGACTCAAATGAGTGGGAAAATGCATGGGGGCATGGTAAATTGCGACAAATTTTGCTCAGAAATGTGACAAAAGGCACTTTTCAATTTTTGACCCAAATCAGAAAAAAACGTAGACCCGCGGTATGTCATTTTGGTGAAAATTTTGACCATTCATGAAACCTTGTTTTTTCCATGAAAAATGACTCAAATGAGTTTTGCTCATTTTTTTGCTCATTTATTTAATCAAATTTTGCTCAGAAATGTGACAAAAGGCACTTTTCAATTTTTGACCCAAATCAGAAAAAAACGTAGACCCGCGGTATGTCATTTTGGTGAAAATTTTGACCATTCATGAAACCTTGTTTTTTCCATGAAAAATGACTTAAACGAGTGGGAAAATGCACGGGCATGGTAAATTGGGACAAATTTTGCTCAGAAATGTGACAAAAGGCACTTTTCAATTTTTGACCCAAATCAGAAAAAAACGTAGACCCGCGGTATGTCATTTTGGTGAAAATTTTGACCATTCATGAAACCTTGTTTTTTCCATGAAAAATGACTCAAATGAGTGGGAAAATGCATGGGCATGGTAAATTGGACCAAATTTTGCTTAGAAATGTGAAAAAAATCACTTTTAAATTTTTGACACAAATCATTAAAAAACGTAGAACCGCGGTATGTCATTTTGGTGAAAATTTTGACCATTCATGAAACCTTGTTTTTTCCATGAAAAATGACTCAAATGAGTGGGAAAATGCATTGGCATGGTAAATTGGAACAAGTTTTGCTCAGAAATGTGACAAAAAGCACTTTTCAATTTTTAACCCAAATCAGAAAAACACGTAGACCCGCGGTATGTCATTTTGGTGAAAATTTTGACCATTCATGAAACCTTGTTTTTTCCATGAAAAATGACTCAAATGAGTGGGAAAATGCATGGGCATGGTAAATTGGACCAAATTTTGCTCAGAAATGTGAAAAAAGCACTTTTAAATTTTTAACACAAATCAGAAAAAAACGTAGACCCGCGGTATGTCATTTTGCCGAAAATTTTGACCATTCATGAAAACTTGTTTTTTTCCATGAAAAATGACTCAAATGAGTGGGAAAATGCATGGGGGCATGGTAAATTGCGACAAATTTTGCTCAGAAATGTGACAAAAGGCACTTTTCAATTTTTGACCCAAATCAGAAAAAAATGTAGACCCGCGGTATGTCATTTTGGTGAAAATTTTGACCATTCATGAAACCTTGTTTTTTCCATGAAAAATGACTCAAATGAGTGGGAAAATGCATGGGCATGGTAAATTGGGACAAATTTTGCTCAGAAATGTGTCAAAAGGCACTTTTAAATTTTTGACCCAAATCAGAAAAAAACGTAGACCCGCGGTATGTCATTTTGGTGAAAATTTTGACCATTCATGAAACCTTGTTTTTTCCATGAAAAATGACTCAAATGAGTTGGAAAATGCATGGGCATGGTAAATTTGGAAAAATTTTGCTCAGAAATGTGAAAAAAGCACTTTTCAATTTTTGACCCAAATCAGAAAAAAACGTAGACCCGCGGTATGTCATTTTGGTGAAAATTTTGACCATTCATGAAACCTTGTTTTTTCCATGAAAAATGACTCAAATGAGTTTTGCTCATTTTTTTACTCATTTATTTAATCAAATTTTGCTCAGAAATGTGACAAAAGGCACTTTTCAATTTTTGACCCAAATCAGAAAAAAACATAGACCCGCGGTATGTCATTTTGGTGAAAATTTTGACCATTCATGAAACCTTGTTTTTTCCATGAAAAATGACTTAAACGAGTGGGAAAATGCACGGGCATGGTAAATTGGGACAAATTTTGCTCAGAAATGTGAAAAAAGCACTTTTCAATTTTTGACCCAAATCAGAAAAAAACGTAGACCCGCGGTATGTCATTTTGGTGAAAATTTTGACCATTCATGAAACCTTGTTTTTTACATGAAAAATGACTCAAATGAGTGGGAAAGTGCATTGGCATGGTAAATTGGGACAAATTTTTGCTCAGAAATGTGACAAAAGGCACTTTTCAATTTTTGACCCAAATCAGAAAAAAACGTAGACCCGCGGTATGTCATTTTGGTGAAAATTTTGACCATTCATGAAACCTTGTTTTTTCCATGAAAAATGACTCAAATGAGTGGGAAAATGCATGGGCATGGTAAATTGGGACAAATTTTGCTCAGAAATGTGTCAAAAGGCACTTTTAAATTTTTGACCCAAATCAGAAAAAAACGTAGACTCGCGGTATGTCGTTTTGGTGAAAATTTTGACCATTCATGAAACCTTGTTTTTTCCATGAAAAATGACTCAAATGAGTGGGAAAATGCATTGGCATGGTAAATTGGGACAAATTTTGCTCAGAAATGTGACAAAAGGCACTTTTCAATTTTTGACCCAAATCAGAAAAAAACGTAGACCCGCGGTATGTCATTTTGGTGAAAATTTTGACCATTCATGAAACCTTGTTTTTTCCATGAAAAATGACTCAAATGAGTGGGAAAATGCATGGGCATGGTAAATTGGGACAAATTTTGCTCAGAAATGTGTCAAACGGCACTTTTAAATTTTTGACCCAAATCAGAAAAAAACGTAGATCCGCGGTATGTCATTTTTGTGAAAATTTTGACCATTCATGAAACCTTGTTTTTTCCATGAAAAATGACTCAAATGAGTGGGAAAATGCATGGGCATGGTAAATTGGGACAAATTTTGCTCAGAAATGTGTCAAAAGGCACTTTTCAATTTTTGACCCAAATCAGAAAAAACGTAGACCTGCGGTATGTCATTTTGGTGAAAATTTTGACCATTCATGAAACCTTGTTTTTTCCATGAAAAATGACTCAAATGAGTGGGAAAATGCATTGGCATGGTAAATTGGGACAAATTTTGCTCAGAAATGTGAAAAAAGGCACTTTTCAATTTTTGACCCAAATCAGAAAAAAACGTAGACCCGCGGTATGTCATTTTGGTGAAAATTTTGACCATTCATGAAACCTTGTTTTTTCCATGAAAAATGACTCAAATGAGTGGGAAAATGCATGGGCATGGTAAATTGGGACAAATTTTGCTCAGAAATGTGTCAAAAGGCACTTTTCAATTTTTGACCCAAATCAGAAAAAAACGTAGACCCGCGGTATGTCATTTTGGTGAAAATTTTGACCATTCATGAAACCTTGTTTTTTCCATGAAAAATGACTCAAATGAGTGGGAAAATGCATGGGAATGGTAAATTGGGACAAATTTTGCTCAGAAATGTGACAAAAGGCACTTTTCAATTTTTGACCCAAATCAGAAAAAAACGTAGACCCGCGGTATGTCATTTTGGTGAAAATTTTGACCATTCATGAAACCTTGTTTTTTCCATGAAAAATGACTCAAATGAGTGGGAAAATGCATTGGCATGGTAAATTGGGACAAATTTTTGCTCAGAAATGTGACAAAAGGCACTTTTCAATTTTTGACCCAAATCAGAAAAAAACGTAGACCCGCGGTATGTCATTTTGGTGAAAATTTTGACCATTCATGAAACCTTGTTTTTTCCATGAAAAATGACTCAAATGAGTGGGAAAATGCATGGGCATGGTAAATTGGGACAAATTTTGCTCAGAAATGTGTCAAAAGGCACTTTTAAATTTTTGACCCAAATCAGAAAAAAACGTAGACCCGCGGTATGTCATTTTGGTGAAAATTTTGACCATTCATGAAACCTTGTTTTTTCCATGAAAAATGACTCAAATGAGTGGGAAAATGCATGGGCATGGTAAATTTGGAAAAATTTTGCTCAGAAATGTGACAAAAAGCACTTTTCAATTTTTGACCCATATCAGAAAAAAACGTAGACCCGCGGTATGTCATTTTGGTGAAAATTTTGACCATTCATGAAACCTTGTTTTTTCCATGAAAAATGACTCAAATGAGTTTTGCTCATTTTTTTACTCATTTATTTAATCAAATTTTGCTCAGAAATGTGACAAAAGGCACTTTTCAATTTTTGACCCAAATCAGAAAAAAACGTAGACCCGCGGTATGTCATTTTGGTGAAAATTTTGACCATTCATGAAACCTTGTTTTTTCCATGAAAAATGACTTAAACGAGTGGGAAAATGCACGGGCATGGTAAATTGGGACAAATTTTGCTCAGAAATGTGAAAAAAGCACTTTTCAATTTTTGACCCAAATCAGAAAAAAACGTAGACCCGCGGTATGTCATTTTGGTGAAAATTTTGACCATTCATGAAACCTTGTTTTTTACATGAAAAATGACTCAAATGAGTGGGAAAGTGCATTGGCATGGTAAATTGGGACAAATTTTTGCTCAGAAATGTGACAAAAGGCACTTTTCAATTTTTTACCCAAATCAGAAAAAAACGTAGACCCGCGGTATGTCATTTTGGTGAAAATTTTGACCATTCATGAAACCTTGTTTTTTCCATGAAAAATGACTCAAATGAGTGGGAAAATGCATGGGCATGGTAAATTGGGACAAATTTTGCTCAGAAATGTGTCAAAAGGCACTTTTAAATTTTTGACCCAAATCAGAAAAAAACGTAGACTCGCGGTATGTCGTTTTGGTGAAAATTTTGACCATTCATGAAACCTTGTTTTTTCCATGAAAAATGACTCAAATGAGTTTTGCTCATTTTTTTGCTCATTTATTTAATCAAATTTTGCTCAGAAATGTGACAAAAGGCACTTTTCAATTTTTGACCCAAATCAGAAAAAAACGTAGACCCGCGGTATGTCATTTTGGTGAAAATTTTGACCATTCATGAAACCTTGTTTTTTCCATGAAAAATGACTCAAATGAGTGGGAAAATGCATGGGCATGGTAAATTTGGAAAAATTTTGCTCAGAAATGTGACAAAAAGCACTTTTCAATTTTTGACCCAAATCAGAAAAAAACGTAGACCCGCGGTATGTCATTTTGGTGAAAATTTTGACCATTCATGAAACATTGTTTTTTCCATGAAAAATGACTTAAACGAGTGGGAAAATACACGGGCATGGTAAATTTGGACAAATTTTGCTCAGAAATGTGAAAAAAAGCACTTTTCAATTTTTGACCCAAATCAGAAAAAAACGTAGACCCGCGGTATGTCATTTTGGTGAAAATTTTGACCATTCATGAAACCTTGTTTTTTCCATGAAAAATGACTCAAATGAGTGGGAAAATGCATTGGCATGGTAAATTGGGACAAATTTTGCTCAGAAATGTGACAAAAGGCACTTTTCAATTTTTGACCCAAATCAGAAAAAAACGTAGACCCGCGGTATGTCATTTTGGTGAAAATTTTGACCATTCATGAAACCTTGTTTTTTCCATGAAAAATGACTCAAATGAGTGGGAAAATGCATGGGCATGGTAAATTGGGACAAATTTTGCTCAGAAATGTGTCAAAAGGCACTTTTAAATTTTTGACCCAAATCAGAAAAAAACGTAGACCCGCGGTATGTCATTTTTGTGAAAATTTTGACCATTCATGAAACCTTGTTTTTTCCATGAAAAATGACTCAAATGAGTGGGAAAATGCATGGGCATGGTAAATTGGGACAAATTTTGCTCAGAAATGTGTCAAAAGGCACTTTTCAATTTTTGACCCAAATCAGAAAAAACGTAGACCTGCGGTATGTCATTTTGGTGAAAATTTTGACCATTCATGAAACCTTGTTTTTTCCATGAAAAATGACTCAAATGAGTGGGAAAATGCATGGGCATGGTAAATTGGGACAAATTTTGCTCAGAAATGTGAAAAAAGGCACTTTTCAATTTTTGACCCAAATCAGAAAAAAACGTAGACCCGCGGTATGTCATTTTGGTGAAAATTTTGACCATTCATGAAACCTTGTTTTTTCCATGAAAAATTACTCAAATGAGTGGGAAAATGCATGGGAATGGTAAATTGGACCAAATTTTGCTCAGAAATGTGAAAAAAACACTTTTAAATTTTTGACACAAATCAGAAAAAAACGTAGACCCGGTATGTCATTTTGGCAAAAATTTGACCATTCGTGATAACTTGTTTTTTTCATGAAAAATGACTCAAATGAGTGGGAAAATGCATGGGCATGGTAAATTGGACCAAATTTTGCTCAGAAATGTGAAAAAAACACTTTTAAATTTTTGACACAAATCAGAAAAAAACGTAGACCCGGTATGTCATTTTGGCAAAAATTTGACCATTCATGATAACTTGTTTTTTTCATGAAAAATGACTCAAATGAGTGGGAAAATGCATGGGCATGGTAAATTGGACCAAATTTTGCTCAGAAATGTGAAAAAAGCACTTTTCAATTTTTGACCCAAATCAGAAAAAAACGTAGACCCGCGGTATGTCATTTTGGTGAAAATTTTGACCATTCATGAAACCTTGTTTTTTCCATGAAAAATGACTCAAATGAGTGGGAAAATGCATGGGCATGGTAAATTGGACCAAATTTTGCTTAGAAATGTGAAAAAAGCACTTTTACATTTTTGACACAAATCATTAAAAAACGTAGACCCGCGGTATGTCATTTTGGTGAAAATTTTGACCATTCATGAAACCTTGTTTTTTCCATGAAAAATGACTCAAATGAGTGGGAAAATGCATTGGCATGGTAAATTGGAACAAGTTTTGCTCAGAAATGTGACAAAAAGCACTTTTCAATTTTTAACCCAAATCAGAAAAACACGTAGACCCGCGGTATGTCATTTTGGTGAAAATTTTGACCATTCATGAAACCTTGTTTTTTCCATGAAAAATGACTCAAATGAGTGGGAAAATGCATGGGCATGGTAAATTGGACCAAATTTTGCTCAGAAATGTGAAAAAAGCACTTTTAAATTTTTGACACAAATCAGAAAAAAACGTAGACCCGCGGTATGTCATTTTGCCGAAAATTTTGAACATTCATGAAAACTTGTTTTTTTCCATGAAAAATGACTCAAATGAGTGGGAAAATGCATGGGGGCATGGTAAATTGGGACAAATTTTGCTCAGAAATGTGACAAAAGGCACTTTTCAATTTTTGACCCAAATCAGAAAAAAACGTAGACCCGCGGTATGTCATTTTGGTGAAAATTTTGACCATTCATGAAACCTTGTTTTTTCCATGAAAAATGACTCAAATGAGTTTTGCTCATTTTTTTGCTCATTTATTTAATCAAATTTTGCTCAGAAATGTGACAAAAGGCACTTTTCAATTTTTGACCCAAATCAGAAAAAACGTAGACCTGCGGTATGTCATTTTGGTGAAAATTTTGACCATTCATGAAACCTTGTTTTTTCCATGAAAAATGACTCAAATGAGTGGGAAAATGCATTGGCATGGTAAATTGGGACAAATTTTGCTCAGAAATGTGAAAAAAGGCACTTTTCAATTTTTGACCCAAATCAGAAAAAAACGTAGACCCGCGGTATGTCATTTTGGTGAAAATTTTGACCATTCATGAAACCTTGTTTTTTCCATGAAAAATGACTCAAATGAGTGGGAAAATGCATGGGCATGGTAAATTGGGACAAATTTTGCTCAGAAATGTGTCAAAAGGCACTTTTCAATTTTTGACCCAAATCAGAAAAAAACGTAGACCCGCGGTATGTCATTTTGGTGAAAATTTTGACCATTCATGAAACCTTGTTTTTTCCATGAAAAATGACTCAAATGAGTGGGAAAATGCATGGGAATGGTAAATTGGACCAAATTTTGCTCAGAAATGTGAAAAAAACACTTTTAAATTTTTGACACAAATCAGAAAAAAACGTAGACCCGGTATGTCATTTTGGCAAAAATTTGACCATTCGTGATAACTTGTTTTTTTCATGAAAAATGACTCAAATGAGTGGGAAAATGCATGGGCATGGTAAATTGGACCAAATTTTGCTCAGAAATGTGAAAAAAACACTTTTAAATTTTTGACACAAATCAGAAAAAAACGTAGACCCGGTATGTCATTTTGGCAAAAATTTGACCATTCATGATAACTTGTTTTTTTCATGAAAAATGACTCAAATGAGTGGGAAAATGCATGGGCATGGTAAATTGGACCAAATTTTGCTTAGAAATGTGAAAAAAGCACTTTTACATTTTTGACACAAATCATTAAAAAACGTAGACCCGCGGTATGTCATTTTGGTGAAAATTTTGACCATTCATGAAACCTTGTTTTTTCCATGAAAAATGACTCAAATGAGTGGGAAAATGCATTGGCATGGTAAATTGGAACAAGTTTTGCTCAGAAATGTGACAAAAAGCACTTTTCAATTTTTAACCCAAATCAGAAAAACACGTAGACCCGCGGTATGTCATTTTGGTGAAAATTTTGACCATTCATGAAACCTTGTTTTTTCCATGAAAAATGACTCAAATGAGTGGGAAAATGCATGGGCATGGTAAATTGGACCAAATTTTGCTCAGAAATGTGAAAAAAGCACTTTTAAATTTTTGACACAAATCAGAAAAAAACGTAGACCCGCGGTATGTCATTTTGCCGAAAATTTTGACCATTCATGAAAACTTGTTTTTTTCCATGAAAAATGACTCAAATGAGTGGGAAAATGCATGGGGGCATGGTAAATTGGGACAAATTTTGCTCAGAAATGTGACAAAAGGCACTTTTCAATTTTTGACCCAAATCAGAAAAAAACGTAGACCCGCGGTATGTCATTTTGGTGAAAATTTTGACCATTCATGAAACCTTGTTTTTTCCATGAAAAATGACTCAAATGAGTTTTGCTCATTTTTTTGCTCATTTATTTAATCAAATTTTGCTCAGAAATGTGACAAAAGGCACTTTTCAATTTTTGACCCAAATCAGAAAAAACGTAGACCTGCGGTATGTCATTTTGGTGAAAATTTTGACCATTCATGAAAACTTGTTTTTTCCATGAAAAATGACTCAAATGAGTGGGAAAATGCATTGGCATGGTAAATTGGGACAAATTTTGCTCAGAAATGTGAAAAAAGGCACTTTTCAATTTTTGACCCAAATCAGAAAAAAACGTAGACCCGCGGTATGTCATTTTGGTGAAAATTTTGACCATTCATGAAACCTTGTTTTTTCCATGAAAAATTACTCAAATGAGTGGGAAAATGCATGGGAATGGTAAATTGGGACAAATTTTGCTCAGAAATGTGTCAAAAGGCACTTTTCAATTTTTGACCCAAATCAGAAAAAAACGTAGACCCGCGGTATGTCATTTTGGTGAAAATTTTGAACATTCGTGAAACCTTGTTTTTTCCATGAAAAATGACTCAAATGAGTGGGAAAATGCATGGGCATGGTAAATTGGACCAAATTTTGCTCAAAAATGTGAAAAAAACACTTTTAAATTTTTGACACAAATGAGAAAAAAACGTAGACCCGGTATGTCATTTTGGCAAAAATTTGACCATTCGTGATAACTTGTTTTTTTCATGAAAAATGACTCAAATGAGTGGGAAAATGCATGGGCATGGTAAATTGGACCAAATTTTGCTCAGAAATGTGAAAAAAACACTTTTAAATTTTTGACACAAATCAGAAAAAAACGTAGACCCGGTATGTCATTTTGGCAAAAATTTGACCATTCATGATAACTTGTTTTTTTCATGAAAAATGACTCAAATGAGTGGGAAAATGCATGGGCATGGTAAATTGGACCAAATTTTGCTCAGAAATGTGAAAAAAGCACTTTTCAATTTTTGACCCAAATCAGAAAAAAATGTAGACCCGCGGTATGTCATTTTGGTGAAAATTTTGACCATTCATGAAACCTTGTTTTTTCCATGAAAAATTACTCAAATGAGTGGGAAAATGCATGGGCATGGTAAATTGGACCAAATTTTGCTTAGAAATGTGAAAAAAGCACTTTTAAATTTTTGACACAAATCATTAAAAAACGTAGACCCGCGGTATGTCATTTTGGTGAAAATTTTGACCATTCATCAAACCTTGTTTTTTCCATGAAAAATGACTCAAATGAGTGGGAAAATGCATTGGCATGGTAAATTGGAACAAATTTTGCTCAGAAATGTGACAAAAAGCACTTTTCAATTTTTAACCCAAATCAGAAAAACACGTAGACCCGCGGTATGTCATTTTGGTGAAAATTTTGACCATTCATGAAACCTTGTTTTTTCCATGAAAAATTACTCAAATGAGTGGGAAAATGCATGGGCATGGTAAATTGGACCAAATTTTGCTTAGAAATGTGAAAAAAGCACTTTTAAATTTTTGACACAAATCATTAAAAAACGTAGACCCGCGGTATGTCATTTTGGTGAAAATTTTGACCATTCATCAAACCTTGTTTTTTCCATGAAAAATGACTCAAATGAGTGGGAAAATGCATTGGCATGGTAAATTGGAACAAGTTTTGCTCAGAAATGTGACAAAAAGCACTTTTCAATTTTTAACCCAAATCAGAAAAACACGTAGACCCGCGGTATGTCATTTTGGTGAAAATTTTGACCATTCATGAAACCTTGTTTTTTCCATGAAAAATGACTCAAATGAGTGGGAAAATGCATGGGCATGGTAAATTGGACCAAATTTTGCTCAGAAATGTGAAAAAAGCACTTTTAAATTTTTGACACAAATCAGAAAAAAACGTAGA
Organism: Astyanax mexicanus; assembly: GCF_023375975.1. NCBI lineage: Eukaryota > Metazoa > Chordata > Actinopteri > Characiformes > Acestrorhamphidae > Astyanax > Astyanax mexicanus. The sequence continues at coordinate 570,174 of NW_026040054.1, forward strand.
CCCGCGGCATGTCATTTTGGTGAAAATTTTGACCATTCATGAAAACTTGTTTTTTCCATGAAAAATGACTCAAATGAGTGGGAAAATGCATGGGCATGGTAAATTGGACCAAATTTTGCTCAGAAATGTGAAAAAAGCACTTTTAAATTTTTGACACAAATCAGAAAAAAACGTAGACCCGCGGTATGTCATTTTGGTGAAAATTTTGACCATTCATGAAACCTTGTTTTTTACATGAAAAATGACTCAAATGAGTGGGAAAGTGCATTGGCATGGTAAATTGGGACAAATTTTTGCTCAGAAATGTGACAAAAGGCACTTTTCAATTTTTGACCCAAATCAGAAAAAAACGTAGACCCGCGGTATGTCATTTTGGTGAAAATTTTGACCATTCATGAAACCTTGTTTTTTCCATGAAAAATGACTCAAATGAGTGGGAAAATGCATGGGCATGGTAAATTGGGACAAATTTTGCTCAGAAATGTGTCAAAAGGCACTTTTCAATTTTTGACCCAAATCAGAAAAAACGTAGACCTGCGGTATGTCATTTTGGTGAAAATTTTGACCATTCATGAAACCTTGTTTTTTCCATGAAAAATGACTCAAATGAGTGGGAAAATGCATTGGCATGGTAAATTGGGACAAATTTTGCTCAGAAATGTGAAAAAAGGCACTTTTCAATTTTTGACCCAAATCAGAAAAAAACGTAGACCCGCGGTATGTCATTTTGGTGAAAATTTTGACCATTCATGAAACCTTGTTTTTTCCATGAAAAATTACTCAAATGAGTGGGAAAATGCATGGGAATGGTAAATTGGGACAAATTTTGCTCAGAAATGTGTCAAAAGGCACTTTTCAATTTTTGACCCAAATCAGAAAAAAACGTAGACCCGCGGTATGTCATTTTGGTGAAAATTTTGAACATTCGTGAAACCTTGTTTTTTCCATGAAAAATGACTCAAATGAGTGGGAAAATGCATGGGCATGGTAAATTGGACCAAATTTTGCTCAGAAATGTGAAAAAAACACTTTTAAATTTTTGACACAAATCAGAAAAAAACGTAGACCCGGTATGTCATTTTGGCAAAAATTTGACCATTCGTGATAACTTGTTTTTTTCATGAAAAAATGACTCAAATGAGTGGGAAAATGCATGGGCATGGTAAATTGGACCAAATTTTGCTCAGAAATGTGAAAAAAAACACTTTTAAATTTTTGACACAAATCAGAAAAAAACGTAGACCCGGTATGTCATTTTGGCAAAAATTTGACCATTCATGATAACTTGTTTTTTTCATGAAAAATGACTCAAATGAGTGGGAAAATGCATTGGCATGGTAAATTGGAACAAATTTTGCTCAGAAATGTGACAAAAAGCACTTTTCAATTTTTAACCCAAATCAGAAAAACACGTAGACCCGCGGTTTGTCATTTTGGTGAAAATTTTGACCATTCATGAAACCTTGTTTTTTCCATGAAAAATGACTCAAATGAGTGGGAAAATGCATGGGCATGGTAAATTGGACCAAATTTTGCTCAGAAATGTGAAAAAAGCACTTTTAAATTTTTGACACAAATCAGAAAAAAACGTAGACCCGCGGTATGTCATTTTGCCGAAAATTTTGACCATTCATGAAAACTTGTTTTTTTCCATGAAAAATGACTCAAATGAGTGGGAAAATGCATGGGGGCATGGTAAATTGGGACAAATTTTGCTCAGAAATGTGACAAAAGGCACTTTTCAATTTTTGACCCAAATCAGAAAAAAACGTAGACCCGCGGTATGTCATTTTGGTGAAAATTTTGACCATTCATGAAACCTTGTTTTTTCCATGAAAAATGACTCAAATGATTTTTGCTCATTTTTTTGCTCATTTATTTAATCAAATTTTGCTCAGAAATGTGACAAAAGGCACTTTTCAATTTTTGACCCAAATCAGAAAAAACGTAGACCTGCGGTATGTCATTTTGGTGAAAATTTTGACCATTCATGAAACCTTGTTTTTTCCATGAAAAATGACTCAAATGAGTGGGAAAATGCATTGGCATGGTAAATTGGGACAAATTTTGCTCAGAAATGTGAAAAAAGGCACTTTTCAATTTTTGACCCAAATCAGAAAAAAACGTAGACCCGCGGTATGTCATTTTGGTGAAAATTTTGACCATTCATGAAACCTTGTTTTTTCCATGAAAAATGACTCAAATGAGTGGGAAAATGCATGGGCATGGTAAATTGGGACAAATTTTGCTCAGAAATGTGTCAAAAGGCACTTTTCAATTTTTGACCCAAATCAGAAAAAAACGTAGACCCGCGGTATGTCATTTTGGTGAAAATTTTGACCATTCATGAAACCTTGTTTTTTCCATGAAAAATTACTCAAATGAGTGGGAAAATGCATGGGAATGGTAAATTGGGACAAATTTTGCTCAGAAATGTGTCAAAAGGCACTTTTCAATTTTTGACCCAAATCAGAAAAAAACGTAGACCCGCGGTATGTCATTTTGGTGAAAATTTTGAACATTCGTGAAACCTTGTTTTTTCCATGAAAAATGACTCAAATGAGTGGGAAAATGCATGGGCATGGTAAATTGGACCAAATTTTGCTCAGAAATGTGAAAAAAACACTTTTAAATTTTTGACACAAATCAGAAAAAAACGTAGACCCGGTATGTCATTTTGGCAAAAATTTGACCATTCGTGATAACTTGTTTTTTTCATGAAAAATGACTCAAATGAGTGGGAAAATGCATGGGCATGGTAAATTGGACCAAATTTTGCTCAGAAATGTGAAAAAAGCACTTTTCAATTTTTGACCCAAATCAGAAAAAAACGTAGACCCGCGGTATGTCGTTTTGGTGAAAATTTTGACCATTCATGAAACCTTGTTTTTTCCATGAAAAATGACTCAAATGAGTGGGAAAATGCATTGGCATGGTAAATTGGAACAAATTTTGCTCAGAAATGTGACAAAAAGCACTTTTCAATTTTTAACCCAAATCAGAAAAACACGTAGACCCGCGGTATGTCATTTTGGTGAAAATTTTGACCATTCATGAAACCTTGTTTTTTCCATGAAAAATGACTCAAATGAGTGGGAAAATGCATGGGCATGGTAAATTGGACCAAATTTTGCTTAGAAATGTGAAAAAAGCACTTTTAAATTTTTGACACAAATCATTAAAAAACGTAGACCCGCGGTATGTCATTTTGGTGAAAATTTTGACCATTCATGAAACCTTGTTTTTTCCATGAAAAATGACTCAAATGAGTGGGAAAATGCATTGGCATGGTAAATTGGAACAAGTTTTGCTCAGAAATGTGACAAAAAGCACTTTTCAATTTTTAACCCAAATCAGAAAAACACGTAGACCCGCGGTATGTCATTTTGGTGAAAATTTTGACCATTCATGAAACCTTGTTTTTTCCATGAAAAATGACTCAAATGAGTGGGAAAATGCATGGGCATGGTAAATTGGACCAAATTTTGCTCAGAAATGTGAAAAAAGCACTTTTAAATTTTTGACACAAATCAGAAAAAAACGTAGACCCGCGGCATGTCATTTTGGTGAAAATTTTGACCATTCATGAAAACTTGTTTTTCCATGAAAAATGACTCAAATGAGTGGGAAAATGCATGGGCATGGTAAATTGGACCAAATTTTGCTCAGAAATGTGAAAAAAGCACTTTTAAATTTTTGACACAAATCAGAAAAAAACGTAGACCCGCGGTATGTCATTTTGCCGAAAATTTTGACCATTCATGAAAACTTGTTTTTTTCCATGAAAAATGACTCAAATGAGTGGGAAAATGCATGGGGGCATGGTAAATTGGGACAAATTTTGCTCAGAAATGTGACAAAAGGCACTTTTCAATTTTTGACCCAAATCAGAAAAAAACGTAGACCCGCGGTATGTCATTTTGGTGAAAATTTTGACCATTCATGAAACCTTGTTTTTTCCATGAAAAATGACTCAAATGAGTGGGAAAATGCATTGGCGTGGTAAATTGGGACAAATTTTTGCTCAGAAATGTGACAAAAGGCACTTTTCAATTTTTGACCCAAATCAGAAAAAAACGTAGACCCGCGCGGTATGTCATTTTGGTGAAAATTTTGACCATTCATGAAACCTTGTTTTTTCCATGAAAAATGACTCAAATGAGTGGGAAAATGCATGGGCATGGTAAATTGGGACAAATTTTGCTCAGAAATGTGTCAAAAGGCACTTTTAAATTTTTGACCCAAATCAGAAAAAAACGTAGACCCGCGGTATGTCATTTTGGTGAAAATTTTGACCATTCATGAAACCTTGTTTTTTCCATGAAAAATGACTCAAATGAGTGGGAAAATGCATGGGCATGGTAAATTGGACCAAATTTTGCTCAGAAATGTGAAAAAAGCACTTTTAAAATTTTGGCACAAATCAGAAAAAAACGTAGACCCGCAGTATGTCATTTTCGCGAAAATTTTGACCATTCATGAAAACTTGTTTTTTTCATGAAAAATGACTCAAATGAGTGGGAAAATGCATGGGCATGGTAAATTGGACCAAATTTTGCTCAGAAATGTGAAAAAAAAGCACTTTTCAATTTTTAACCCAAATCAGAAAAACACGTAGACCCGCGGTATGTCATTTTGGTGAAAATTTTGACCATTCATGAAACCTTGTTTTTTCCATGAAAAATGACTCAAATGAGTGGGAAAATGCATGGGCATGGTAAATTGGACCAAATTTTGCTCAGAAATGTGAAAAAAGCACTTTTAAATTTTTGACACAAATCAGAAAAAAACGTAGACCCGCGGCATGTCATTTTGGTGAAAATTTTGACCATTCATGAAAACTTGTTTTTTCCATGAAAAATGACTCAAATGAGTGGGAAAATGCATGGGCATGGTAAATTGGACCAAATTTTGCTCAGAAATGTGAAAAAAGCACTTTTAAATTTTTGACACAAATCAGAAAAAAACGTAGACCCGCGGTATGTCATTTTGCCGAAAATTTTGACCATTCATGAAAACTTGTTTTTTTCCATGAAAAATGACTCAAATGAGTGGGAAAATGCATGGGGGCATGGTAAATTGGGACAAATTTTGCTCAGAAATGTGACAAAAGGCACTTTTCAATTTTTGACCCAAATCAGAAAAAAACGTAGACCCGCGGTATGTCATTTTGGTGAAAATTTTGACCATTCATGAAACCTTGTTTTTTCCATGAAAAATGACTCAAATGAGTTTTGCTCATTTTTTTGCTCATTTATTTAATCAAATTTTGCTCAGAAATGTGACAAAAGGCACTTTTCAATTTTTGACCCAAATCAGAAAAACACGTAGACCCGCGGTATGTCATTTTGGTGAAAATTTTGACCATTCATGAAACCTTGTTTTTTCCATGAAAAATGACTTAAACGAGTGGGAAAATGCACGGGCATGGTAAATTGGGACAAATTTTGCTCAGAAATGTGAAAAAAAAGCACTTTTCAATTTTTGACCCAAATCAGAAAAAAACGTAGACCCGCGGTATGTCATTTTGGTGAAAATTTTGACCATTCATGAAACCTTGTTTTTTCCATGAAAAATGACTCAAATGAGTGGGAAAATGCATTGGCGTGGTAAATTGGGACAAATTTTTGCTCAGAAATGTGACAATAGGCACTTTTCAATTTTTGACCCAAATCAGAAAAAAACGTAGACCCGCGCGGTATGTCATTTTGGTGAAAATTTTGACCATTCATGAAACCTTGTTTTTTCCATAAAAAATGACTCAAATGAGTGGGAAAATGCATGGGCATGGTAAATTGGGACAAATTTTGCTCAGAAATGTGTCAAAAGGCACTTTTAAATTTTTGACCCAAATCAGAAAAAAACGTAGACCCGCGGTATGTCATTTTGGTGAAAATTTTGACCATTCATGAAAACTTGTTTTTTCCATGAAAAATGACTCAAATGAGTGGGAAAATGCATGGGCATGGTAAATTGGACCAAATTTTGCTCAGAAATGTGAAAAAAGCACTTTTAAAATTTTGGCACAAATCAGAAAAAAACGTAGACCCGCAGTATGTCATTTTCGCGAAAATTTTGACCATTCATGAAAACTTGTTTTTTTCATGAAAAATGACTCAAATGAGTGGGAAAATACATGGGCATGGTAAATTGGACCAAATTTTGCTCAGAAATGTGAAAAAAAAGCACTTTTCAATTTTTGACCCAAATCAGAAAAACTCGTAGACCCGCGGTATGTCATTTTGGTGAAAATTTTGACCATTCATGAAACCTTGTTTTTTCCATGAAAAATGACTCAAATGAGTGGGAAAATGCATGGGCATGGAATTTTGCTCAGAAATGTGAAAAAAGCACTTTTAAATTTTTGACACAAATCAGAAAAAAACGTAGACCCGCGGTATGTCATTTTGGCGAAAATTTTGACCATTCATGAAAACTTGTTTTTTCCATATAAAATGACTCAAATGAGTGGGAAAATGCATGGGCATGGTAAATTGGGACAAATTTTGCTCAGAAATGTGACAAAAGGCACTTTTCAATTTTTGACCCAAATCAGTAAAAAACGTAGACCCGCGGTATGTCATTTTGGTGAAAATTTTGACCTTTCATAAAACCTTGTTTTTTCCATGAAAAATGACTCAAATGAGTGGGAAAATTCATGGGCATGGTAAATTTGGACAAATTTTGCTCAGAAATGTGACAAAAAGCACTTTTCAATTTTTGACCCAAATCAGAAAAAAACGTAGACCCGCGGTATGTCATTTTGGTGAAAATTTTGACCATTCATGAAACATTGTTTTTTCCATGAAAAATGACTCAAATGAGTGGGAAACTGCATTGGCATGGTAAATTGGGACAAATTTTGCTCAGAAATGTGAAAAAAAGCACTTTTCTATTTTTGACCCAAATCAGAAAAAAACGTAGACCCGCGGTATGTCATTTTGGTGAAAATTTTGACCATTCATGAAACCTTGTTTTTTCCATGAAAAATGACTCAAATGAGTGGGAAAATGCATGGGCATGGTAAATTGGGACAAATTTTGCTCAGAAATGTGTCAAAAGGCACTTTTCAATTTTTGACCCAAATCAGAAAAAAACGTAGACCCGCGGTATGTCATTTTGGTGAAAATTTTGACCATTCATAAAACCTTGTTTTTTCCATGAAAAATGACTCAAATGAGTGGGAAAATTCATGGGCATGGTAAATTTGGACAAATTTTGCTCAGAAATGTGACAAAAAGCACTTTTCAATTTTTGACCCAAATCAGAAAAAAACGTAGACCCGCGGTATGTCATTTTGGTGAAAATTTTGACCATTCATAAAACCTTGTTTTTTCCATGAAAAATGACTCAAATGAGTGGGAAAATGCATGGGCATGGTAAATTGGACCAAATTTTGCTCAGAAATGTGAAAAAAGCACTTTTAAAATTTTGGCACAAATCAGAAAAAAACGTAGACCCGCAGTATGTCATTTTGGTGAAAATTTTGACCATTCATGAAACCTTGTTTTTTCCATGAAAAATGACTCAAATGAGTGGGAAAATGCATGGGCATGGTAAATTGGACCAAATTTTGCTCAGAAATGTGAAAAAAGCACTTTTAAATTTTTGACACAAATCAGAAAAAAACGTAGACCCGCGGTATGTCATTTTGGCGAAAATTTTGACCATTCATGAAAACTTGTTTTTTCCATTAAAAATGACTCAAATGAGTGGGAAAATGCATGGGCATGGTAAATTGGGACAAATTTTGCTCAGAAATGTGACAAAAGGCACTTTTCAATTTTTGACCCAAATCAGTAAAAAACGTAGACCCGCGGTATGTCATTTTGGTGAAAATTTTGACCATTCATAAAACCTTGTTTTTTCCATGAAAAATGACTCAAATGAGTGGGAAAATTCATGGGCATGGTAAATTTGGACAAATTTTGCTCAGAAATGTGTCAAAAGGCACTTTTCAATTTTTGACCCAAATCAGAAAAAAACGTAGACCCGCGGTATGTCATTTTGGTGAAAATTTTGACCATTCATGAAAACTTGTTTTTTTCATGAAAAATGACTCAAATGAGTGGGAAAATGCATGGGCATGGTAAATTGGACCAAATTTTGCTCAGAAATGTGAAAAAAAGCACTTTTTCAATTTTTGACCCACATCAAAAAAACACGTAGACCCGCGGTATGTCATTTTTGTGAAAATTTTGACCATTCATGAAACCTTGTTTTTTCCATGAAAAATGACTCAAATGAGTGGGAAAATGCATTGGCGTGGTAAATTGGACCAAATTTTGCTCAGAAATGTGAAAAAAGCACTTTTAAATTTTTGACACAAATCAGAAAAAAACGTAGACCCGGTATGTCATTTTGGCAAAAATTTTGACCATTCATGATAACTTGTTTTTTTCATGAAAAATGACTCAAATGAGTGGGAAAATGCATGGGCATGGTAAATTGGGACAAATTTTGCTCAGAAATGTGTCAAAAGGCACTTTTCAATTTTTGACCCAAATCAGAAAAAAACGTAGACCCGCGGTATGTCATTTTGGTGAAAATTTTGACCATTCATGAAACATTGTTCTTTCCATGAAAAATGACTCAAATGAGTGGGAAAATGCATGGGCATGGTAAATTGGGACAAATTTTGCTCAGAAATGTGAAAAAAGCACTTTTCAATTTTTGACCCACATCAGAAAAAAACGTAGACCCGCGGTATGTCATTTTGGTGAAAATTTTGACCATTCATGATAACTTGTTTTTTTCATGAAAAATGACTCAAATGAGTGGGAAAATGCATGGGCATGGTAAATTGGGACAAATTTTGCTCAGAAATGTGTCAAAAGGCACTTTTCAATTTTTGACCCAAATCAGAAAAAAACGTAGACCCGCGGTATGTCATTTTGGTGAAAATTTTGACCATTCATGAAACATTGTTCTTTCCATGAAAAATGACTCAAATGAGTGGGAAAATGCATGGGCATGGTAAATTGGGACAAATTTTGCTCAGAAATGTGAAAAAAGCACTTTTCAATTTTTGACCCACATCAGAAAAAAACGTAGACCCGCGGTATGTCATTTTGGTGAAAATTTTGACCATTCATGAAACCTTGTTTTTTCCATGAAAAATGACTCAAATGAGTGGGACAATGCATGGGCATGGTAAATTGGGACAAATTTTGCTCAGAAATGTGTCAAAAGGCACTTTTCAATTTTTGACCCAAATCAGAAAAACACGTAGACCTGGTATGTCATTTTGGCAAAAATTTTGACCATTCATGATAACTTGTTTTTTTCATGAAAAATGACTCAAATGAGTGGGACAATGCATGGGCATGGTAAATTGGACCAAATTTTGCTCAGAAATGTGAAAAAAGCACTTTTCAATTTTTGACCCAAATCAGAAAAAAACGTAGACCCGTATGTCATTTTGGTGAAAATTTTGACCATTCATGAAACCTTGTTTTTTCCATGAAAAATGACTCAAATGAGTGGGAAAATGCATGGGCATGGTAAATTGGAACAAATTTTGCTCAAAAATGTGACAAAAAGCACTTTTCAATTTTTGACCCAAATCAGAAAAACACGTAGACCCGCGGTATGTCATTTTGGTGAAAATTTTGACCATTCATAAAACCTTGTTTTTTTTCCATGAAAAATGACTGAAATGAGTGGGAAAATGCATGGGCATGGTAAATGGGACCAAATTTTGCTCAGAAATGTGAAAAAAAGCACTTTTCAATTTTTGACCCAAATCAGAAAAACACGTAGACCCGCGGTATGTCATTTTGGTGAAAATTTTGACCATTCATAAAACCTTGTTTTTTTTCCATGAAAAATGACTGAAATGAGTGGGAAAATGCATGGGCATGGTAAATGGGACCAAATTTTGCTCAGAAATGTGAAAAAAAGCACTTTTCAATTTTTGACACAAATCAGAAAAACACTTAGACCCGCGGTATGTCATTTTGGCAAAAATTTTGACCATTCATGAAAACTTGTTTTTTCCATGAAAAATGACTCAAATGAGTGGGAAAATGCATTGGCATGGTAAATTGGGACAAATTTTGCTCAGAAATGTGTCAAAAGGCACTTTTCAATTTTTGACCCAAATCAGAAAAACACGTAGACCCGCGGTATGTCATTTTGGTGAAAATTTTGACCATTCATGAAACCTTGTTTTTTTCCATGAAAAATGACTCAAATGAGTGGGAAAATGCATGGGCATGGTAAATTGGACCAAATTTCGCTCAGAAATGTGAAAAAAGCACTTTTAAATTTTTGACACAAATCAGAAAAAAACGTAGACCCGCGGTATGTCATTTTGGCGAAAATTTTGACCATTCATGAAAACTTGTTTTTTCCATGAAAAAATGACTGAAATGAGTTGGAAAAAGCATGGGCATGGTAAATTGGGACAAATTTTGCTCAGAAATGTGTCAAAAGGCACTTTTCAATTTTTGACCCAAATCAGAAAAAACGTAGACCCGCGGTATGTCATTTTGGTGAAAATTTTGACCATTCATGAAACATTGTTTTTTCCATGAAAAATAACTTAAACGAGTGGGAAAATGCATGGGCATGGTAAATTGGACCAAATTTTGCTCAGAAATGTGAAAAAAGCACTTTTAAATTTTTGACACAAATCAGAAAAAAACGTAGACCCGCGGTATGTCATTTTGGTGAAAATTTTGACCATTCATGAAACCTTGTTTTTTCCATGAAAAATGACTTAAACGAGTGGGAAAATGCAAGGGCATGGTAAATTGGGACAAATTTTGCTCAGAAATGTGAAAAAAAAAGCACTTCTCAATTTTTTACCCAAATCAGAAATAAACGTAGACCCGCGGTATGTCATTTTGGTGAAAATTTTGACCATTCATGAAACCTTGTTTTTTCCATGAAAAATGACTCAAACGAGTGGGAAAATGCATGGGCATGGTAAATTGGGACAAATTTTGCTCAGAAATGTGACAAAAGGCACTTTTCAATTTTTGACCCAAATCAGAAAAAAACGTAGACCCGCGGTATGTCATTTTGGTGAAAATTTTGACCATTCATGAAACCTTGTTTTTTCCATGAAAAATGACTCAAATGAGTGGGAAAATGCATGGGCATGGTAAATTGGACCAAATTTTGCTCAGAAATGTGAAAAAAGCACTTTTAACATTTTAACACAAATCAGAAAAACACGTAGACCCGCGGTATGTCATTTTGGTGAAAATTTTGACCATTCATGAAAACTTGTTTTTTCCATGAAAAATGACTCAAATGAGTGGGAAAATGCATGGGCATGGTAAATTGGACCAAATTTTGCTCAGAAATGTGAAAAAAGCACTTTTCAATTTTTGACCCAAATCAGAAAAACACGTAGACCCAAGGTATGTCATTTTGGTGAAAATTTTGACCATTCATAAAACCTTGTTTTTTTTCCATGAAAAATGACTGAAATGAGTGGGAAAAAGCATGGGCATGGAAAATTGGACCAAATTTTGCTCAGAAATGTGAAAAAAAGCACTTTTCAATTTGTGACCCAAATCAGAAAAAACGTAGACCCGCGGTATGTCATTTTGGTGAAAATTTTGACCATTCATGAAACATTGTTTTTTCCATGAAAAATAACTTAAACGAGTGGGAAAATGCATGGGCATGGTAAATTGGACCAAATTTTGCTCAGAAATGTGAAAAAAGCACTTTTAAATTTTTGACACAAATCAGAAAAAAACGTAGACCCGCGGTATGTCATTTTGGTGAAAATTTTGACCATTCATGAAACCTTGTTTTTTCCATGAAAAATGACTTAAACGAGTGGGAAAATGCAAGGGCATGGTAAATTGGGACAAATTTTGCTCAGAAATGTGAAAAAAAAAGCACTTCTCAATTTTTTACCCAAATCAGAAAAAAACGTAGACCCGCGGTATGTCATTTTGGTGAAAATTTTGACCATTCATGAAACATTGTTTTTTCCATGAAAAATGACTTAAACGAGTGGGAAAATGCACGGGCATGGTAAATTGGGACAAATTTTGCTCAGAAATGTGAAAAAAAAGCACTTTTCAATTTTTGACCCAAATCAGAAAAAAACGTAGACCCGCGGTATGTCATTTTGGTGAAAATTTTGACCATTCATGAAACCTTGTTTTTTCCATGAAAAATGACTCAAACGAGTGGGAAAATGCATGGGCATGGTAAATTGGGACAAATTTTGCTCAGAAATGTGACAAAAGGCACTTTTCAATTTTTGACCCAAATCAGAAAAAAACGTAGACCCGCGGTATGTCATTTTGGTGAAAATTTTGACCATTCATGAAACCTTGTTTTTTTTCCATGAAAAATGACTGAAATGAGTGGGAAAAAGCATGGGCATGGAAAATTGGACCAAATTTTGCTCAGAAATGTGAAAAAAAGCACTTTTCAATTTGTGACCCAAATCAGAAAAACACGTAGACCCGCGGTATGTCATTTTGGTGAAAATTTTGACCATTCATGAAACCTTGTTTTTTTCCATGAAAAATGACTCAAATGAGTGGGAAAATGCATGGGCATGGTAAATTGGACCAAATTTTGCTCAGAAATGTGAAAAAAGCACTTTTAAATTTTTGACACAAATCAGAAAAAAACGTAGACCCGCGGTATGTCATTTTGGTGAAAATTTTGACCATTCATGAAACCTTGTTTTTTCCATGAAAAATGACTTAAACGAGTGGGAAAATGCAAGGGCATGGTAAATTGGGACAAATTTTGCTCAGAAATGTGAAAAAAAAAGCACTTCTCAATTTTTTACCCAAATCAGAAATAAACGTAGACCCGCGGTATGTCATTTTGGTGAAAATTTTGACCATTCATGAAACCTTGTTTTTTCCATGAAAAATGACTCAAACGAGTGGGAAAATGCATGGGCATGGTAAATTGGGACAAATTTTGCTCAGAAATGTGACAAAAGGCACTTTTCAATTTTTGACCCAAATCAGAAAAAAACGTAGACCCGCGGTATGTCATTTTGGTGAAAATTTTGACCATTCATGAAACCTTGTTTTTTCCATGAAAAATGACTCAAATGAGTGGGAAAATGCATGGGCATGGTAAATTGGACCAAATTTTGCTCAGAAATGTGAAAAAAGCACTTTTAACATTTTAACACAAATCAGAAAAACACGTAGACCCGCGGTATGTCATTTTGGTGAAAATTTTGACCATTCATGAAAACTTGTTTTTTCCATGAAAAATGACTCAAATGAGTGGGAAAATGCATGGGCATGGTAAATTGGACCAAATTTTGCTCAGAAATGTGAAAAAAGCACTTTTCAATTTTTGACCCAAATCAGAAAAACACGTAGACCCAAGGTATGTCATTTTGGTGAAAATTTTGACCATTCATAAAACCTTGTTTTTTTTCCATGAAAAATGACTGAAATGAGTGGGAAAAAGCATGGGCATGGAAAATTGGACCAAATTTTGCTCAGAAATGTGAAAAAAAGCACTTTTCAATTTGTGACCCAAATCAGAAAAAACGTAGACCCGCGGTATGTCATTTTGGTGAAAATTTTGACCATTCATGAAACATTGTTTTTTCCATGAAAAATAACTTAAACGAGTGGGAAAATGCATGGGCATGGTAAATTGGACCAAATTTTGCTCAGAAATGTGAAAAAAGCACTTTTAAATTTTTGACACAAATCAGAAAAAAACGTAGACCCGCGGTATGTCATTTTGGTGAAAATTTTGACCATTCATGAAACCTTGTTTTTTCCATGAAAAATGACTTAAACGAGTGGGAAAATGCAAGGGCATGGTAAATTGGGACAAATTTTGCTCAGAAATGTGAAAAAAAAAGCAGTTCTCAATTTTTTACCCAAATCAGAAAAAAACGTAGACCCGCGGTATGTCATTTTGGTGAAAATTTTGACCATTCATGAAACATTGTTTTTTCCATGAAAAATGACTTAAACGAGTGGGAAAATGCACGGGCATGGTAAATTGGGACAAATTTTGCTCAGAAATGTGAAAAAAAAGCACTTTTCAATTTTTGACCCAAATCAGAAAAAAACGTAGACCCGCGGTATGTCATTTTGGTGAAAATTTTGACCATTCATGAAACCTTGTTTTTTCCATGAAAAATGACTCAAACGAGTGGGAAAATGCATGGGCATGGTAAATTGGGACAAATTTTGCTCAGAAATGTGACAAAAGGCACTTTTCAATTTTTGACCCAAATCAGAAAAAAACGTAGACCCGCGGTATGTCATTTTGGTGAAAATTTTGACCATTCATGAAACCTTGTTTTTTTTCCATGAAAAATGACTGAAATGAGTGGGAAAAAGCATGGGCATGGAAAATTGGACCAAATTTTGCTCAGAAATGTGAAAAAAAGCACTTTTCAATTTGTGACCCAAATCAGAAAAACACGTAGACCCGCGGTATGTCATTTTGGTGAAAATTTTGACCATTCATGAAACCTTGTTTTTTTCCATGAAAAATGACTCAAATGAGTGGGAAAATGCATGGGCATGGTAAATTGGACCAAATTTTGCTCAGAAATGTGAAAAAAGCACTTTTAAATTTTTGACACAAATCAGAAAAAAACGTAGACCCGCGGTATGTCATTTTGGCGAAAATTTTGACCATTCATGAAAACTTGTTTTTTCCATGAAAAAATGACTGAAATGAGTTGGAAAAAGCATGGGCATGGTAAATTGGGCCAAATTTTGCTCAGAAATGTGTCAAAAGGCACTTTTCAATTTTTGACCCAAATCAGAAAAAACGTAGACCCGCGGTATGTCATTTTGGTGAAAATTTTGACCATTCATGAAACATTGTTTTTTCCATGAAAAATGACTTAAACGAATGGGAAAATGCATGGGCATGGTAAATTGGACCAAATTTTGCTCAGAAATGTGAAAAAAGCACTTTTAAATTTTTGACCCAAATCAGAAAAAAACTTAGACCCGCGGTATGTCATTTTGGTGAAAATTTTGACCATTCATGAAAACTTGTTTTTTCCATGAAAAATGACTCAAATGAGTGGGAAAATGCATGGGCATGGTAAATTGGACCAAATTTTGCTCAGAAATGTGAAAAAAGCACTTTTCAATTTTTGACCCAAATCAGAAAAACACGTAGACCCGAGGTATGTCATTTTGGTGAAAATTTTGACCATTCATAAAACCTTGTTTTTTTTCCATGAAAAATGACTGAAATGAGTGGGAAAAAGCATGGGCATGGAAAATTGGACCAAATTTTGCTCAGAAATGTGAAAAAAAGCACTTTTCAATTTGTGACCCAAATCAGAAAAACACGTAGACCCGCGGTATGTCATTTTGGTGAAAATTTTGACCATTCATGAAACCTTGTTTTTTCCATGAAAAATGACTCAAATGAGTGGGAAAATGCATGGGCATGGTAAATTGGACCAAATTTTGCTCAGAAATGTGACAAAAAGCACTTTTCAATTTTTGACCCAAATCAGAAAAACACGTAGCCCCGCGGTATGTCATTTTGGTGAAAATTTTGACCATTCATGAAAACTTGTTTTTTTCCATGAAAAATGACTCAAATGAATGGGAAAATGCATGGGCATGGTAAATTGGGACAAATTTTGCTCAGAAATGTGTCAAAAGGCACTTTTCAATTTTTGACCCAAATCAGAAAAAAACGTAGACCCGCGGTATGTCATTTTGGCAAAAATTTTGACCATTCATGAAACCTTGTTTTTTCCATGAAAAATGACTCAAATGAGTGGGAAAATGCATGGGCATGGTAAATTGGACCAAATTTTGCTCAGAACTGTGAAAAAAGCACTTTTCAATTTTTGACCCAAATCAGAAAAAAACGTAGACCCGCGGTATGTCATTTTGGTGAAAATTTTGACCATTCATGAAACCTTGTTTTTTCCATGAAAAATGACTGAAATGAGTGGGAAAATGCATGGGCATGGTAAATGGGACAAAATTTTGCTCAGAAATGTGAAAAAAAGCACTTTTCAATTTTTGACCCAAATCAGAAAAAAACGTAGACCCCGCGGTATGTCATTTTGGTTAAAATTTTGACCATTCATGAAACCTTGTTTTTTTCATGAAAAATGACTCAAATGAGTGGGAAAATGCATGGGCATGGTAAATTGGGACAAATTTTGCTCAGAAATGTGTCAAAAGGCACTTTTCAATTTTTGACCCAAATCAGAAAAAAACGTAGACCCGCGGTATGTCATTTTGGTGAAAATTTTGACCATTCATGAAACCTTGTTTTTTCCATGAAAAATTACTCAAATGAGTGGGAAAATGCATGGGCATGGTAAATTGGACCAAATTTTGCTCAGAAATGTGAAAAAAAGCACTTTTAAATTTTTGACACAAATCAGAAAAAAACGTAGACCCGCGGTATGTCATTTTGGCAAAAATTTTGACCATTCATGATAACTTGTTTTTTTCATGAAAAATGACTCAAATGAGTGGGAAAATGCATGGGCATGGTAAATTGGACCAAATTGTGCTCAGAAATGTGAAAAAAGCACTTTTCAATTTTTGACCCAAATCAGAAAAAAACGTAGACCTGCGGTATGTCATTTTGGTGAAAATTTTGACCATTCATGAAACCTTGTTTTTTCCATGAAAAATTACTAGAATGAGTGGGAAAATGCATGGGCATGGTAAATTGGACCAAATTTTGCTCAGAAATGTGAAAAAAAGCACTTTTAAATTTTTGACCCAAATCAGAAAAAAACGTAGACCCGCGGTATGTCATTTTGGGGAAAATTTTGACCATTCATGAAACCTTGTTTTTTCCATGAAAAATGACTCAAACGAGTGGGAAAATGCATGATCATGGAAAATTGGACCAAATTTTGCTCAGAAATGTGACAAAAAGCACTTTTCAATTTTTGTCCCAAATCAGAAAAACACGTAGACCCGCGGTATGTCATTTTGGTGAAAATTTTGACCATTCATGAAAACTTGTTTTTTCCATGAAAAATGACTCAAATGAGTTGGAAAATGCATGGGCATGGTAAATTGGACCAAATTTTGCTCAGAAATGTGAAAAAAGCACTTTTCAATTTTTGACCCAAATCAGAAAAACACGTAGACCCGCGGTATGTCATTTTGGTGAAAATTTTGACCATTCATGAAACCTTGTTTTTTCCATGAAAAATGACTCAAATGAGTGGGAAAATGCATGGGCATGGTAAATTGGACCAAATTTTGCTCAGAAATGTGACAAAAAGCACTTTTCAATTTTTGACCCAAATCAGAAAAACACGTAGACCCGCGGTATGTCATTTTGGTGAAAATTTTGACCATTCATAAAACCTTGTTTTTTTCCATGAAAAATGACTGAAATGAGTGGGAAAATGCATGGGCATGGAAAATTGGACCAAATTTTGCTCAGAAATGTGAAAAAAGCACTTTTCAATTTTTGACCCAAATCAGAAAAAAACGTAGACCCGCGGTATGTCATTTTGGTGAAAATTTTCACCATTCATGAAACCTTGTTTTTTCCATGAAAAATGACTCAAATGAGTGGGAAAATGCATGGGCATGGTAAATTGGGACAAATTTTGCTCAGAAATGTGTCAAAAGGCACTTTTCAATTTTTGACCCAAATCAGAAAAAACGTAGACCCGCGGTATGTCATTTTGGTGAAAATTTTGACCATTCATGAAAACTTGTTTTTTCATGAAAAATGACTCAAATGAGTTGGAAAATGCATGGGCATGGTAAATTGGACCAAATTTTGCTCAGAAATGTGAAAAAAGCACTTTTCAATTTTTGACCCAAATCAGAAAAACACGTAGACCCGCGGTATGTCATTTTGGTGAAAATTTTGACCATTCATGAAACCTTGTTTTTTCCATGAAAAATGACCCAAATGAGTGGGAAAATGCATGGGCATGGTAAATTGGACCAAATTTTGCTCAGAAATGTGACAAAAAGCACTTTTCAAGTTTTGACCCAAATCAGAAAAACACGTAGACCCGCGGTATGTCATTTTGGTGAAAATTTTGACCATTCATGAAACCTTGTTTTTTCCATGAAAAATGACTCAAATGAGTGGGAAAATGCATGTAAATTGGACCAAATTTTGCTCAGAAATGTGACAAAAAGCACTTTTCAATTTTTGACCCAAATCAGAAAAAAACGTAGACCCGCGGTATGTGATTCTGGTGAAAATTTTGACCATTCATGAAACATTGTTTTTTCCATGAAAAATGACTTAAACGAGTGGGAAAATGCACGGGCATGGTAAATTGGGACAAATTTTGCTCAGAAATGTGAAAAAAAAGCACTTTTCAATTTTTGACCCAAATCAGAAAAAAACGTAGACCCGCGGTATGTCATTTTGGTGAAAATTTTGACCATTCATGAAACCTTGTTTTTTCCATGAAAAATGACTCAAATGAGTGGGAAAATGCATTGGCATGGTAAATTGGGACAAATTTTGCTCAGAAATGTGAAAAAAAGCACTTTTCAATTTTTGACCCAAATCAGAAAAAAACGTAGACCCGCGGTATGTCATTTTGGTGAAAATTTTGACCATTCATGAAACCTTGTTTTTTCCATGAAAAATGACTCACATGAGTGGGAAAATGCATGGGCATGGTAAATTGGACCAAATTTTGCTCAGAAATGTGACAAAAAGCACTTTTCAATTTTTGACCCAAATCAGAAAAAAACGTAGACCCCGCGGTATGTCATTTTGGTTAAAATTTTGACCATTCATGAAACCTTGTTTTTTCCATGAAAAATGACTCAAATGAGTGGGAAAATGCATTGGCATGGTAAATTGGGACGAATTTTGCTCAGAAATGTGACAAAAGGCACTTTTCAATTTTTGACCCAAATCAGAAAAAAACTTAGACCCGCGGTATGTCATTTTGGCGAAAATTTTGACCATTCATGAAAACTTGTTTTTTTCATGAAAAATGACTCAAATGAGTGGGAAAATGCATGGGCATGGTAAATTGGACCAAATTTTGCTCAGAAATGTGAAAAAAGCACTTTTCAATTTTTGACCCAAATCAGAAAAAAACGTAGACCCGCGGTATGTCATTTTGGTGAAAATTTTGACCATTCATGAAACCTTGTTTTTTCCATGAAAAATGACTCAAATGAGTGGGAAAATGCATGGGCATGGTAAATTGGACCAAATTTTGCTCAGAAATGTGAAAAAAAGCACTTTTCAATTTTTGACACAAATCAGAAAAAAACGTAGACCCCGCGGTATGTCATTTTGGTGAAAATTTTGACCATTCATGAAAACTTGTTTTTTCCATGAAAAATGACTCAAATGAGTGGGAAAATGCATGGGCATGGTAAATTGGGACAAATTTTGCTCAGAAATGTGACAAAAGCACTTTTAAATTTTTGACCTGTAGGGTAATTTACCACAGCATGACTTAGATAAAACTCAGATGTGAGAAATCTCAGAACATGAAATGATGACCAATGAGTCAGAGCTTAGAATTTAAAATATATTAAAGTTTACTTGAAAAATTGTTTCAGCATTACAGATATAAAAGTTAAAATTAATAGATATATATTAAAAAAGAGTAAAAGTACATCAACAAGTCAACACATAGTGTAATAAAATCTCGATAGATCAACACATTCACAACCCAGAGAGAAAGAGAGAGAGAGAGAGAGAGAGAAAGAGAGAGAGAGAAAGAAAGAGAAAGAAACTAAAGCCAGTCGAGGGCCAGAGAGAACTCCTCAGACTTCATCCAAGCAGTTATACATTTATGCAAATGACGTGATTGAACAGAACTTATCAATATGATTACGTCAGCAAAGTCCAGTTAACAGCATGTTGTCCAGTTTTAATGACGTGATCCGCTCCAGCCTGTCTGTTCTTATCATGATGTTGTTCAGCGCTGTGTCCTTCATGAAAACAGCAGACAGTCCTTAAGTGTCCTAAAGTCTGTGAGAAGATGAAACGGAGGAAAAGAGTGGATGGAAAGATCTTCTGGCCTGTGTGTGACTTTACGTCGTGTAGAACAGGCAAGCGCTGGCTGTCTGAGGAGAGGTTCCCAGCACTTCACTCAGATAGCTTGTTGTCTCCTAGTTCATATGCACTGGTCCCAGAACAGCAGAACAGAAGTGAAGCTTCTCTGCCCCTCAGGGTCACGTTCTCCTCACAGCTCTCATTGTTGATGAAAACACTCTGACCTTCCTGATTCCTGAAAAAGTAAAAACAACCTCCAAAGCCTTGTGTCATTGTGACATTTAAGAATAAGAGTGTGAAGGTGTGGTTATCTCCAATCACACCCTTCACTCCCCCCTTCTAGACCAAATGGAATCATCCAAGATTCCATGATGGTCTACATAACGCCTAAGAAGCCCCGGGAGTCATGACAAGTGTCCGCATACAGAGTATGAGAACAAGTGTTTCTTCATCTCAGCTGTGGACATGCTGGGGCCTATTGCACACCAGTCCCCACGCCGGACTCTCCCTGCCTCGTTATGCCCACCATGGATCTGAGAAGATTCATAAACAAATGTTTACTACATTAACTTTCTCTCTTTTTTTTTTTTTTTTTCAGAATTACAACATAAAGTTATAAAAGTGTTAAAATCAAGTAATTTTTTCCCAACATTGTCACTGTTTTTGCTCTAGACTATGGAATACATAGTCTCAACATTTATTCATCAAATACCTTCACATTGTCTAAATTTTTAACCATCAACCATAATAATGTATATTTTTTATACATTAATTAGACACTTTCTTACACTAGATGCTGAGCTTTGTTTTGATTAGACTATTGTAATGCATTATTCTCTGGATTACCAGAATCTTCAATTTACAAATAACATCTTGGTCAAAATGCTGCAGCTACAGTTCTAACTCACACAAAAAAAGAGAGAAGATTATTTAGATTGGATTTTAATATTCATTTAGTGTGAAAAGTGTAAAAATCTCTTAATGGCTTAGCAGCTAAGTATATATCAGGACTCCTGACAGATCGACAATTCCAGCTCATTTGTTGAGAACATTTAACGTTGCCTTTTGTATTTATGCACCAAAGATTTGTAACTCTCTATCAGTTTATATCCATCAGGGATCACCCAGTTCTTCCTTTGAAGCACATCTAAAACTTATTTGTGCACTTCAGATTAATCTTAGTTGTATTTATTTTAAAATAGTTTGTTATGTGCCCAACATTCTTAATGCCAATCTATAGACCCACAATCCTCAACTTTACATATACTCAGAAATCCTTAAAGCATTGCTCATAATATTTATTCTTATTGGTGCTGTTATTTGAGGGCGAACATACAAGGAGCATAAAACACCCCCTTTTTATTTTAGTTATTAAGTAGAGAGTTCAGTTCCTTCAAAACTCTGATGAGTATGATGCAGTCAGTGCATTTCCTCTATATCCTTTGTAAACTTATTTTCCATCTGTTAACCTGAGTCTAAAAACATTTGGCTGATGTTAGAATTTTAATGTGTGTGGAGTTGTGTCCACAAGCTGTTGTAGGGATGGTCCACCTAAGTTTAGACTAACTAGTTCCTATGACAGTGATTTTGAAGCTATGAGCTGCAGTGGTCCTGTTAGAAGTCATTGGCCTAATATTTATTTTCCTTGTTCAGTTCCAATATATATTTTTGCGAACTGTGCTACCTGTAAATTAATTGCAAAAATAAAAACATATTTAAGTTTCACTTGTTTGGCATAGTTGCAAGACTGTTAGCTGGTGGTTTAGCAAGCTAGTTATTATATATATATATATATATAGAATTAATTTAGCATTAATATTAATGCACATATAAGAGAAAGATTTCTATCTTACCCTATATATATATATATATATATATATATATATATATATATATATATATATATATATATATATATATATATATTTTTTTTTTTTTTTTTTTACTTTTGGAGCAAACAAAACTCTTTTGTAGTTGATAGTCTACATTGATGTATTAATAAGATTTTAAATGGTTGATTTTTATTTAAGCAAGCATGCTTGGTTACGTTAGCTAGTTACAGCTACATCCTTAAGCTTATATGTATTAATTTTGTCAAAAGCCAGTAACCAACTTCCCTTACATAAGCCTTAGCGGAGATGATTGTTGTTAAAAATGTTTTATACAAATCATAGTCATTAGACAACATAAATTACGTAATATAAACCTAAAAGAACTTTTCAGTAAAAAAAAATTGAGGGCCAATAAGTGATAGGCCTCTAATGTATTAATCTGCCCAGCAACCATGCTTGGCTACTGTTTACAATGAAATTAAAGATTTTTTTCCTGAACTAGATATTATTATTATTATTATTAACACTATTTAAAAGAGAAACAAAAATAGCTAAAACCTCCCGTTTTTCCTTAAAAAGAAAGGTAAAACAGTCATAATTTGAGTCACCACCAGATTTAAAGTTTAACCAAACATTTTCTACATGAGGCATAAACATCAAAAATGAAATAAAATCACTCCTTTTAATAAAAAAGAAACAGGCATAAAAATAAAAATAAAAAAAATCTGGTCTCACGTCTCTGTTGCTGGCTCAGGCTGAGGTGTGGATCCACTGGGCTGATTGGCTGATGGGGGTGGGTGGTGTTGATGGTTGAGCAGGTGCTGTCTGAAGCGGTCTCTGATCGCTCAGTTCTTCCAGATCTGAAACCAGTTTCCTGGACCAGTGCTGTAACATTTGAATCACAACAGGTCCGGTAAAGACGCAGTCCAGCCATCGACCGACAGCTGGACCAAACACAGTCTCTCATCTGAGACTCTCCTCATGAAGTGCTCTGGTTCAGATGATGTTCACAGTACTGTTGCAGAGGACCCTGTCTCTGAGGGTCAAAACTCCTGTGATGAGCACCACCCCCGCCTTCTCAAACACCCAGAAAACAGCACTGAGCAACATTCAGTCAAAAGAGAAAAATCCCTCCAAAAAAAAACCTTAAAAGAAAAAAAAAATAATAATAAAAAAGAAATCCTGAAAGGAATTCTATAATATGGTTAAAAATTGTTTAGCCTCATGAAATAACTAAAACAAAAATTATTTCCAGCCAAACAATGCTTGATATTTCTAAACTGTATAAACATTAACATTGTATTGTTGTGCTCTGATGGGGACTCAAAATATAGCTAAGAATATGCAAGCAAGTTCTTCATTGCCAGAAATAGAAAACATATGGAAAGCAAAACAGATAGCTTTGTTTTATTTAAAGACATCTGATGTCTCCTTGTTTAAGAGTCTGAAAGAGAGACCCAATTCACTGCAGCTCGTAATAGATACAATATTAAGTTTGTCAAATTAAACCTGTCCAAAGAAAGTAAGGTCTTTTCTTACTGGTTTCTAAAATCTACTATCCTCATTAAGAGAATCAAAAGATCAGCATAGACTGAGATACATGAGAACCACTAGAGAAATTAGATATGTGTATTCTTTAAATCTCATTCAGCTGAGACTGAGCTGAAATCAGTCTCAATAAGAAAAGAATAATAATAGAAAAGGCCTAAACCACATGAAGACAGAAGCTGTGTTCAGAATGGCTCACTCATTAACTCTTTCACTATGTAGCATTTTCTATTTACTAAACGAATTATGGAACAACCAAACAATAAACCATGTTTGTCCTGCTCTGAGGACGTCTAATACAACAGCACTGCATTGCATTATAGTATATTTTGAAATTTCTAAATTTTTGTGATGCATTAGGTTTTCCATAGTGAACTATATAGGGAACAGAATGTACTGCTGGGGTTTTAAACAGTACTGCAAAAATGGTTTACACACTGCAACAATTGCACAAATAGTGCAACAAGTGCACTATTTCTGGAATAGGGAGCGATTCTGACACAGCCACACACACATTATATTCATCATTAGATTAGCTTATAGAATATCAGAGTTAGACAAATGTTAGAAACATACACACTTACACACACACAGACACACACACGCACACGCACACCAAATGTGATAGAAGATAGCAGAAAAGAGATGTTTTGTCTATCTCTCTCACTGCTTTATTCAACACACGCAGAAACACACACACACACATTGTATCAAAAGCCTGGAATCCTCATCTCTTTTCTGTTTCAATCAGGGATGACTTTCACAATGTGGACATTTGTACATAACTCATCACTACTACTCAAACATGAAGCTGTCTCACATATTCACTAAACTGTCATCCTCAGAATTCTACAGCATTCTCCATAAAGATAATGAAACATGTTACATTGAACAGTTCCAGCATGGCTCAATATTCTGCCCTACTTTAATATATGTATATTGGGTTTATATGCTAATGATTCCAAACCTTTGAACAACACTACATAAACACACACACACACACACATATAGTCTTGGCTCATTTGATTGAAAAGAGCTGCATCATGAATTTTTGGATTAAGTTTCAATTCTTTAGTTACTTGGGATCCCATTTTGTTCTCTCATTCGATTTTAATGACTCAGAGTAATTTAGCCCCAATAATCACGTCTCACCTTCCTTCTTCTATCCCTGCTTAATACACAATCAGTACCCTGTACTATTAGTATTATTTATGCACTCCTCCCCACGGTCCCGGGACCTATACTCTAATGACACGTCTATCAATAGAGGCCTCACGACCAGGCTAGTCTTCTCTTTACTTTAAAGATATATTTACATACATCAATAAAGGCCTCACGACCAGGCTAGTCTTGTACACCGTCATGTAACTATACACTGTCCAGGGCGGAGTGCTGAAGGAAGGATGGAGGGGAGTAAATTAATTTAAGAACAATTGTTTACATTTAAAATTTCCTTAATGAGTAAATTAGTTAACCTGTCACTCACCACCAATGTTTGTTGATGAGGCCTGGATTTGCGAATGAGGGGTGAGAGGCCGCACCTGCCCCCGCGGTACTTCGTCCTTATTCTGTGGAATTTTCCCTTGCTTCTGGGGCCCAGCTGTTTTGCTGGAGAGCGTCCTCGGCAGGTGCTTAGTCTCTCCCCCTCCGCCGCAAGACCATGCTCATCCTGTTCCGTGACGCCAAATTGTGGTGGAAAATAATGACAGGAAGAAAGAAATATTCAGAGTCTCTGAGTCTTGATCAGAATGAGTAACAAGATTTATTGAGAAGCCACACGTAATGAATACAGAGTGAACTCCTGCCTTGCAAGAGTGCCATGCTCTCTTTATACCTTTTAGATCCTCCCATCCCTTACTTCCCAATTATGGGCACAGTGCCACCATTGTGACACGTCAACTTCTTCTGACAGGTGGTATGACATAATCCCTTAGTGAGCATATCAGACTGGTTCTCAAAACACCGCAAGCAGAAGGAAAAATGACCCTGGCGCCAGAATTGTAGACAGAACAATCCGTGACGTGCACACATACATAGACACACACTGCTTTCCCCAGATAGAAAAACTCTCACTCAGCATCTTAGATATGCTCCTGAGTACACATTATCATCGCATGGAACAAAAAGTAATATCATTAATAGTCGTCATTGTTTATGAATCATCACACGTCATTGATTATGAATCATTTCAATAAACACCTTCCATCACACACGGCGTAAATTCGCACACAGGCCAGAAGATCTTTCCATCCACTCTTTTCCTCCGTTTCATCTTCTCACAGACTTTAGGACACTTAAGGACTGTCTGCTGTTTTCATGAAGGACACAGTGCTGAACAACATCATGATAAGAACTTGTTGCTCAGACAGGCTGGAGCGGATCACGTCATTAAAACTGGACAACATGCTGTTAACTGGACTCTGCTGACGTAATCATATTGATAAGTTCTGTTCAATCACGTCATTTGCATAAATGTATAACTGCTTGGATGAAGTCTGAGGAGTTCTCTCTGGCCCTCGACTGGCTTTAGTTTCTTTCTCTCTCTTTCTTTCTTTCTTTCTTTCTTTCTTTCTTTCTTTCTTTCTTTCTCTCTCTCTTTCTCTCTCTCTCTCTCTCTGGGTTGTGAATGTGTTGATCTATCGAGATTTTATTACACTGTGTTGACTCATTGATGTACTTTTACTCTTTTCTAATATACATCTATTAATTTTTGTTCATTTTATATATCTGTAATGCTGAAACTATTTTTCAAGTAAACTTTAATATATTTTTAATTCTAAGCTCTGACTCATTGGTCATCATTTCATGTTCTGAGATTTCTCACATCCGAGTTTTATCTAAGTCATGCTGTGGTAAATTACTCTACAGCTTTTGGTGTTTCCGCCCGGTTGTGATTAAAAAAAAAAAAAAAAATTATGCTGCTTTGGGCCTGAAATTTATGGACCTTCTATACTGTCATGACCAACTGCTGTGTAAGGTAGGTTACATTTAATTAAGTAATATCTAGGGGTGTCACGATTCTCTAAATCCTCGATTCGATTTCATTTTCGATTTGAGGGTCACGATTCGATTCGATTCTCGATTTTCTTGTTTTTTAGGGTTCAAGCACCGAAGGTGCGTAGAACCCTATTGTTTTTGCTAAGATTTTTCTTCTTATTATTATTATTATTATTATTCTTTTTCTCCTGAAAAAACAGTTGTGCAGCCTAAACCGTAAGTCATAGAGAAATGAAACTTGGTAGGTAGATGTGCATCTCGGTGGACAACAAAAATGGCACCGATTGGTCAAGTGGTGGCGCTATAAACAAGGAAATTCATTTTTCACAATTTTCTCAATAACTCAAAAACCATAAGACCTACATTCAAAATTCTTTTTTTGATGGATTCCTTGGGTCAATACCAACAACTTTCCAATTTGGACCATGCACTTCCGTCTATATAGATTTTTTGCTAATTTGCATAATATGCAAAACCTACTTTTGCAAACTAGTCCTAGGAATTTTGACCAATCCTGGCATGTTTGGTATCAAAACACTCGTGAGAGCTTGCGCTTCAATATTCATTAAGAAAAAGTTGAAATATGTCAACAATATGGCCGCCATATGCAAATTAGTCCTTCCGGATATATGCCCCATTCACTTCAAGAGGTAAATTTGGAGCACTGTTTCTCAGCAACCGTGCAACCTAGCAAGTTGAAACTTTGCATGCAGAATCTATCATACAGCCTCTAAAGCAGGGGTCTCAAACTCATTTTTGCCGAGGGCCACATTGGCATATTGGCTGTCCTCTGAGGGCCAGATGTAACTTATAAATATAAGAAAATGTAACCAGATGTAATACAAAATGAATGTAATTACTCCTTAATGTTAAATAACTCTCAATATACTATTTATTCAATCAAATATTACAGTTGCATGGAAAAATGGTTGCTTGTTGCTCTATTAACATAAATCCTTTTCATTTATAAGTTATATTAACTTTGATCAAAACGTTTGATACTGAAATAAGGCTTAATAAATATAAAATCAAAAATTGTGAGCTGTGACAGATTTAGCATTTCCTCAGATTTAGCAGTTCCTCATACAACCACTAGTCGGAGCTGCAGCTGCAGCACCACAAGCCCGCAGTCTTTGCTTAGTCAGAGCTGCAGCCCAGCCACGGGCTACAGGGCTCAGCTGAGCCAGTCTGGAGCGTTTTTAAAAATTTGTAAGTTCTTCTGTGTATGAAATAAAATAACCCCACTAACCGGATAATACAGCTCTCTACAGTTCATCTTTCAGCCCAAGCAGCTAACAGCAGCAGTTTAGAGCAGCGTCACGGAGGCACTGCTCGGATTACATTATAAACAGGTCAGTTAGCGCGCTGCTAACCTCAGGATGTTTATAACTACGGAGTTTAGTGGACACACCACGGCTGCAAGGTTAGACTGTTGAAGGCTACTGAAGACTACTAAAGCAGGCAACGCAGCGTAAGCAAAAAAAAAAAAAAAACACACACACACACACACCAAAATACAAGTTAAGATAAAATATGAAAACGAACATAATAAAGCATAAATAATTAAATTGAATTGCGGGCCAGATGTATGTTTATTTTGTTAACCCGTGAGGGGCCGTATGAAACCGCGTCGCGGGCCGCTACTTTGAGACCCCTGCTCTAAAGGATGTTCAAAGGGCAACTTAATCAATCAACATGGCTGAACACCATCAGCCAATCAGCATTCAGCAGACATTTTGGCAGGCTGAATGTTGCCCAATCTGGATGATATTTGGCAGTTATGTTCAGGTGGAGACACTGCAAAGTGCTGAAACAATCCGCCCACTGGGGGGCGCTGTTCCAAAAAAACGAGTATATGTCAATCATGCTGTACTATTTTGACATCTAATTGTTTTTGCCATATTTAGTACAGTGGCTCTGACAAATTTCTCAATACAACTATGTTTAAAAAGTGCTTTGTTCATTCATAATTGCTAATTGTTTGAAAATAGCTATATTGAAACTACTCTCTGGATATTTGGCCTATCACCTCCATTTCAGTCTTGCTGCACACTGTAGAGTCTCTAGGTAAATGTTCATTAAAAACATTTGTGAAAATTTCACATACAATACTCTCCAGGCATCAAGCAATCTGTGCGTCCTTGGAATTTCTAACCTAAATTGCTGTAACTCTGCAGTATTTGCTGTAATCTCACAATGTTAAAGACCTCTGTACAATATCACTCTGATGAAGCGCCATTTAATACAGAACTAGATTAAGAATAACTTGACATTACATGTCATATCAGAACATTCACTCCTTTGTGCCTCTTCTCAACATTAATAACAGGTGAAAGACTTTTGATCATTTTAAATGTGACAGAATGTCTCCAATTGTGTTAGACCTTCTTACACATCACCATCCTATGCTCTAGTAGGCACCATTGTGCTAGTTGGTGCTTGATGAAGCGCCATTTAATTCAGAACTAGATTTATAATAACTTCGTAATTGCATGTCATATCAGAACATTCACTCCTTTGTGTTAATTTAAACTTGTTTGGTCAAACATTTCAGCTTGTTCTGCAAAGGTTCAAAGGTCAATCTGAATACCACTTTGTGAACATTCTGGTTGAAGCCACCTGATCAATACCAATAACACGTAGACACCTTTTGACTAGTTCTAACTCACTTAATGAATATCCTACAAAGTTCACTAGATTTACATGTGAATTTAAGCACTGATCAGGTTGAAAGGCCTCTGCTCAACATTAATAACAGGTGAAAAACTTGATAATTTCTAAATGTGACAGGGCATCTCCAATCATATTAGACCTTCTTACACATCACCATTCAATGCTCCAGTAGGCACCATTGTGCAAGTTGGTGCTTGAACCCGATGATTGCCGCTTGCGGCTATATTTTTTTCTTGTTATTATTTTATGCCTCATAAAATTTTAATAATATATTTATTATTATTATTATAAATATAAATATTATTATTATTATTTATTAAGATATATATGGTAATGCCATCTAGTGACTTTTTTTGGTAGCAACAGTGTGCACTATTAAAACAAGCAGTTTATCAGAGCTGTGTGTGGATGGCTGGTGAAACTGCTCACTTACATGAAGCTGCAGTTCTTCATCCAACCACTAGTCGGAGCTGCAGCAGCAGCAGCACAAGCCCCGCTCTCTTCACTCAGTCACTACTTCAGTACAGCCCAGCCACGGATACAGGGCTCAGCCAGTCCGTTTTTACTGTTTCTGTAAACAAATAAAGGTTTTAACCCCACTAACCGGATAATACAGTTCATCTTTCAGCCCAAGCAGCTAACAGCAGCAGGTTAGAACAGCCGACACGGAGTCACTGCTCGGATTACATTATAAACAGGTCAGTTAGCGCGCTGCTAACCTCAGGATGTTTATAACTACGGAGTTTAGTGGACACACCACGGCCGCCAGGTAAGTCTTTTAAAGGCTACTGAAGACTATTAAAGGCTATTAGAGGTTATTGAAAGCATTATTGGGGGGCAGAAATCAGTACATGCTGGTTAAATAAGTGATGTGGTGAAACTGTGACTAGCGCTGTCACAGTGATGTTTATTAACGTCATTAAAACAGATTTTGTCAGGTATTGTCTTAAAATATTTACACATAACTTATATCTCTCCTGAAAAGCTTTTATTTTAGTCAGAAACACGCTTGTGTTTACTTTATCTGAGAGAAAGATGTTTTTTTTAATTCAATGGAAAGCAACAGGTGTAGTCAATTATAAGTTTAAGATTTTTAATCCACCTCACTGTGATCTATAGTCAGTGTTCTCAAGTCACACTGACACACACATTTCAGCGAGTTCACACGCTCTCACCTGCGCGCACCCACCCCTCATTTAGATACAGATACAAAAAGGTGTTTGTGTGGCAGTTGGTGGTTTGGTCCTGGAACAGTACCGGTCCAAACGGAGCTTAGAGCTCGTACCTTATAGTTCGGGGTCCTGGAGCAGTACCTCGACCACAGAACCTGGCTATAAGAGTAGTGTATACCAATATTGTCGTAGTCGCGACGTTTTTTCGTCTTGCATGATTCTTATCTCCCAAGTGTTCAAAGGTGGTGCACCACCACAGCAGATTAGGAGAGGATGAGATCTTACCATCAGATGAGGTAGAGAAATATACCAATATTATATATGGCGCCAAATATAGATTAGATTAGGTAGTGTGAGGTAGTGTGAGGCTATGTAAGGGAAAGTAAAGTAAACACAGTTGCAGAAAAGGATTCTTCATTTGGTCATGGTAGTTGTGGTCTTTGTGTCTATGGTCGTTTTAATCCCAGTTCTATCGATTATTTGGTAAAATTAATGTATAAAGGTTTTCAGCATTACAGAAGACCTGTTGATCTGAGCAAGAGAGTCTGTGTGTGTCCTGTCTGTATGGAGGCTGTGTGTGTGTGGGTTTAATTCTGGAACTGAGGTACATTGCAATCAGTTTTAAATCAGTTTTGGACCCGACACCATTTCTTCTCTCCGGAAACCTGTGGGAGGTGGTGAGTTGCCTCAGTAATTTCTATAAAATGTTTAAAAATGATATACATCTTAATATTTTATCATCCTATATATCCTAAAGGTGGTGATGGAATTTTAATTTTTGGCAAGATTTATTTTTGTAATGATGGCTAAACTTCTTTACACAATTTTGAAACACATATTTTGGGAAATTCAGCTCAGTTTTGCCCACTTTAGGACCACATCACTAGATTTCTTTTAGACCGATCTAGTGAATTATTTAAAATATACACATGTATTAAAAGAAATAAAAATAAGTTGGCAGCACTGATTCTGGTTTTAGACGTGCCTAAGTTGATAGGCAGAAATAGCACAAAATGGTTCAAAAAGTTTACTCTGTTACTCCTTAACATGTCTTGTCCCATATATGGGCTACAGGGTTTTGTACCACCTACATGTTACTTGGAGAAGCTGGTTGTTTTCTCTCTACTTCACTAAATAATTCCAGATCAGTAACAGTAATCAACCCAAATTTTGCATGTTTGCAAATAGATAAAAAAAAAATAGATAAACATAACAAAACTAAAGCTTTGGAGGACATGAACTGTTTGGTTTTTATTCAGGAAAAGCCAATTTTATGATTTTATTCATTATATTTTGACATTATCAGATTTACTTAAATTTTTTTTATATGTTCTATTAAAATTGCAATTATGCTTTTCAGTAATGCCCCTCATCAAACATGAAAGCTTATGTAATTCTTATATAGAAATCCTCAAGATTTAGTGGTGTAATGTAAAAAGTCCTGGCCTGTTAGAGTTAAACAGGTAAACAATAGCAGAGTTGACTATGAATGAAACCTTGCTATACCTTGAGATGTTGTAATGAACCTGCAGTTCTAGAATGGAAAATGTGTGTGTGTGTGTGTGTGTGTGCGCGCACGTTTATGTAGTGCTGTTCAAAAGTTTGGAATCGTTAGCATATAAACGCAATATACATATATTAAAGTAGGGCAGAATATTGAGCCATGCTGGTACTGTTCAATGTAACATGTTTCATTATCTTTATGGAGAATGCTGTAGAATTCTGAGGATGACAGTTTAGTGAATATGTGAGACTGCTTCATGTTTGAGTAGTAGTGATGAGTACAAATGTCCACATTGTGAAAGTCATCCCTGATTGAAACAGGTAAAGAGATGAGGATTCCAGGCTTTTGAGACAGTGTGTGTGTGTGTGTTTCTGCGTGTGTTGAATGAAGCAGTGAGCGAGATAGACAAAACATCTCTTCTCTGCTATCTTCTATCACATTTGGGGTGTGTGTGTGTGTGTGTAAGTGGGTATGTTTCTAACATTTGTCTAACTCTGATATTCTATAAGCTAATCTAATGATGAATATAATGTGTGTGTGGCTGTGTCAGAATCGCTCCCTATTCCAGAAATAGTGCACTTGTTGCACTATTTGTGCAATTGTTGCAGTGTGTAAACCATTTTTGCAGTACTGTTTAAAACCCCAGCAGTACATTCTGTTCCCTATATAGTTCACTATGAAACAACCTAATGCATCACAACATTTAGAAATTTCAAAATATACTATAATGCAATGCAGTGCTGTTGTATCAGACGTCCTCAGAGCAGGACAAACATGGTTTATTGTTTGGTTGTTCCATAATTCGTTTAGTAAATAGAAAATGCTACATAGTGAAAGAGTTAATGAGTGAGCCATTCTGAACACAGCTTCTGTCTTCATGTGGTTTAGGCCTTTTCTATTCTTATTCTTTTCTTATTGAGACTGATTTCAGCTTAGTCTCAGCTGAATGAGATTTAAAGAATACACATATCTAATTTCTCTAGTGGTTCTCGTGCATCTCAGTCTATGCTGGTCTTTTGATTCTCTTAATGAGGATAGTAGATTTTAGAAACCAGTAAGGAAAGACCTTACTTTCTTTGGACAGGTGTAATTTGACAAACTTAGTATTTGATCTATTAAGAGCTGCAGTGAATTGGGTCTCTCTTTCTGACTTTTAAACAAGGAGACATCAGATGTCTTTAAAAAAAACAGAGCTTTCTGTTTTGCTTTCCATATGTTTTCTATTTCTCGCAATGAAGAACTTGCTTGCATTCTGGCAATGAAGAACTTGCTTGCATATTCTTGGCTATATTTTGAGTCCCCATCAGAGCACAACAATATAATGACAATGTTTATACAGTTTAGGAATATCAAGCATCATTTGGCTGGAAATAATTTTTGTTTTAGTTATTTCATGAGGCTAAACAATTTTAACCATATTATAGAATTCCTTTCAGGATTTCTTTTTTATTATTTTTTTTTCTTTTGAGTTTTTTTTTTTTTTTTTTGGAGGGATTTTTCTCTTTTGACTGAATGTTGCTCAGTGCTGTTTTCTGGGTGTTTGAGAAGGCGGGGGTGGTGCTCATCACAGGAGTTTTGACCCTCAGAGACAGGGTCCTCTGCAACAGTACTGTGAACATCATCTGAACCAGAGCACTTCATGAGGAGAGTCTCAGATGAGAGACTGTGTTTGGTCCATTTGTCGGTCGATGGCTGGACTGCGTCTTCACCGGACCTGCTCTGATTGAAATGTTACAGCACTGGTCCAGGAAACTGGTTTCAGATCTGGAAGAACTGACCGCTTCAGACAGCACCTGCTCAACCATCAACACCTCCCACCCCCATCAGCCAATCAGCCCAGTGGATCCACCCCTCAGCCTGAGCCTGTAACGGAGACGTGAGACCAGATTTTTTATTTTTTATTTTTATGCCTGTTTACCTTTTTTTTTTCATTAAAAGGAGTGATTTTATTTAATTTTTGATGTTTATGCCTCATGTAGAAAATGTTTGGTTAAACTTTAAATCTGGTGGTGACTCAAATTATGACTGTTTTATCTTTCTTTTTAAGAAAAAAAAGTATATATATATATATATATATATATATATATATATATATATATATATATATATATATATATATATATATATATATATAAAAATTAATTGTAAATAGTAGCCAAACATGGTTGCTGGGCAGATTAATACATTAGAGGCCTATCGCACACTGGTCCTCAATTTTCACTGAAAAGTTTTTTTAGGTTTACATTATGTAATTTATGTTGCCTAATGACTATGATTTGTATAAAACATTTTTTTTAATAACAATCATCTCCATTAAGGCTTATGTAAGGGAAGTTGTTTACTGGCTTTTGACAAAATTAATATATGTAAACTTAGATGTAGTTGTAACTAGCTAAAGTAACCAAGCATGCTGGCTTAAATAAAAATCAACCATTTAAAATCTTATTAATACATCAATGTAGACTATCAACTACAAAAAGAGCTTTGTTTGCTCTAAAAACTTTAATAAAAATAAGATAAGAGAGAAATATTTCTCTTAAATGTGCATTAATATTAAGGCTAAATTAATTTAATATATATATATATATATATATATATATATATATATATATATATATATATATATATATATATATATATATATTGGAACTGAACAAGAAAAATAAATATTAGGCCAATGACTTCTAACAGGACCACTGCAGCTCATAGCTTCAAAATCACTGTCATAGGAACTAGTTAGCCGAAACTTAGGTGGACCATCCCTACAACAGCTTGTGGACACAACTCCACACACATTAAAATTCTAACATCAGCCAAATGTTTTTAGACTCAGGTTAACAGAAGGAAAATAAGTTTACATAGTATTTAGAGGAAATGCACTGACTGCATCATACTCATCAGAGTTTTTGGAGGAACTGAACTCTCTACTTAATAACTAAAATAAAAAAGGGGTGTTTTATGCTCTTTGTATGTTCGCCCTCAAATAACAGCACTAATCAGACTAAATATTCTGAACAATGCTTTAAGGATTTCTGAGTATATGTAAAGTTGAGGATTGTTTGTCTACAGATTGGCATTAAGAATTTTGGCACATAAACTATTTTAAAATAAATAAAACTAAGATTAATCTGAAGTGCACAAATAAGTTTTAGATGTGCTTCAAAGGAAGAACTAGGTGATCCCTGATGGATATAAACTGATAGAGAGTTACAAATCTTTGGTGCATAAATACAAAAGGCAACGTTAAATGTTCTCAACAAATGAGCTGGAATTGTCGATCTGTCAGGAGTCCTGATATATACTTAGCTGCTAAGCCATTAAGAGATTTTTACACTTTTTACACTAAATAAATATTAAAATCCAATCTAAATAATCTTCTCTCTTTTTTGGGTGTGAGTTAGAACTGTAGCTGCAGCATTCTGAGCAATATGTTATTTGTAAATTGAAGATTCTGGTAATCCAGAGAATAATGCTTTACAATAGTCTAATCAAAACAAAGGTGTAGATCAGCTTCTCAGCATCTTGTAGTGTAAGAAAATGTCTAATTAATGTATAAAAAATATATTATGGTTGATGGTTAAATTAGACAATGTGAAAGGTTAAAAGAAAATAAGAAGGTATTTGATAAATAAATGTTGAGACTATGTATTCTATAGTCTAGAGCAAAAACAGTGACAATGTTGAAAAACATTGACTTGATTTTAACACTTTTATAATTTTATGTTGTAATTCTGAAAAAAAAGAGAAAGTTAATGTAGTAAACATTTGTTTATGAATCTTCTCAGATCCATGGTGGGCATAACGAGGCAGGGAGAGTCCGGCGTGGGGACTGGTGTGCAATAGGCCCCAGCATGTCCACAGCTGAGATGAAGAAACACTTGTTCTCATACTCTGTATGCGGACACTTGTCATGACTCCCGGGGCTTCTTAGGCGTTATGTAGACCATCATGGAATCTTGGATGATTCCATTTGGTCTAGAAGGGGGGAGTGAAGGGTGTGATTGGAGATAACCACACCTTCACACTCTTATTCTTAAATGTCACAATGACACAAGGCTTTGGAGGTTGTTTTTACTTTTTCAGGAATCAGGAAGGTCAGAGTGTTTTCATCAACAATGAGAGCTGTGAGGAGAACGTGACCCTGAGGGGCAGAGAAGCTTCACTTCTGTTCTGCTGTTCTGGGACCAGTGCATATGAACTAGGAGACAACAAGCTATCTGAGTGAAGTGCTGGGAACCTCTCCTCAGATAGCCAGCGCTTGCCTGTTCTACACGACGTAAAGTCACACACAGGCCAGAAGATCTTTCCATCCACTCTTTTCCTCCGTTTCATCTTCTCACAGACTTTAGGACACTTAAGGACTGTCTGCTGTTTTCATGAAGGACACAGCGCTGAACAACATCATGATAAGAACAGACAGGCTGGAGCGGATCACGTCATTAAAACTGGACAACATGCTGTTAACTGGACTTTGCTGACGTAATCATATTGATAAGTTCTGTTCAATCACGTCATTTGCATAAATGTATAACTGCTTGGATGAAGTCTGAGGAGTTCTCTCTGGCCCTCGACTGGCTTTAGTTTCTTTCTCTTTCTTTCTCTTTCTTTCTCTCTCTCTCTTTCTCTCTCTCTCTTTCTCTCTGGGTTGTGAATGTGTTGATCTATCGAGATTTTATTACACTATGTGTTGACTTGTTGATGTACTTTTACTCTTTTTTAATATATATCTATTAATTTTAACTTTTATATCTGTAATGCTGAAACAATTTTTCAAGTAAACTTTAATATATTTTAAATTCTAAGCTCTGACTCATTGGTCATCATTTCATGTTCTGAGATTTCTCACATCTGAGTTTTATCTAAGTCATGCTGTGGTAAATTACCCTACAGGTCAAAAATTTAAAAGTGCTTTTGTCACATTTCTGAGCAAAATTTGTCCCAATTTACCATGCCCATGCATTTTCCCACTCATTTGAGTCATTTTTCATGAAAAAACAAGGTTTCATGAATGGTCAAAATTTTCACCAAAATGACATACCGCGGGTCTACGTTTTTTTCTGATTTGTGTCAAAAATTGAAAAGTGCTTTTTTTCTCATTTCTGAGCAAAATTTGGTCCAATTTTCCATGCCCATGCATTTTCCCACTCTTTTCAGTCATTTTTCATGGAAAAAAACAAGGTTTTATGAATGGTCAAAATTTTCACCAAAATGACATACCGCGGGTCTACGTGTTTTTCTGATTTGGGTCAAAAATTGAAAAGTGCTTTTTGTCACATTTCTGAGCAAAATTTGGTCCAATTTAGCATGTCCATGCATTTTCCCACTCATTTGAGTCATTTTTCATGGAAAAAACAAGGTTTCATGAATGGTCAAAATTTTAACCAAAATGACATACCGCGGGGTCTACGTTTTTTTCTGATTTGGGTCAAAAATTGAAAAGTGCTTTTTGTCACATTTCTGAGCAAAATTTGGTCCAATTTACCATGTCCATGCATTTTCCCACTCATTTGAGTCATTTTTCATGGAAAAAACAAGGTTTCATGAATGGTCAAAATTTTCACCAAAATGACATACCGCGGGTCTACGTTTTTTTCTGATTTGGGTCAAAAATTGAAAAGTGCTTTTTTCACATTTCTGAGCAAAATTTGGTCCAATTTACCATGCCCATGCATTTTCCCACTCATTTGAGTCATTTTTCATGGAAAAAACAAGGTTTCATGAATGGTCAAAATTTTCGCCAAAATGACATACCGCGGGTCTACGTGTTTTTCTGATTTGGGTCAAAACTTGAAAAGTGCTTTTTTTCACATTTCTGAGCAAAATTTGGTCCAATTTTCCATGCCCATGCATTTTCCCACTCATTTCAGTCATTTTTCATGGAAAAAAACAAGGTTTTATGAATGGTCAAAATTTTCACCAAAATGACATACCGCGGGTCTACGTGTTTTTCTGATTTGGGTCAAAAATTGAAAAGTGCTTTTTGTCACATTTCTGAGCAAAATTTGGTCCAATTTAGCATGTCCATGCATTTTCCCACTCATTTGAGTCATTTTTCATGGAAAAAACAAGGTTTCATGAATGGTCAAAATTTTCACCAAAATGACATACCGCGGGTCTACGTGTTTTTCTGATTTGGGTCAAAAATTGAAAAGTGCTTTTTTCACATTTCTGAGCAAAATTTGGTCCAATTTACCATGCCCATGCATTTTCCAACTCATTTGAGTCATTTTTCATGAAAAAACAAGTTTTCATGAATGGTCAAAATTTTCACCAAAATGACATACTGCGGGTCTACGTTTTTTCTGATTTGGGTCAAAAATTGAAAAGTGCCTTTTGACACATTTCTGAGCAAAATTTGTCCCAATTTACCATGCCAATGCATTTTCCCACTCATTTGAGTCATTTTTCATGGAAAAAACAAGGTTTCATGAATGGTCAAAATTTTCACCAAAATGACATACCGCAGGTCTACGTTTTTTTCTGATTTGGGTCAAAAATTGAAAAGTGCCTTTTGTCACATTTCTGAGCAAAATTTGATTAAATAAATGAGCAAAAAAATGAGCAAAACTCATTTGAGTCATTTTTCATGGAAAAAACAAGGTTTCATGAATGGTCAAAATTTTCACCAAAACGACATACCGCGAGTCTACGTTTTTTTCTGATTTGGGTCAAAAATTGAAAAGTGCTTTTTGTCACATTTCTGAGCAAAATTTGGTCCAATTTACCATGCCCATGCATTTTCCCACTCATTTCAGTCATTTTTCATGGAAAAAAACAAGGTTTTATGAATGGTCAAAATTTTCACCAAAATGACATACCGCGGGTCTACGTGTTTTTCTGATTTGGGTCAAAAATTGAAAAGTGCTTTTTGTCACATTTCTGAGCAAAATTTGGTCCAATTTACCATGCCCATGCATTTTCCCACTCATTTGAGTCATTTTTCATGGAAAAAACAAGGTTTCATGAATGGTCAAAATTTTCACCAAAATGACATACCGCGGGTCTACGTGTTTTTCTGATTTGGGTCAAAAATTGAAAAGTGCTTTTTTTCACATTTCTGAGCAAAATTTGGTCCAATTTACCATGCCCATGCATTTTCCAACTCATTTGAGTCATTTTTCATGGAAAAAACAAGTTTTCATGAATGGTCAAAATTTTCACCAAAATGACATACCGCGGGTCTACGTGTTTTTCTGATTTGGGACAAAAATTGAAAAGTGCTTTTTGTCACATTTCTGAGCAAAATTTGGTCCAATTTACCATGCCCATGCATTTTCCCACTCATTTGAGTCATTTTTCATGGAAAAAACAAGGTTTCATGAATGGTCAAAATTTTCACCAAAATGACATACCGCGGGTCTACGTTTTTTTCTGATTTGGGTCAAAAATTGAAAAGTGCCTTTTGACACATTTCTGAGCAAAATTTGTCCCAATTTACCATGCCCATGCATTTTCCCACACATTTGAGTCATTTTTCATGGAAAAAACAAGGTTTCATGAATGGTCAAAATTTTCACCAAAATGACATACCGCGGGGTCTACGTTTTTTTCTGATTTGGGTCAAAAATTGAAAAGTGCTTTTTTTCACATTTCTGAGCAAAATTTGGCCCAATTTTCCATGATCATGCATTTTCCCACTCGTTTGAGTCATTTTTCATGGAAAAAACAAGGTTTCATGAATGGTCAAAATTTTCCCCAAAATGACATACCGCGGGTCTACGTTTTTTTCTGATTTGTGTCAAAAATTTAAAAGTGCTTTTTTTCACATTTCTGAGCAAAATTTGGTCCAATTTACCATGCCCATGTATTTTCCCACTCATTCTAGTAATTTTTCATGGAAAAAACAAGGTTTCATGAATGGTCAAAATTTTCACCAAAATGACATACCGCGGGTCTACGTTTTTTTCTGATTTGGGTCAAAAATTGAAAAGTGCTTTTTTCACATTTCTGAGCAAAATTTGGTCCAATTTACCATGCCCATGCATTTTCCCACTCATTTGAGTCATTTTTCATGAAAAAAACAAGTTATCATGAATGGTCAAAATTTTTGCCAAAATGACATACCGCGGGTCTACGTTTTTTTCTGATTTGTGTCAAAAATTGAAAAGTGCCTTTTGACACATTTCTGAGCAAAATGTGTCCCAATTTACCATGCCCATGCATTTTCCCACTCATTTGAGTCATTTTTCATGGAAAAAACAAGGTTTCATGAATGGTCAAAATTTTCACCAAAATGACATACCGCGGGTCTACGTTTTTTTTCTGATTTGGGTCAAAAATTGAAAAGTGCTTTTTTTCACATTTCTGAGCAAAATTTGTCCCAATTCACCATGCCCGTGCATTTTCACACTCGTTTAAGTCATTTTTCATGGAAAAAACAATGTTTCATGAATGGTCAAAAATTTCACCAAAATGACATACCGCGGGTCTACGTTTTTTTCTGATTTGGGTCAAAAATTGAAAAGTGCCTTTTGTCACATTTCTGAGCAAAATTTGTCCCAATTTACCATGCCCCCATGCATTTTCCCACTCATTTGAGTCATTTTTCATGGAAAAAACAAGTTTTCATGAATGGTCAAAATTTTCGCCAAAATGACATACGGGTCTACGTTTTTTTCTGATTTGGGTCAAAAATTGAAAAGTGCTTTTTTCACATTTCTGAGCAAAATTTGGTCCAATTTACCATGCCCATGCATTTTCCCACTCATTTGAGTCATTTTTCATGGAAAAAACAATGTTTCATGAATGGTCAAAATTTTCACCAAAATGACATACCGCGGGTCTACGTTTTTTTCTGATTTGGGTCAAAAATTGAAAAGTGCTTTTTGTCACATTTCTGAGCAAAATTTGTCCAAATTTACCATGCCCATGAATTTTCCCACTCATTTGAGTCATTTTTCATGGAAAAAACAAGGTTTTATGAATGGTCAAAATTTTCACCAAAATGACATACCGCGGGTCTACGTTTTTTACTGATTTGGGTCAAAAATTGAAAAGTGCCTTTTTTCACATTTCTGAGCAAAATTTGTCCCAATTTACCATGCCCATGCATTTTCCCACTCATTTGAGTCATTTTATATGGAAAAAACAAGTTTTCATGAATGGTCAAAATTTTCGCCAAAATGACATACCGCGGGTCTACGTTTTTTTCTGATTTGTGTCAAAAATTTAAAAGTGCTTTTTTCACATTTCTGAGCAAAATTCCATGCCCATGCATTTTCCCACTCATTTGAGTCATTTTTCATGGAAAAAACAAGGTTTCATGAATGGTCAAAATTTTCACCAAAATGACATACCGCGGGTCTACGAGTTTTTCTGATTTGGGTCAAAAATTGAAAAGTGCTTTTTTTTCACATTTCTGAGCAAAATTTGGTCCAATTTACCATGCCCATGCATTTTCCCACTCATTTGAGTCATTTTTCATGAAAAAAACAAGTTTTCATGAATGGTCTAAATTTTCGCCAAAATGACATACTGCGGGTCTACGTTTTTTTCTGATTTGTGCCAAAATTTTAAAAGTGCTTTTTTCACATTTCTGAGCAAAATTTGGTCCAATTTACCATGCCCATGCATTTTCCCACTCATTTGAGTCATTTTTCATGGAAAAAACAAGTTTTCATGAATGGTCAAAATTTTCACCAAAATGACATACCGCGGGTCTACGTTTTTTTCTGATTTAGGTCAAAAATTTAAAAGTGCCTTTTGACACATTTCTGAGCAAAATTTGTCCCAATTTACCATGCCCATGCATTTTCCCACTCGTTTGAGTCATTTTTCATGGAAAAAACAAGGTTTCATGAATGGTCAAAATTTTCACCAAAATGACATACCGCGGGTCTACGTTTTTTTCTGATTTGGGTCAAAAATTGAAAAGTGCTTTTTGTCACATTTCTGAGCAAAATTTGTCCAAATTTACCATGCCCATGCATTTTCCCACTCATTTGAGTCATTTTTCATGGAAAAAACAAGGTTTCATGAATGGTCAAAATTTTCACCAAAATGACATACCGCGGGTCTACGTTTTTTTCTGATTTGGGTCAAAAATTGAAAAGTGCCTTTTGTCACATTTCTGAGCAAAAAATTGTCCCAATTTACCACGCCAATGCATTATCCCACTCATTTGAGTCATTTTTCATGGAAAAAACAAGGTTTCATGAATGGTCAAAATTTTCACCAAAATGACATACCGCGGGTCTACGTTTTTTTCTGATTTGGGTCAAAAATTGAAAAGTGCTTTTTTTTCACATTTCTGAGCAAAATTTGTCCCAATTTACCATGCCCGTGCATTTTCCCACTCGTTTAAGTCATTTTTCATGGAAAAAACAAGGTTTCATGAATGGTCAAAATTTTCACCAAAATGACATACCGCGGGTCTACGTTTTTTTCTGATTTGGGTCAAAAATTGAAAAGTGCCTTTTGTCACATTTCTGAGCAAAATTTGATTAAATAAATGAGCAAAAAAATTAGCAAAACTCATTTGAGTCATTTTTCATGGAAAAAACAAGGTTTCATGAATGGTCAAAATTTTCACCAAAATGACATACCGCGGGTCTACGTTTTTTTCTGATTTGGGTCAAAAATTGAAAAGTGCCTTTTGTCACATTTCTGAGCAAAATTTCTCCCAATTTACCATGCCCCCATGCATTTTCCCACTCATTTGAGTCATTTTTCATGGAAAAAAACAAGTTTTCATGAATGGTCAAAATTTTCGGCAAAATGACATACCGCGGGTCTACGTTTTTTTCTGATTTGTGTCAAAAATTTAAAAGTGCTTTTTTCACATTTCTGAGCAAAATTTGGTCCAATTTACCATGCCCATGCATTTTCCCACTCATTTGAGTCATTTTTCATGGAAAAAACAAGTTTTCATGAATGGTCAAAATTTTCACCAAAATGACATGCCGCGGGTCTACGTTTTTTTCTGATTTGTGTCAAAAATTTAAAAGTGCTTTTTTCACATTTCTGAGCAAAATTTGGTCCAATTTACCATGCCCATGCATTTTCCCACTCATTTGAGTCATTTTTCATGGAAAAAACAAGGTTTCATGAATGGTCAAAATTTTCACCAAAATGACATACCGCGGGTCTACGTTT
This sequence comes from Astyanax mexicanus, assembly GCF_023375975.1. Classification (NCBI taxonomy): domain Eukaryota; kingdom Metazoa; phylum Chordata; class Actinopteri; order Characiformes; family Acestrorhamphidae; genus Astyanax; species Astyanax mexicanus. The sequence continues at coordinate 612,920 of NW_026040054.1, forward strand.
TTTAATGATTTGTGTCAAAAATTTAAAAGTGCTTTTTTCACATTTCTAAGCAAAATTTGGTCCAATTTACCATGCCCATGCATTTTCCCACTCATTTGAGTCATTTTTCATGGAAAAAACAAGGTTTCATGAATGGTCAAAATTTTCACCAAAATGACATACCGCGGGTCTACGTTTTTTTCTGATTTGGGTCAAAAATTGAAAAGTGCCTTTTGTCACATTTCTGAGCAAAATTTGTCCCAATTTACCATGCCCCCATGCATTTTCCCACTCATTTGAGTCATTTTTCATGGAAAAAAACAAGTTTTCATGAATGGTCAAAATTTTCGGCAAAATGACATACCGCGGGTCTACGTTTTTTTCTGATTTGTGTCAAAAATTTAAAAGTGCTTTTTTCACATTTCTGAGCAAAATTTGGTCCAATTTACCATGCCCATGCATTTTCCCACTCATTTGAGTCATTTTTCATGAAAAAAACAAGTTATCATGAATGGTCAAATTTTTGCCAAAATGACATACCGGGTCTACGTTTTTTTCTGATTTGTGTTAAAAATTAAAAAGTGTTTTTTTCACATTTCTGAGCAAAATTTGGTCCAATTTACCATGCCCATGCATTTTCCCACTCATTTGAGTCATTTTTCAAGGAAAAAACAAGGTTTCACGAATGTTCAAAATTTTCACCAAAATGACATACCGCGGGTCTACGTTTTTTTCTGATTTGGGTCAAAAATTGAAAAGTGCCTTTTGACACATTTCTGAGCAAAATTTGTCCCAATTTACCATTCCCATGCATTTTCCCACTCATTTGAGTAATTTTTCATGGAAAAAACAAGGTTTCATGAATGGTCAAAATTTTCACCAAAATGACATACCGCGGGTCTACGTTTTTTTCTGATTTGGGTCAAAAATTGAAAAGTGCCTTTTGACACATTTCTGAGCAAAATTTGTCCCAATTTACCATGCCCATGCATTTTCCCACTCATTTGAGTCATTTTTCATGGAAAAAACAAGGTTTCATGAATGGTCAAAATTTTCACCAAAATGACATACCGCGGGTCTACGTTTTTTTCTGATTTGGGTCAAAAATTGAAAAGTGCCTTTTTTCACATTTCTGAGCAAAATTTGTCCCAATTTACCATGCCAATGCATTTTCCCACTCATTTGGGTCATTTTTCATGGAAAAAACAAGGTTTCATGAATGGTCAAAATTTTCACCAAAATGACATACCACAGGTCTACGTTTTTTCTGATTTGGGTCAAAAATTGAAAAGTGCCTTTTGACACATTTCTGAGCAAAATTTGTCCCAATTTACCATGCCCATGCATTTTCCCACTCATTTGAGTCATTTTTCATGGAAAAAACAAGGTTTCATGAATGGTCAAAATTTTCACAAAAATGACATACCGCGGGTCTACGTTTTTTTCTGATTTGGGTCAAAAATTTAAAAGTGCCTTTTGACACATTTCTGAGCAAAATTTGTCCCAATTTACCATGCCCATGCATTTTCCCACTCATTTGAGTCATTTTTCATGGAAAAAACAAGGTTTCATGAATGGTCAAAATTTTCACCAAAATGACATACCGCGGGTCTACGTTTTTTTCTGATTTGGGTCAAAAATTGAAAAGTGCCTTTTGTCACATTTCTGAGCAAAATTTTCCCAATTTACCATGCCAATGCATTTTCCCACTCATTTGAGTCATTTTTCATGGAAAAAACAAGGTTTCATGAATGGTCAAAATTTTCACCAAAATGACATACCGCGGGTCTACGTTTTTTTCTGATTTGGGTCAAAAATTGAAAAGTGCTTTTTTTCACATTTCTGAGCAAAATTTGTCCAAATTTACCATGCCCGTGCATTTTCCCACTCGTTTAAGTCATTTTTCATGGAAAAAACAATGTTTCATGAATGGTCAAAATTTTCACCAAAATGACATACCGCGGGTCTACGTTTTTTTCTGATTTGGGTCAAAAATTGAAAAGTGCTTTTTGTCACATTTCTGAGCAAAATTTTTCCAAATTTACCATGCCCATGCATTTTCCCACTCATTTGAGTCATTTTTCATGGAAAAAACAAGGTTTCATGAATGGTCAAAATTTTCACCAAAATGACATACCGCAGGTCTACGTTTTTTTCTGATTTGGGTCAAAAATTGAAAAGTGCCTTTTGTCACATTTCTGAGCAAAATTTGATTAAATAAATGAGCAAAAAAATGAGCAAAACTCATTTGAGTCATTTTTCATGGAAAAAACAAGGTTTCATGAATGGTCAAAATTTTCACCAAAACGACATACCGCGAGTCTACGTTTTTTTCTGATTTGGGTCAAAAATTTAAAAGTGCCTTTTGACACATTTCTGAGCAAAATTTGTCCCAATTTACCATGGCCATGCATTTTCCCACTCATTTGAGTCATTTTTCATGGAAAAAACAAGGTTTCATGAATGGTCAAAATTTTCACCAAAATGACATACCGCGGGTCTACGTTTTTTTCTGATTTGGGACAAAAATTGAAAAGTGCCTTTTGTCACATTTCTGAGCAAAAATTTGTCCCAATTTACCATGCCAATGCACTTTCCCACTCATTTGAGTCATTTTTCATGTAAAAAACAAGGTTTCATGAATGGTCAAAATTTTCACCAAAATGACATACCGCGGGTCTACGTTTTTTTCTGATTTGGGTCAAAAATTGAAAAGTGCTTTTTTCACATTTCTGAGCAAAATTTGTCCCAATTTACCATGCCCGTGCATTTTCCCACTCGTTTAAGTCATTTTTCATGGAAAAAACAAGGTTTCATGAATGGTCAAAATTTTCACCAAAATGACATACCGCGGGTCTACGTTTTTTTCTGATTTGGGTCAAAAATTGAAAAGTGCCTTTTGTCACATTTCTGAGCAAAATTTGATTAAATAAATGAGCAAAAAAATGAGCAAAACTCATTTGAGTCATTTTTCATGGAAAAAACAAGGTTTCATGAATGGTCAAAATTTTCACCAAAATGACATACCGCGGGTCTACGTTTTTTTCTGATATGGGTCAAAAATTGAAAAGTGCTTTTTGTCACATTTCTGAGCAAAATTTTTCCAAATTTACCATGCCCATGCATTTTCCCACTCATTTGAGTCATTTTTCATGGAAAAAACAAGGTTTCATGAATGGTCAAAATTTTCGCCAAAATGACATACCGCGGGTCTACGTTTTTTTCTGATTTGGGTCAAAAATTGAAAAGTGCCTTTTGTCACATTTCTGAGCAAAATTTGTCGCAATTTACCATGCCCCCATGCATTTTCCCACTCATTTGAGTCATTTTTCATGGAAAAAACAAGGTTTCATGAATGGTCAATATTCTCACCAAAATGACATACCGCGGGTCTAAGTTTTTTTCTGATTTGGGTCAAAAATTGAAAAGTGCTTTTTTCACATTTCTGAGCAAAATTTGGTCCAATTTTCCATGCCCATGCATTTTCCCACTCATTTGAGTCATTTTTCATGGAAAAACAAGGTTTCATGAATGGTCAAAATTTTCACAAAAATGACATACCGCGGGTCTACGTTTTTTTCTGATTTGGGTCAAAAATTGAAAAGTGCTTTTTTTCACATTTCTGAGCAAAATTTGGTCCAATTTTCCATGCCCATGCATTTTCCCACTCATTTGAGTCATTTTTCATGAAAAAAACAAGTTTTCATGAATGGTCAAAATTTTCACCAAAATGACATACCGCGGGTCTACGTTTTTTTCTGATTTGTGTCAAAATTTTTAAAAGTGCTTTTTTCACATTTCTGAGCAAAATTTGGTCCAATTTACCATGCCCATGCATTTTCCCACTCATTTGAGTCATTTTTCATGAAAAAAACAAGTTTTCATGAATGGTCAAAATTTTTGCCAAAATGACATACTGCGGGTCTACGTTTTTTTCTGATTTGTGCCAAAATTTTAAAAGTGCTTTTTTCACATTTCTGAGCAAAATTTGGTCCAATTTACCATGCCCATGAATTTTCCCACTCATTTGAGTCATTTTTCATGGAAAAAACAAGGTTTCATGAATGGTCAAAATTTTCACCAAAATGACATACCGCGGGTCTACGTTTTTTTCTGATTTGGGTCAAAAGTTGAAAAGTGCTTTTTTTTCACATTTCTGAGCAAAATTTGTCCCAATTTACCATGCCCGTGCATTTTCCCACTCGTTTAAGTCATTTTTCATGGAAAAAACAATGTTTCATGAATGGTCAAAATTTTCACCAAAATGACATACCGCGGGTCTACGTTTTTTTCTGATTTGGGTCAAAAATTGAAAAGTGCTTTTTGTCACATTTCTGAGCAAAATTTTTCCAAATTTACCATGCCCATGCATTTTCCCACTCATTTGAGTCATTTTTCATGGAAAAAACAAGGTTTCATGAATGGTCAAAATTTTCACCAAAATGACATACCGCGGGTCTACGTTTTTTTCTGATTTGGGTCAAAAATTGAAAAGTGCCTTTTGTCACATTTCTGAGCAAAATTTGATTAAATAAATGAGCAAAAAAATGATCAAAACTCATTTGAGTCATTTTTCATGAAAAAAACAAGGTTTCATGAATGGTCAAAATTTTCACCAAAATGACATACCGCGGGTCTACGTTTTTTCTGATTTGGGTCAAAAATTGAAAAGTGCTTTTTTTTGACATTTCTGAGCAAAATTTGTCCCAATTTACCATGCCCATGCATTTTCCCACTCATTTGAGTAATTTTTCATGGAAAAAACAAGGTTTCATGAATGGTCAAAATTTTCACCAAAATGACATACGGGTCTACGTTTTTTTCTGATTTGGGTCAAAAATTGAAAAGTGCTTTTTTCACATTTCTGAGCAAAATTTGGTCCAATTTACCATGCCCATGCATTTTCCCACTCATTTGAGTCATTTTTCATGGAAAAAACAATGTTTCATGAAGGGTCAAAATTTTCACCAAAATGACATACCGGGTCTACGTTTTTTTCTGATTTGGGTCAAAAATTGAAAAGTGCTTTTTGTCACATTTCTGAGCAAAATTTGTCCAAATTTACCATGCCCATGAATTTTCCCACTCATTTGAGTCATTTTTCATGGAAAAAACAAGGTTTTATGAATGGTCAAAATTTTCACCAAAATGACATACCGCGGGTCTACGTTTTTTACTGATTTGGGTCAAAAATTGAAAAGTGCCTTTTTTCACATTTCTGAGCAAAATTTGTCCCAATTTACCATGCCCATGCATTTTCCCACTCATTTGAGTCATTTTATATGGAAAAAACAAGTTTTCATGAATGGTCAAAATTTTCGCCAAAATGACATACCGCGGGTCTACGTTTTTTTCTGATTTGTGTCAAAAATTTAAAAGTGCTTTTTTCACATTTCTGAGCAAAATTCCATGCCCATGCATTTTCCCACTCATTTGAGTCATTTTTCATGGAAAAAACAAGGTTTCATGAATGGTCAAAATTTTCACCAAAATGACATACCGCGGGTCTACGAGTTTTTCTGATTTGGGTCAAAAATTGAAAAGTGCTTTTTTTTCACATTTCTGAGCAAAATTTGGTCCAATTTACCATGCCCATGCATTTTCCCACTCATTTGAGTCATTTTTCATGAAAAAAACAAGTTTTCATGAATGGTCAAAATTTTCGCCAAAATGACATACTGCGGGTCTACGTTTTTTTCTGATTTGTGCCAAAATTTTAAAAGTGCTTTTTTCACATTTCTGAGCAAAATTTGGTCCAATTTACCATGCCCATGCATTTTCCCACTCATTTGAGTCATTTTTCATGGAAAAAACAAGTTTTCATGAATGGTCAAAATTTTCACCAAAATGACATACCGCGGGTCTACGTTTTTTTCTGATTTAGGTCAAAAATTTAAAAGTGCCTTTTGACACATTTCTGAGCAAAATTTGTCCCAATTTACCATGCCCATGCATTTTCCCACTCATTTGAGTCATTTTTCATGGAAAAAACAAGGTTTCATGAATGGTCAAAATTTTCACCAAAATGACATACCGCGGGTCTACGTTTTTTTCTGATTTGGGTCAAAAATTGAAAAGTGCTTTTTGTCACATTTCTGAGCAAAATTTGTCCAAATTTACCATGCCCATGCATTTTCCCACTCATTTGAGTCATTTTTCATGGAAAAAACAAGGTTTCATGAATGGTCAAAATTTTCACCAAAATGACATACCGCGGGTCTACGTTTTTTTCTGATTTGGGTCAAAAATTGAAAAGTGCCTTTTGTCACATTTCTGAGCAAAAAATTGTCCCAATTTACCACGCCAATGCATTTTCCCACTCATTTGAGTCATTTTTCATGGAAAAAACAAGGTTTCATGAATGGTCAAAATTTTCACCAAAATGACATACCGCGGGTCTACGTTTTTTTCTGATTTGGGTCAAAAATTGAAAAGTGCTTTTTTTTCACATTTCTGAGCAAAATTTGTCCCAATTTACCATGCCCGTGCATTTTCCCACTCGTTTAAGTCATTTTTCATGGAAAAAACAAGGTTTCATGAATGGTCAAAATTTTCACCAAAATGACATACCGCGGGTCTACGTTTTTTTCTGATTTGGGTCAAAAATTGAAAAGTGCCTTTTGTCACATTTCTGAGCAAAATTTGATTAAATAAATGAGCAAAAAAATTAGCAAAACTCATTTGAGTCATTTTTCATGGAAAAAACAAGGTTTCATGAATGGTCAAAATTTTCACCAAAATGACATACCGCGGGTCTACGTTTTTTTCTGATTTGGGTCAAAAATTGAAAAGTGCCTTTTGTCACATTTCTGAGCAAAATTTCTCCCAATTTACCATGCCCCCATGCATTTTCCCACTCATTTGAGTCATTTTTCATGGAAAAAAACAAGTTTTCATGAATGGTCAAAATTTTCGGCAAAATGACATACCGCGGGTCTACGTTTTTTTCTGATTTGTGTCAAAAATTTAAAAGTGCTTTTTTCACATTTCTGAGCAAAATTTGGTCCAATTTACCATGCCCATGCATTTTCCCACTCATTTGAGTCATTTTTCATGGAAAAAACAAGTTTTCATGAATGGTCAAAATTTTCACCAAAATGACATGCCGCGGGTCTACGTTTTTTTCTGATTTGTGTCAAAAATTTAAAAGTGCTTTTTTCACATTTCTGAGCAAAATTTGGTCCAATTTACCATGCCCATGCATTTTCCCACTCATTTGAGTCATTTTTCATGGAAAAAACAAGGTTTCATGAATGGTCAAAATTTTCACCAAAATGACATACCGCGGGTCTACGTGTTTTTCTGATTTGGGTTAAAAATTGAAAAGTGCTTTTTGTCACATTTCTGAGCAAAACTTGTTCCAATTTACCATGCCAATGCATTTTCCCACTCATTTGAGTCATTTTTCATGGAAAAAACAAGGTTTCATGAATGGTCAAAATTTTCACCAAAATGACATACCGCGGGTCTACGTTTTTTAATGATTTGTGTCAAAAATTTAAAAGTGCTTTTTTCACATTTCTAAGCAAAATTTGGTCCAATTTACCATGCCCATGCATTTTCCCACTCATTTGAGTCATTTTTCATGGAAAAAACAAGGTTTCATGAATGGTCAAAATTTTCACCAAAATGACATACCGCGGGTCTACGTTTTTTTCTGATTTGGGTCAAAAATTGAAAAGTGCCTTTTGTCACATTTCTGAGCAAAATTTGTCCCAATTTACCATGCCCCCATGCATTTTCCCACTCATTTGAGTCATTTTTCATGGAAAAAAACAAGTTTTCATGAATGGTCAAAATTTTCGGCAAAATGACATACCGCGGGTCTACGTTTTTTTCTGATTTGTGTCAAAAATTTAAAAGTGCTTTTTTCACATTTCTGAGCAAAATTTGGTCCAATTTACCATGCCCATGCATTTTCCCACTCATTTGAGTCATTTTTCATGAAAAAAACAAGTTATCATGAATGGTCAAATTTTTGCCAAAATGACATACCGGGTCTACGTTTTTTTCTGATTTGTGTCAAAAATTTAAAAGTGTTTTTTTCACATTTCTGAGCAAAATTTGGTCCAATTTACCATGCCCATGCATTTTCCCACTCATTTGAGTCATTTTTCATGAAAAAAACAAGTTATCACGAATGGTCAAATTTTTGCCAAAATGACATACCGGGTCTACGTTTTTTTCTGATTTGTGTCAAAAATTTAAAAGTGTTTTTTTCACATTTCTGAGCAAAATTTGGTCCAATTTACCATGCCCATGCATTTTCCCACTCATTTGAGTCATTTTTCAAGGAAAAAACAAGGTTTCACGAATGTTCAAAATTTTCACCAAAATGACATACCGCGGGTCTACGTTTTTTTCTGATTTGGGTCAAAAATTGAAAAGTGCCTTTTGACACATTTCTGAGCAAAATTTGTCCCAATTTACCATTCCCATGCATTTTCCCACTCATTTGAGTAATTTTTCATGGAAAAAACAAGGTTTCATGAATGGTCAAAATTTTCACCAAAATGACATACCGCGGGTCTACGTTTTTTTCTGATTTGGGTCAAAAATTGAAAAGTGCCTTTTGACACATTTCTGAGCAAAATTTGTCACAATTTACCATGCCCATGCATTTTCCCACTCATTTGAGTCATTTTTCATGGAAAAAACAAGGTTTCATGAATGGTCAAAATTTTCACCAAAATGACATACCGCGGGTCTACGTTTTTTTCTGATTTGGGTCAAAAATTGAAAAGTGCCTTTTTTCACATTTCTGAGCAAAATTTGTCCCAATTTACCATGCCAATGCATTTTCCCACTCATTTGGGTCATTTTTCATGGAAAAAACAAGGTTTCATGAATGGTCAAAATTTTCACCAAAATGACATACCACAGGTCTACGTTTTTTCTGATTTGGGTCAAAAATTGAAAAGTGCCTTTTGACACATTTCTGAGCAAAATTTGTCCCAATTTACCATGCCCATGCATTTTCCCACTCATTTGAGTCATTTTTCATGGAAAAAACAAGGTTTCATGAATGGTCAAAATTTTCACAAAAATGACATACCGCGGGTCTACGTTTTTTTCTGATTTGGGTCAAAAATTTAAAAGTGCCTTTTGACACATTTCTGAGCAAAATTTGTCCCAATTTACCATGCCCATGCATTTTCCCACTCATTTGAGTCATTTTTCATGGAAAAAACAAGGTTTCATGAATGGTCAAAATTTTCACCAAAATGACATACCGCGGGTCTACGTTTTTTTCTGATTTGGGTCAAAAATTGAAAAGTGCCTTTTGTCACATTTCTGAGCAAAATTTTCCCAATTTACCATGCCAATGCATTTTCCCACTCATTTGAGTCATTTTTCATGGAAAAAACAAGGTTTCATGAATGGTCAAAATTTTCACCAAAATGACATACCGCGGGTCTACGTTTTTTTCTGATTTGGGTCAAAAATTGAAAAGTGCTTTTTTTCACATTTCTGAGCAAAATTTGTCCAAATTTACCATGCCCGTGCATTTTCCCACTCGTTTAAGTCATTTTTCATGGAAAAAACAATGTTTCATGAATGGTCAAAATTTTCACCAAAATGACATACCGCGGGTCTACGTTTTTTTCTGATTTGGGTCAAAAATTGAAAAGTGCTTTTTGTCACATTTCTGAGCAAAATTTTTCCAAATTTACCATGCCCATGCATTTTCCCACTCATTTGAGTCGTTTTTCATGGAAAAAACAAGGTTTCATGAATGGTCAAAATTTTCACCAAAATGACATACCGCAGGTCTACGTTTTTTTCTGATTTGGGTCAAAAATTGAAAAGTGCCTTTTGTCACATTTCTGAGCAAAATTTGATTAAATAAATGAGCAAAAAAATGAGCAAAACTCATTTGAGTCATTTTTCATGGAAAAAACAAGGTTTCATGAATGGTCAAAATTTTCACCAAAACGACATACCGCGAGTCTACGTTTTTTTCTGATTTGGGTCAAAAATTTAAAAGTGCCTTTTGACACATTTCTGAGCAAAATTTGTCCCAATTTACCATGCCCATGCATTTTCCCACTCATTTGAGTCATTTTTCATGGAAAAAACAAGGTTTCATGAATGGTCAAAATTTTCACCAAAATGACATACCGCGGGTCTACGTTTTTTTCTGATTTGGGACAAAAATTGAAAAGTGCCTTTTGTCACATTTCTGAGCAAAAATTTGTCCCAATTTACCATGCCAATGCACTTTCCCACTCATTTGAGTCATTTTTCATGTAAAAAACAAGGTTTCATGAATGGTCAAAATTTTCACCAAAATGACATACCGTGGGTCTACGTTTTTTTCTGATTTGGGTCAAAAATTGAAAAGTGCTTTTTTCACATTTCTGAGCAAAATTTGTCCCAATTTACCATGCCCGTGCATTTTCCCACTCGTTTAAGTCATTTTTCATGGAAAAAACAAGGTTTCATGAATGGTCAAAATTTTCACCAAAATGACATACCGCGGGTCTACGTTTTTTTCTGATTTGGGTCAAAAATTGAAAAGTGCCTTTTGTCACATTTCTGAGCAAAATTTGATTAAATAAATGAGCAAAAAAATGAGCAAAACTCATTTGAGTCATTTTTCATGGAAAAAACAAGGTTTCATGAATGGTCAAAATTTTCACCAAAATGACATACCGCGGGTCTACGTTTTTTTCTGATATGGGTCAAAAATTGAAAAGTGCTTTTTGTCACATTTCTGAGCAAAATTTTTCCAAATTTACCATGCCCACTCATTTGAGTCATTTTTCATGGAAAAAACAAGGTTTCATGAATGGTCAAAATTTTCACCAAAATGACATACCGCGGGTCTAAGTTTTTTTCTGATTTGGGTCAAAAATTGAAAAGTGCCTTTTGTCACATTTCTGAGCAAAATTTGATTAAATAAATGAGCAAAAAAATGAGCAAAACTCATTTGAGTCATTTTTCATGGAAAAAACAAGGTTTCATGAATGGTCAAAATTTTCACCAAAATGACATACCGCGGGTCTACGTTTTTTTCTGATATGGGTCAAAAATTGAAAAGTGCTTTTTGTCACATTTCTGAGCAAAATTTTTCCAAATTTACCATGCCCATGCATTTTCCCACTCATTTGAGTCATTTTTCATGGAAAAAACAAGGTTTCATGAATGGTCAAAATTTTCACCAAAATGACATACCGCGGGTCTACGTTTTTTTCTGATTTGGGTCAAAAATTTAAAAGTGCCTTTTGACACATTTCTGAGCAAAATTTGTCCCAATTTACCATGCCCATGCATTTTCCCACTCATTTGAGTCATTTTTCATGGAAAAAACAAGGTTTCATGAATGGTCAAAATTTTCACCAAAATGACATACCGCGGGTCTACGTTTTTTTCTGATTTGGGTCAAAAATTGAAAAGTGCCTTTTGTCACATTTCTGAGCAAAATTTGTCGCAATTTACCATGCCCCCATGCATTTTCCCACTCATTTGAGTCATTTTTCATGGAAAAAAACAAGTTTTCATGAATGGTCAAAATTTTCGGCAAAATGACATACCGCGGGTCTACGTTTTTTTCTGATTTGTGTCAAAAATTTAAAAGTGCTTTTTTCACATTTCTGAGCAAAATTTGGTCCAATTTACCATGCCCATGCATTTTCCCACTCATTTGAGTCATTTTTCATGGAAAAAACAAGGTTTCATGAATTGTCAAAATTTTCACCAAAATGACATACCGCGGGTCTACGTGTTTTTCTGATTTGGGTTAAAAATTGAAAAGTGCTTTTTGTCACATTTCTGAGCAAAACTTGTTCCAATTTACCATGCCAATGCATTTTCCCACTCATTTGAGTCATTTTTCATGGAAAAAACAAGGTTTCATGAATGGTCAAAATTTTCACCAAAATGACATACCGCGGGTCTACGTTTTTTTCTGATTTGGGTCAAAAATTGAAAAGTGCCTTTTGTCACATTTCTGAGCAAAATTTGAGCAAATAAATGAGCAAAAAAATGAGCAAAACTCATTTGAGTCATTTTTCATGAAAAAACAAGGTTTCATGAATGGTCAAAATTTTCACCAAAATGACATACCGCGGGTCTACGTTTTTTTCTGATTTGGGTCAAAAATTGAAAAGTGCTTTTTTCACATTTCTGAGCAAAATTTGGTCCAATTTACCATGCCCATGCATTTTCCCACTCATTTGAGTCATTTTTCATGGAAAAAACAAGGTTTCATGAATGGTCAAAATTTTCACCAAAATGACATACCGCGGGTCTACGTTTTTTTCTGATTTGGGTCAAAAATTGAAAAGTGCCTTTTGTCACATTTCTGAGCAAAATTTGAGCAAATAAATGAGCAAAAAAATGAGCAAAACTCATTTGAGTCATTTTTCATGAAAAAACAAGGTTTCATGAATGGTCAAAATTTTCACCAAAATGACATACCGCGGGTCTACGTTTTTTTCTGATTTGGGTCAAAAATTGAAAAGTGCTTTTTTCACATTTCTGAGCAAAATTTGGTCCAATTTACCATGCCCATGCATTTTCCCACTCATTTGAGTCATTTTTCATGGAAAAAACAAGTTTTCATGAATGGTCAAAATTTTCGCCAAAATGACATACCGCGGGTCTACGTTTTTTCTGATTTGTGTCAAAAACTTAAAAGTGCTTTTTTCACATTTCTGAGCAAAATTTGGTCCAATTTACCATGCCCATGCATTTTCCCACTCATTTGAGTCATTTTTCATGGAAAAAACAAGGTTTCATGAATGGTCAAAATTTTCACCAAAATGACATACCGTGGGTCTACGTGTTTTTCTGATTTGGGTTAAAAATTGAAAAGTGCTTTTTGTCACATTTCTGAGCAAAATTTGTTTCAATTTACCATGCCAATGCATTTTCCCACTCATTTGAGTCATTTTTCATGGAAAAAACAAGGTTTCATGAATGGTCAAAATTTTCACCAAAATTACATACCGCGGGTCTACGTTTTTTTCTGATTTGGGTCAAAAATTGAAAAGTGCCTTTTGTCACATTTCTGAGCAAAATTTGAGCAAATAAATGAGCAAAAAAATGAGCAAAACTCATTTGAGTCATTTTTCATGAAAAAACAAGGTTTCATGAATGGTCAAAATTTTCACCAAAATGACATACCGCGTGTCTACGTTTTTTTCTGATTTGGGTCAAAAATTGAAAATTGCTTTTTTCACATTTCTGAGCAAAATTTGGTCCAATTTACCATGCCCATGCATTTTCCCACTCATTTGAGTCATTTTTCATGGAAAAAACAAGTTTTCATGAATGGTCAAAATTTTCGCCAAAATGACATACCGCGGGTCTACGTTTTTTCTGATTTGTGTCAAAAACTTAAAAGTGCTTTTTTCACATTTCTGAGCAAAATTTGGTCCAATTTTCCATGCCCATGCATTTTCCCACTCATTTGAGTCATTTTTCATGGAAAAAACAAGGTTTCGTGAATGGTCAAAATTTTCACCAAAATGACATACCGTGGGTCTACGTGTTTTTCTGATTTGGGTTAAAAATTGAAAAGTGCTTTTTGTCACATTTCTGAGCAAAATTTGTTTCAATTTACCATGCCAATGCATTTTCCCACTCATTTGAGTCATTTTTCATGGAAAAAACAAGGTTTCATGAATGGTCAAAATTTTCGCCAAAATGACATACCGCGGGTCTTTGTTTTTTCTGATTTGTGTCAAAAACTTAAAAGTGCTTTTTTCACATTTCTGAGCAAAATTTGGTCCAATTTACCATGCCCATGCATTTTCCCACTCATTTGAGTCATTTTTCATGGAAAAAACAAGGTTTCATGAATGGTCAAAATTTTCACCAAAATGACATACCGTGGGTCTACGTGTTTTTCTGATTTGGGTTAAAAATTGAAAAGTGCTTTTTGTCACATTTCTGAGCAAAATTTGTTTCAATTTACCATGCCAATGCATTTTCCCACTCATTTGAGTCATTTTTCATGGAAAAAACAAGGTTTCATGAATGGTCAAAATTTTCACCAAAATTACATACCGCGGGTCTACGTTTTTTTCTGATTTGGGTCAAAAATTGAAAAGTGCCTTTTGTCACATTTCTGAGCAAAATTTGAGCAAATAAATGAGCAAAAAAATGAGCAAAACTCATTTGAGTCATTTTTCATGAAAAAACAAGGTTTCATGAATGGTCAAAATTTTCACCAAAATGACATACCGCGTGTCTACGTTTTTTTCTGATTTGGGTCAAAAATTGAAAATTGCTTTTTTCACATTTCTGAGCAAAATTTGGTCCAATTTACCATGCCCATGCATTTTCCCACTCATTTGAGTCATTTTTCATGGAAAAAACAAGTTTTCATGAATGGTCAAAATTTTCGCCAAAATGACATACCGCGGGTCTACGTTTTTTCTGATTTGTGTCAAAAACTTAAAAGTGCTTTTTTCACATTTCTGAGCAAAATTTGGTCCAATTTTCCATGCCCATGCATTTTCCCACTCATTTGAGTCATTTTTCATGGAAAAAACAAGGTTTCGTGAATGGTCAAAATTTTCACCAAAATGACATACCGTGGGTCTACGTGTTTTTCTGATTTGGGTTAAAAATTGAAAAGTGCTTTTTGTCACATTTCTGAGCAAAATTTGTTTCAATTTACCATGCCAATGCATTTTCCCACTCATTTGAGTCATTTTTCATGGAAAAAACAAGGTTTCATGAATGGTCAAAATTTTCACCAAAATGACATACCGCGGGTCTACGTTTTTTTCTGATTTGGGTCAAAAATTGAAAAGTGCCTTTTGTCACATTTCTGAGCAAAATTTGAGCAAATAAATGAGCAAAAAAATGAGCAAAACTCATTTGAGTCATTTTTCATGAAAAAACAAGGTTTCATGAATGGTCAAAATTTTCACCAAAATGACATACCGCGTGTCTACGTTTTTTTCTGAGTTGGGTCAAAAATTGAAAAGTGCTTTTTTCACATTTCTGAGCAAAATTTGGTCCAATTTACCATGCCCATGCATTTTCCCACTCATTTGAGTCATTTTTCATAGAAAAAACAAGTTTTCATGAATGGTCAAAATTTTCGCCAAAATGACATACCGCGGGTCTACGTTTTTTTCTGATTTGGGTCAAAAATTGAAAAGTGCCTTTTTTCACATTTCTGAGCAAAATTTGTCCCAATTTACCATGCCAATGCATTTTCCCACTCATTTGAGTCATTTTTCATGGAAAAAACAAGGTTTCATGAATGGTCAAAATTTTCACCAAAATGACATACCGCGGGTCTACGTTTTTTTCTGATTTGGGTCAAAAATTGAAAAGTGCTTTTTGTCACATTTCTGAACAAAATTTGTCCAAATTTACCATGCCCATGCATTTTCCCACTCATTTGAGTCATTTTTCATGGAAAAAACAAGGTTTCATGAATGTTCAAAATTTTCACCAAAATGACATACCGCGGGTCTACGTTTTTGTCTGATTTGGGTAAAAAATTGAAAAGTGCCTTTTGACACATTTCTGAGCAAAATTTGTCCTAATTTACCATGCCCATGCATTTTCCCACTCATTTGAGTCATTTTTCATGGAAAAAACAAGGTTTCATGAATGGTCAAAATTTTCACCAAAATGATATACCGCGGGTCTACGTTTTTTTCTGATTTGGGTCAAAAATTGAAAAGTGCCTTTTTTCACATTTCTGAGCAAAATTTGTCCCAATTTACCATGCCAATGCATTTTCCCACTCATTTGAGTCATTTTTCATGGAAAAAACAAGGTTTCATGAATGGTCAAAATTTTCACCAAAATGACATACCGCGGGTCTACGTTTTTTTCTGATTTGGGTCAAAAATTGAAAAGTGCTTTTTGTCACATTTCTGAACAAAATTTGTCCAAATTTACCATGCCCATGCATTTTCCCACTCATTTGAGTCATTTTTCATGGAAAAAACAAGGTTTCATGAATGGTCAAAATTTTCACCAAAATGACATACCGCGGGTCTACGTTTTTTTCTGATTTGGGTCAAAAATTGAAAAGTGCCTTTTGACACATTTCTGAGCAAAATTTGTCCCAATTTACCATGCCCATGCATTTTCCCACTCATTTGAGTCATTTTTCATGGAAAAAACAAGGTTTCATGAATGGTCAAAATTTTCACCAAAATGACATACCGCGGGTCTACGTTTTTTACTGATTTGGGTCAAAAATTGAAAAGTGCTTT